>NC_079430.1:10190091-10357591 GCF_026213295.1 Gadus chalcogrammus
AATCCTGGTTTCTGTCTGTTTTCGAGAGTCTACTAAAGGGAAAGACTTGGAAAAAAGCTCTCTGCACGACACGGTATAAAAGAAGGAACTGCTATACAATCTCTCAAATAAAATGAAATACAATCCTTGTCCTCATCCATCTTTAGACTTGCCTCCTCGACACCACCTTCACCGACAGGCTAAAGGCGGTCAATTCCTTTGATGAGGGTACCTTCATCGTCCCATGATTAAAATGAGACATTTTAGACAGGCTGCAAATAATGGTAATGAAGGGTCATTGCACTATATTACAATTTCCACCGTACATAACAAGTGGCGATTGCAACATTAAGCGACAAACTGTTGCTGTAGATCTAGCAATCCATCCATCCACGCCCCACTAATGTGTGCTTCTCACCTCGTCCTGAATCCTCCCTCACCACCCAAACCACATCCTCCCCACTCCACCACAAGGAGGAGATAGTGCAAAGTGTTTGAGGGAAATGCAACAAATGGACGCACCTTATTTTGAGTCATCTTTTCGCTTTTGTTTTACTTTTGTATTTTTTTATGTAAAGCGTCTTTGGGTACTAAGAAAAACGCCATATGATTGCAATGCATTATTATAATGACCTTATTCAGCTTCATGGCTGGAGAATGAAATTGGACACTCTCTGTCAAGAGACTCAGTATGCCATGAGAAAAAGGACCAGGGATAACAGCATTATATGAGAGCAAATTGTAGCCATCTAAATATCCTAGATCGTACACTGTGGACCCTGAATCTATCGTCTGGGATCAATACAGTATTGTCCTATCTTATCTTACTCAGATGAACTGGTGCTTTTTTTCCCCAAGGCCCTCCTATTAGGCTATGACGCCCTGGCTTATCAGTATCAACTTCTAGGTTACATATTTGCATGGTTCCTCTTTGATCCCTCATAATATTTTTATTACGGATGATTTCGCTCTTTTCAATTTGTTTGTTCACCTGGCGGCCATCTTGGGTCTAAAAGCTAGTGGGGTGATGGAACTGACTGTGGCATTCACTTCCCCTTCACGGCAGGTACCCAATAAAAGTAACAGCACAACAGTGTGATAGCGGATAACTGTTTAATTACATTGCTGACTTCCCATTAATGACAAAATAGTATTTTTTTGTTTTCTTTGCATACAGAGTACAAAGTGATGCTCTGCAATCTGTGCATGCTTTTTTTACTTGTTTCCTGCTATGATGTCAGAAAATCAATATCGCTAAATCAATATATAGATCTCTCGAGACAACTAATTTCCCAACCGTTATGCTAAAAGCCCAACGAGTGCCAAATGATATCACAACCCAAGTACCCCTAAGGCATCGGATAAACCTCTTGTGACGCCAAAACGTCTTCATTCGTGTACATGCTAAATAAATCAGTCATCACAACATAAGATTCATTCTTCATCTGCATTTCAGCACATTTGTCGGAAATGCCCGGGGCGGAATCAATGTATGATCATTAGTACAAACATGTTGTCTGATGAAATTTAGACCAAGAAATGTGGCCGTACGTACCCAAACGCAGCCCACCCCAGAGGCTCCCTAGTTTCCACCACCCCGCTGACCAGAGCCACATACCCCACTGTGCCACCTCATTACTCATCAATTCTAATGCACCCACGACGTCTGAAAGGCTCTGTCTGATTGGGTCTGATTGGATCGTGAGGCCGGTCCCTGCCAACGTGGCTTCATCAATGTGTTGCACAGCAAAAATATCAAAACAAACGCTGCGATTTACATAACAAACGTGGCGTGCATGTTTAGTTCCGAGTCGTGATTGCTAGATTGGAAATGATCTTCGAGATGCATAGGCTTAAGTGTGACGGATTGTTGATTCCTTTATTTATTTCTCTTTACAGATCAACCCTCCTCATGACAGTAGACCGAGTTCAACCTAAATATCTCCACACATTGCACAGCCTAACGCACCACATCTCCTATGAAACAACACCATCTAATACACGAGACTGACAGCGACTAAACCTCCCCGTGAAGCCCTGTGTATAGGCTACCAAACATTACATTACAATTACATCACCATCGCCCTCGCCACCGGCCCCACCACACCAATTCATCCACCAGCACCACCCGGTTGTCCCGGCTGGAGTAAGATGCACCTTAAAGTCCACATCCATCCCCACTGACACTCGCTAACTATAGGCTTGCCATCCTTCACTAGATGATTGAGAGACCTGTCTGGCAAAGCGAGGCAGAGTACAAAACAACCCTCCACTGTGGGCATGTCCACACTCAGCAACCTAACAGTCGACACGGTGTACAGCAAACACATGCACAAAGATCTTTACCTTGCTGATGGAACAATCGCGGCTAGCACATCGCTATGATTCCCATCCGTTGGGGAGAATTCCGGTTCCGCGTTCCATGTGCATGTGGGCTAGCAGTCGCGACATTCTAGAAGCCCCATCCCGGCGAGATGGTCCTGTGATGTCCTTTCTCCAGCACCAATTGGGTAACGGAACTGCAGCTACACTGTTAAGACACACATACACAGAGGTTGGCAGGTTTTTTAAATCCTTACTGTGAAACCAGAGCAGGTATCGACTGTCTCTCTCTCTGCTTCTCCCTTCCTTCCTCTCTTCTCCACCCACCTCTTCTCTTTTTTTGGTCCGGTCCCCCCCCCCCCCCCCCCCCCCATCATCATCATCTCCCTGCGTCTCCACCTCCCGACCGGCCGAGGAGGCTCTGTTACCATGGCGATGCATGAGGCTGTGCCCCGATTGGTGGAGCCCGCTGTGATGCAACGGTTAATGGTACAGCCCCGCTCATACATGGATGTTACCGCGGTCTGACCCCACCCCTTCCTTCTCTCCCCACCACCCTTTTCTCTGTCTTTCTTTTTGCCGTTTCCCATTCCCCTGCCACTTTTGTTTTATTTCAGTAGTCTGTTATTCTGAGCATCGCAGGTATTACAGCACCATACCGAAATCCATACAAAACAAACAAATAAACCAGGAAGCTAAATCAGAATGATATAATCCACTGTCAGGAACTCGACACAATACAAGTACAAACACAATTTGATGTCTTCCAAAATAGGATCGTATTCTATTTTTAAAGGCTTGTAGGAGGACAGTTCGGTAGCTATAACCTGTATTATTACCTCAAGGAGAGATGAGTCGGCCCTCTGGATAACAGGCTATAAACACATCCACCTGAAAGACCGCGATTGGATGCCGCTCACCTGCATCGTCCGCCCATTTGACTGAGCGAGCAGCTGGTCCACGGCACCGGGGACTTTTCATTTGACTACCAAATGACGGATGAACGAGCTAGGTGTTCTGACGCCAAAATAAAAGCACCTCGCAAATGAGTTCGTTTAACATTCCGAAGTAGCAACTAACTGCTGTATTTCCTTGAATGCGGAACCTAGAGATCTATTGATGGGGCAAGTAACTGATAACATTCATCTAAAAACAACCCAAAAATGCACACGGAAACACGTATCAATAGCACCTTTATTTAATCGTACGCTCTATTAGACACCCGTTCTGTAAAAACACTTGGGTGGTGTGTTGTATGACCCGGCGTGGCCCGTGTGTGATGGCAGATGGAGGAAGCAGAAGAGGGCCCTTATTTTGTGACTCACACACACCCGTGCTCAGGATAACGGCGGTTTAATTACATTCATCCCGGCTCGTCTCGTGGGCTCCACGTTAAAAATACCCCGTTACCACCGACGGCGAGGCTCCGTCTGCCGAAGGTACCGTGAACGCAGGGCTAGCTTTTAATTACATCACAGCTGATGAAAAAAAAACGAGAAAATCAAAAAGATTAATATTTGTGTAATTATTTCGGCTTTATTGATTTACCGATTTTCCATTTTATTCATTGCCGGACGTTTAGAGTTTAAATGGCTTCCATGTTTCTTTTTTCACTGGCCATTTGCTCCCTATTTTTGATGAACCATAAACCACAGGGAAGCACGACAGAATTGTCTTAAAAAAATATAAAAATTCTCTGATTGATTCTCCTCCCCCAAATCCGTGAATGAGTCTGTCATCCATCCCACTCTCTCTCTCTAGCGCACACACACACACACACACACACACACACACACACACACACACACACACACACACACACACACACACACACACACACACACACACACACACACACACACACACACACACACACACACAGACTAATTTATCTGAGAATCAGCAGAACAGGCCTAACTGAATAAGCCTCATGCTCTTCCACATTATACACAGCAGGGGCAAACGGGAGGGACTCTGCCGCTGGTCCGGCCCTTAATGCGTCTGCTAATTTATGAGCCTGTCATCGGTAGGCAGTCCAGACGACCGGGAGTGGTTACACAAGCAGCGTCCGTGGGCTTCGACTGAAGGCAGAATTCCGCAGTCAGCTCCCCCACCCTACGCACCGAGATGGCCGCTAGGGGAGGAAGGGCTGTAGGTTCTCAGGCTCTCGAGATTGGTTTGGTGGTTTGGTATAACATGGTTCCGTAGGGAATGTCAGGTGAAAACCCTTTTCGATGGCTCACAGACAGCAGGTACACAAACACAGCACACACACACACTCATTCAAACACTAACCTACGAAGTTGAAGATTTCGATATTTACTAATCAAGAGATGCCTTTGTAGCAAATAACAGGACATTTGAGAGGCATGCAATTAAGGGGCATTTAGGAGTTTGGGCATCATTCAGCCACTACCACGCAATCCTGTCCCTTGGGTTTTCTGTTAAAGTAGCCCTAAAAGTTTAGCCACTTACCACCGTATTAAGGACCACAGTCCTTACTTTACCTCCTTCGGATGAGGAATACAATATATGGAAAGACTACTCGATATCGGGTTGTGTATTGTAGCATACACAAAACATTACGGCAAACCGCTAGATTAAAATGTATCCAAATACTATTCTGTCCTTGATAGCAAATAGTGTTCACATGTTCAGTTCATGAATTGAATCATTCTTCAATTTTGTCTTAATTTGATGTTCGTGTTATTGTACATGTAAAAAATCTTTTTGAAGAACATTACTGAGTTATTTACAGACTCAAATAAAATAGAATAATTTAAAAACGGCAGTGTGGCCATAGAAAGGGAGTGAATGGTTTGTGATCTATCATAAATTGGACATAACATTCTCTGCCACTCTGAGGGGAGATTACAGCGATGCATAAGGTCCAGTAGAAGGAACTGAACAGGCTATATTTAATCTCTTTCAGGACAAAAAAAAGCACTACTGAGGTTCATAAAATGATTGGCATTTCTTTCTTTTTCAATATCGGAACTAAAATATTAACTTTCTCTGAGACAAATGTAGTATCTCACTACAGTATTCTGACTTAGGGCGGCAGGAAGACTACCATCCTACTCCTGATCATCTTTCATTGATTCAACATACAGATTCTTCGCTTATATTTCTGAAACTAGAAGGACGTAACAAAAGAGTACATTTATCCACAAGTTCCATTCAAACTAGCATTTGGAAACAACAAATACAAAGTGCTTTACCTAGCCATACTACACCTTCACAAATTACTTTATCTCTTTACTTTACTCATCTCCAGGAAAACACGGTTAACTTATTTGCGGAATGGCGGTCAATGTGTTTCTCTGAATGGTTAGTGTTTTGTTTCCTGGGGTGGTCCAGAGAGAGAGAGAGAGGTAGAAAGATAGAGAGAGAAGGAGAGAGAGATACCTGTAGATCCTGTAGACCGGCAGGGTTTAACACAACACCCACTGACACACACATACATTCTCACACACACACACACACACACACACACACACACACACACACACACACACACACACACACACACACACACACACACACACACACACACACACACACACACACACACACACACACAATGTAGAATCATATTTTGAATAAAAATAAAACAGTCACGCATGATTTACTGCCTTAAACAATGAGCTGCCAGTGTGCAGCATGGAATAAATAAAAATCATGATTTATATAAATCGAACACACCCAAGGGATCAAAGAAAAAAAACACTTTGCAATGGAACAATTCCTCACTAAAAATACCAGAAACATTTATTATTAAAGTTGCTGTTTTGTTTTCCGATTCATAGCCTTACACAACTCAGTCACACTTCCTTCCTCTTTTCATCTCCCCCTGCCCTAGCTTCAGACATTAACACGTTTTCTAAGGAAACACACACACACACACACACACACACACACACACACACACACACACACACACACACACACACACACACACACACACACACACACACACACACACACACACACACACACACACACACACAAACACACTAATGGACAAATTACAGGCCAAACCACACTAAAAAGTCAGGCGGTAAAAAGTGAACTGAGGGGAAAGTACTGCCATCAGTCAAGCAATATATCACAAGTTCCTCCGAAAAAATAAATAAAGCCTGGGTGCTCCATTCTGGGGGCCAATTCTCAGGGGCCCAATACCATTAGTGCCTGGCCCTGCTCCACACACCTCGCACTGGGGTGATGTAGCGCTGGACGGGGCCCAGCCAGGCTGTTTGTCACCAACACCTCCAGGACTCCCATGGCCTGCAGTGCCCCCCCCTATCCTCCCGCTGGCCCCCCCAGCAGCTTACGTCCATTAACTTCCCCATGACTCATACTAGAGACAACAAATCGTTTCATCATGAACACAACAGAGCCCCCCTCCCCCCTCCCCCCCTCCCCCCTCCATCTTCTGCTTGGTCACATTCAGAACGGGCCCGCTACGGGCCCGCCGTGGACAGCGGTCGGAGTGACAGAGGCGGAGTCCTTTTGCAGATCATGCGCAACATTAATACAATGATGTCACCTCTGATAACAGAGCCCGCTGCAACCTTTATGAGGTGTGTAAACATCAAGACAGGACGGCTGCAAACCAGTGGCAATCAATTATGTCAGAAATTGCAGAAACTGAAACGAGGCTTTGTACATATTGATTAGATGAGCTGATTTGGAGATTTCGATTCAACAGGGAGACGGATGAAGTGGGACAAACCTAAACTGACTAGGGATGGGTCTCTGGAGTTACTCTCAGTCATAGCGCACAATGTCCTCCGTGTGTGTGTGTGTGTGTGTGTGTGTGTGTGTGTGTGTGTGTGTGTGTGTGTGTGTGTGTGTGTGCGTGCGTGCAAGCAAGTGGGTATGCGTTGCACGTGCACGTGCACATTTGTGTGCATGTGCACTTTTGTGCACGTCCTATTCGCGCATCCTTTTGTTAATATTTGATGGGGAAGTTATACATGACTGGGTCTGAACAAAGCTCAGGGATTGTTAATTAGAGTAAGTGGTGGGAACTGGGCGAAACGGAGCGACGAATGGTACAGCCTCACATCATCATCCACAGTGACCTTGAATCCTTCCAGGAATGAATCCACAAGCACATGGGGACACGCTGGGACTGAATGGGAACACTGGAACCACAGATCTATAGCCTGGTTAAAGTCACTCTGAGTGACGGTTGAGGGGGGCGTGAATGGACATGAGACGACGTCTACTCAATAGAGGAGTGTCATCTTTTCAGGTGAATGTAAACCAGAGCTCAAAGTCTAATCCTACGTTTGCATGCTTTGTCTGACAAGTATCGCTAAGTCAATCTAAGTGTTTATTTTGTTATGATGTGGAACAAAGAAAACCTAGCAAATATTAGCATTTCTGACAATATAACCTATTTATTTATTTTTTACTGGATAAATAGAACAAAAATAATAATTCTCTTGACAGATCTGTTCGATTCTATCAATTTAGCCATCATGTACCTCCTCTTCAATATACAATATTTGGAATGATCATGCATAGGAAGCTAGCATTGTCCTAAACAACAGGTTTTTTTTACAAGTGATGACATCGCATCTTCTAAAACAGAGTACGTGTTCTGTGATCAACTCTAACAGATCACTCAATCACCTATCCCCACTGTGGGCCAAATATGGGCACGTTTCCTTTTCTCGCCATCAATTCCATTCCAAAATGGCGCCCGCCCATAGCTTAAATTCATCCTACAGAATCAAACAGCCGTGGAGAAAAAATTCAATAAATAACCTATGGCTGACGTCGGAGCCCGGGCGCTCCAGCCTGTATACAATCTGAGCTTCCACCCAGCGTCTCCAGCCAACCGCAACACGCGGCCTGCTGTGAAGTCACGACGGCAGGGCTGGAATCCCTCTGTTTATCCGGCTATAAATAGACTACACACCGCCGTGACGCGACATCTTGTGACGCTCCCCCCCACCCCGCATCCTCCATCCTCACATCCTCCCATCCCCGTATCTCCCTCACACACACACACACACACACACACACACACACACACAGACACACACACACAGACACACAGACACACACACACCAGACTGTACCACAGCTGTCATGTTGCTATTGGTATGCAGGAGTTGGCCTGGCATACGTGTTATCTCTCTCTCTTCCTCTCTCTACCACTCTCTCCCCCTCTCTCTCTCTCTCCCCCCCTCTCTATCCCTTCTCTCTTTCTTTCTCCCCCTCCCTCCCTCCCTCCTTTCCTTTCTCCTCCACTCCTCTCCCCTCCCTCTCTCCACATCCCCTCTACGCCCATCTCTCTCTACCTATCTCTCTCTCTTTCTTTTCCTCTCTGTCCCACCCTCCCCCCATCTTCTCCACTCCTCGTCTCTCTCTCCCTTATCAGCAGAGAAAGTGTGAGAGAGCCAGAGAGAGAACGCCGAGAGAGCGAGAGACGTGTGGTGTGAATGAGGCATAAGACACGGACAGATTGACCAGAGCATAAAGATGTGGCTGAATGGAGTATCAGATCGTCTGGATGGGCCAGATACTAGGAAATGAGAGCAGGAGGGAGGGAGGATGGATCGGGCATATGGACACGCAGAAGACGAAGAGGTGATGGGGGAGCAGATGGAGACATGGGAGAGAGAGAGAGAGAGAGAGAGAGAGAGAGAGAGAGAGAGAGAGAGAGAGAGAGGAGAGAGAGCGAGAGAGAGAGAGAGAGAGAGAGAGAGAGAGAGAGAGAGAGTACGAGTGAAGTAACGAGAGCGGGAGGGAGCGAGATAGAGAGAAAAATGGAGAGTAGTAGAGAAGGAAAGAGACAAAGAGAGAGCGAGGAAACAATAGAGAGAGAAAGTAAGAGAGAAGGTTATAGAGATAGTCTAACAGAGAGAAGGAAAGAGAGAAAAACAGCAAGTTAAAGAAAGTGAGAGAGAAATGTCATCTGACTGAATCTTGACCAATGGAGTATAAAAAAAAGACTCCATTTCACGGTTGTTTCTTCATGGTTTGTGTAACTGTAAGTCGCTTTGGATGAAAACGTCAGCTTAATAAATGAGAGAGAGAGAGAGAGAGAGAGGAGAGAGAGAGAGAGAGAGAGGAGAGAGAGAGAGGAGAGAGAGAGAGAGAGAGAGAGAGAGAGAGAGAGAGAGAGAGGAGGGGGGAATCAATACTATGACTCACGTTCTGTGCCTGCTGCTTCCTAACAGCATTTATTAAAAGCAAACCTAATCATTTTGCTTCTATAATCACATCCAGCGGGGCTACATCGTTCAGTTTCATGACAATCATGTGGAGAGGGGAGGAAATAGACTCGTTTTCATCTCAAATAACTCAGAGGGATAAATTGATAGGGCCCATGCAGCTGTCAATCACGCGAGGCCTAATTCTAAGTGACAGCTCGGGTACATTGTTCCCAGAAGAACAAGTCAACAACAAAACATAAGTTGTTTCGAAGGGTAAGAACACAAACTACATTGTCTTGTTTGAGGAACTACCTTGAGGGTGTAGGAGGCCTACATAGATTTCACCAGCTGGGTTTAGCGAGAGAAATAGGATGTAACGAGAGAAATATGGTGTGTGAGAGAGAGAGAGAGAGAGAGAGAGAGAGAGAGAGAGAGGAGAGGAGAGAGAGAGAGAGAGAGAGAGAGAGAGAGAGAGAGAGAGAGAGAGAGAGAAGTGATGTTTATACATGTCATTCAAATGAGCCAATGATATCAAACTGGACAAATATGGAATGCATCTGCTTAAATATATAGTTAGAAATTCAAAACAAACACGCTATGATTTAATGATTTGTTGACTAACTATATTCTCATCATGAGAACCTCGTACACCGACTCACCTGCAGTAACGTCAGTGTATGACCGGAGTACTTCTGGATGTTCCGATTAATCCCCAACGAATCGTACGAACGGCTGCAGCAACATTGTGGTGCACCTGCATGTCAACGTCGGTTATCTTTCAGTCGAATCGAAAAACAAACAACCGATGGAGAAACAACATGATGGATTGAGGAAATACGTTCACGTAATCGGGTTCATTCTGCCATCAGTGGAAGACAATACGCGCCTCATCCTGTAGATATAGGCCTACGACGAAAAACAAGACTTCATTGTAACGCATAAAAGCGCATTTCCATGTCCTGTACAGTTCGTCAATCTATGTTCGCTACCTAATAACTCTTACTAATAACGTTATTTGTTATTAATTAACCATCAGAAGAGCAGCAGCTAGGCTTACATACCAAGCAGGTGCATGTTTACATTTGGTTGAGTTGTCAACCAAGGTAAAAGCGCCCCCTAACGTCGTATATTTTAATATACATGCATTCAATTTAAAGCATAGCTAAAACTAATATTTATATATTTTATATGAATGATGTAGATAGTAGGAAAACACAGTCCAGGTATCAAAAAGCTTATTTTTTTAATTGTGCAATAAGAACAGTTCCAGTGGGATTCATATCAGTGAGGTCATTGCAGACGGGTCGAGATGGAATGACTAAATAAATTGAAAGTGCCATACATAAGCATTGTGAGAAGGGTATTTCAGTTTGTTGACAATATTGCTGGTTTGGATTTCACAAGCAGTTTATAATCAGGCATTAACATCTTACAGTAGGAAAAGCAATTCAAATGCCATTTAATAAAGGCTAAGAGTTTCGTTCAAGTCGTGTAATTTCAAGATGAAGATTAAAAAACACCAGAAATCGACTGGGCTCAGGTAAAAACAATGTCAAGTGAAAATGTACTTTAAAAACAAGCTCAAACAGAAATACGAAATGGCAGTGAAACTTTCCTTCTATGGATGGTCATCAAATTTACATTAAAATATCAGATTCAAAAACCCACATTAACCTGAACATGGAAATTGAAGACTTATATAATATTATAATTTTTATCTAAAAAAGTAAAAGGCTTTATAAATCTTTGCATTACCAAAATATACTCCGAAAAGTTGTGAGGTCTTTCCAACATATAAAAACATTTTCCCAGAGTAAATAAATCGTACAAAATATCCCATGGATGTTTTTTTTACACATGGACTAAAATACGTCAAGTAAAAGAAAGACAATCAGTGGTGCATATAAAAACCAAGTCACTAAAATGCCCTCTCTTCAGGATGGCATTTTAAAAACAAGACATTGCTAGTTGTTGGCAGAGGAGCGGAGGACGTGGAACCTCTTCAGAGTCATACGAATGGATCCCAGATCCCGATTCAACGTCTCCAGACGTTTCTCTAAGGCCACCTGGTAAAACGTGGATGGGAAATACATACGTCATTAATCAGCCCAAATTCTAAAAAGAAATTCATACCAACGCCGATACATATTCAAAAATAGAAAAATACATGTGTCGAAAGAATATGTTCATACATCAACACGTATTCTCTATAAAACAACCCGAGTTAAACAAAGGCTTACCTCATCTAAGCGGTTCTGCAAACTCACTCTACCACCTGATCCTGGTAGTCTGCTCAGGGCTGCTTCAATCTGCACACACACACACACACACACACACACACACACACACACACACACACACACACACACACACACACACACACACACACACACACACACACACACACACACACACACACACACACACACTCCTTGTGAAATAATACAAAAAACACAACGCACCAAACCAAACAGCCCCCCACCCATCACCATACTACACACTGCACCCTCACCGACCCCCCCACCTGCAGCTTCTCTTGCGTCAGCTCATCGAACAGCCGCTCCGCCTCGGCCAGCGTGTGCACTCTGTCCTGCAGAGGAGATGAGCCGCCAGGGACCTCCAGCAGAGCGGGGCGCCCCGCCTCCTCCCAGCCCAGCTGAGAGGCTCCCGCGGTGGGGTGCGCGCTGCCAGGGGACCCTTGCCCTGGAGCCGAGATGACGGAGAGAGTGCAGGTGTTAGACATGTCTGATGTGTTAATCAGTGAAGCCGGCATTACCCTGTGTCTTTTAGATTATGGCAGACTTTGAGAACCAAAGAACAATACCGCTTTATACTGTTTTTAAGAATCATAAAAAATGCCAGTGTGGTGTGCAAAGTGGGATTCCATCGAAAGAAGAAAAAATGCACAATAGAAAATGAGTCTGCTCTGAAATGGTATATAATGTGTTCTACATGCAATGCTAATGCATTGCTATTAGTCGATTGAATGGTTGATTAAATAACCGATAGACTTTGATCGGCTATTTACTGTAATCAAAACACATTACCATCCTGTTCATTTGGTTCTGAGAACTGCAGTCTCTTTCTGGGACTGGAGTGGTGGAAGGAGTGGCGTCTGGGGTCCTGCTCGCCATCCAGCCTGCGAGAACAGCCGGCAAGCCCAGTGTTAGTGGGAACACAGTCTACTGGGAACAGCCACCAAGCCCAGTGTTAGTGGGAACACAGTCTACTGGGAACAGCCACCAAGCCCAGTGTGTATACGTCCTCTTTTCCTTAAATGAGCTGCCCAGGGATGCAAAAATTACTTCAGCCCAAACGGACAAATAAAGTTGTATCGTATTGCAGTGGTGTTAGCATAAATACAGACTACTAAGACCACGAGAACAGCCACTCAGCCCAGTGTCGGCAGGAGTATAGACTACTGAGTGATATTAATGCCTTAGCATTACTGTCAGCGTTGCGCAAGTTTACATAAGCGTTGCTTATGTAAACGCCCGCGGGGGGGCCTACCTGTCCTGCAGGTGCTGTTGCCGTGGCAACATGTGGCTGAAGGCGGTGGAGTAGTTCTCGGTGGGACAGCGCTTGGGGCTGGACATGGCCGAGCGGGGGAGGAGCAGGGTCTCTCTCTTCGCTATGAGGAGCAAGGAACACAACAACCACCCGTCAGTGTCCGCCGACACACTGGCACCTCGCCATGATAACCCCTCTCTCCACGACAACATGTCGTTACACCTGTGGTACTGTTCTGAAACGGTTACAGTTAGGGGACTTAATCCAACAAACATCATTAATAAAGGCCGTAGGAAAGTATTAATTAAAACGCCTGAGTCAGCGCAAAGCTAACATATATTTTAATTCAAGTAAGTCTTTTTATTTTATAAATTATTAAAACTATTATAGCAATATTCCCCCACTAGTTCCGGCAATGCTGAAGCGTCGCTCAGAGGAACGGTGTGGGACTGGGCGGGTCCAGGGGTACGTACTGGGCGTGGACGGGGGGGGCCCGGTACGGTGGGCCGCTGGGGGGAGGGACGAGGACCGGTGCCCCTCCGGAGACAGACTCCTCTGGGCTCTGAGCAGCGCCACCGCCCTTTCGGCTCCGGCACGAGTGGCTCCAGATCCGGATCCTGAGCCGTCCCGCTCCGCTACGTGGACGAATCCGGTCCGGGCTTTAGAGATGTCCAGGTTGTCTTCGGGGCGCCCAAAGACCCAGTCCTGGACGGGCTCTTTGTGCCGTCGCTCCATGAAGCCCATAGTGGACCTCGGGTTGTCCACCCCTACAGAGGAACCAGTGGTCAGGACAGTGCAGAGGAACCAGTGGTCAACACAGTAGAACCAGTGGTCAACACAGAGGAACCAGTGGTCAACACAGAGGAACCAGTGGTCAACACAGTAGAACCAGTGGTCAACACAGAGGAACCAGTGGTCAACACAGTAGAACCAGTGGTCAACACAGAGGAACCAGTGGTAAACACAGTAGAACCAGTGGTCAACACAGTAGAACCAGTGGTCAACACAGTACAGAGGAACCAGTGGTCAATACAATAAAGCCACCACCAGACGAACCAGTGGTAAAGACAGCCCACACTACCGTTTTACATTTACACCCTGGTCACAATACACAGCATAAGCCAAAGACTTGAGGAATGAACGATTGTTTGAACAAACAACCAAATGAATTAGCAATTCATTTAACAATACCGAATTTGTAATTAGAACAACGTTTACTGTTCTGGCAACACTGTTCTGTTCTCTCTAAAAGCGTGATGGCAAAACGCCCGACGCCTTTCTGCTGAAGTCACGGTGAAGTCACTTTGAATGAAAGAGTCTGCTAAATAATTCAATAGTTATTATTAATATAATACCTCACCCCAAATACTGGACTTCTCTAGGAATCACTCGGATATAATACAATTTGTTGAATGTAGCTGCCACCGTTTGTATATTAGGTCAATTAATAAAAAAGTATCTGTGCCGCGGACTCCCTTGAAAACCAGAGGATTCATTCAAGGGGTCCCTCCAATACATTACAAGCTTTCACAAACCAACCAGGGGGTTTGAGGTCATGATCGTTACCGTCCTCATACGTGTTCTGGGATGTAGGTGTAGGGTCGGGAGGTAGGTGTGCTCTAGGGTGGGGTTCTTACAGGGGGCCCGGCTCTGTGTGGCCCTGGTCTCCTCCAGCTCCATCAGGGCCCTCATCACGGGGGTCAGGGGGCTCTGGCTCTCTCTCCTGCCCAGGTCCCATGCCCCTCCGCTGGGCTCCTGATGAACTTGAGGCTGCTGCCGCGACGGAGGCCGGGACAGGTCGCGTTCCGGGAGAGACAAACTCCTACGGACATGCAGAAATGAATGAGGGGTTGTTTAGTTTGGGCTCAAAAGGTAACAGGATACAGTGGTCTTCTGTCTGTACTTCCTTAAGGTTCTCTGCAGCCTTTTGTTCATAGTTATTTGAAAATATGAGTGAAAGAAATCCAATCAAATCCAAGTAATTTTTGCTCTCAAACAAATCCCTGATCTCTGATCCCTCTCCATATCTTAGAAAGTTTGCGTTGCTTTAATACGAGTCTTTAACAACCAAAGGAATACCTCCAGCCGGCCCCCTTTGAAGGGCCCTCTGCAGGACCTCCGGGCAGGGCTGGGGGGTCGTTCTGGGGACTGGGGGAACTCCTCTGGATGGTGGGCTGGTTGGGCTGGTTGGGCTGGGCGGTCTGGGGACAGGGGGACCTCCTATGGCCGTTTGGCGGGGCGACATGGGGTGTCTGGGGACACGGGGACCTCCTCTGGCCGCTGGGCGGGGTCGTCTGGGTGGTCTGGGGACGAGAGGACCTCCTGTGGCTTTTGGGCTGGGTGGGCTGGGGACCGGGGGACCCTCTGTGGCCGGAGGTCTGGGGACAGGGGCTCCTCCTCTGGCTGGTCTGGGGGAAGGGAGACGGGCAGCCTCCGGTGGGCTGGTCCGCTGTGGGAGCAGGGGCCCGGCGGTGGGAGGGGCTGCTCTCCGTCTTGGCGGTACTGGAGGACAGCAGCAGGTCTGGGTGGTGGTAGAGGCTGGGGAGGGGAGACGGTGGTCACGATATTCGTTATGGGCATACGTGTGTGTGTGACGGTGGATGTGTGTGAGTGAGTGGAGAGATGTTGGAGCACAAGGGAGCCAGACAGCGGAGAAGGGGTTGAGGCAGGCAGAGAGAGAGGCCATGAATGCCGTCGGTGGGTCTACCGTGACGCAATTTCCGTTGCGGGCGCTCCGTGGTGAGATGAGACCGGGTGGGAATGAGCTAATGACGAACACGGCTGTCCAGGCCGATTCAAGGGAAGAATAGAAGGACGAAAGGTGGACGGAAAGAGTGGAAAGAAAGAAATGACTACGTGAGGAGAAGGAAATGGACAGAAGAAAGAAAGAAGCCTTCCCCCCCATCGGTCCCCGTCGACTCACCCTGCTCCGGAGGGCTGTGTGTTGCCGTGGGAGACGAGCCGTTGCCTGGCTTGGTTCTCGTGCTCCAGCTGCTTCACCTGAGACTCCAGTTTACTGATCGCCCTGCACACCACAAACACAGGACACTCAGCCTTTCAATGATTGTTTCATGACAGAAAGGTAAGCCTTCACGGACAATGTTGGATTCAATTCATTTCAATTTTATTTGTATAGCCCTTAATCACCATTACAGTCTCAAAGGGCTTAACAGGCCAAATATTTATGCATTAATGAATAATGTTGTATTTTTTTATGATTTGTCATCAGTTCCTTCGATGAATACATTATCATGGTGCGACATAGAATTGGCGATGGATTTTATATCCTGGTTGGTTTCATATATCGAGATGTTCAGAGCGTCAACGTACCTGTTCAAATCAGATATCTGCTCATGGGAGTCCACAAGCTTGTTCTCTGTTCCCAAAAGGTTGTCCTGTTGACCGATAACAACAGTATTACTTATTGCACAATATAATTGACATAGTCAGTCCCTAAAGTAGAATTAATTTAATGGATCATATAAATTCAGGCTCCATGAAGCAGGTGTCTTGGGAGGTACGCTATTCAGGTGAAATAGTGAAACTAAATGTACGTAAATGTGGGTTTGACATACCTTTGCTCCGTCGTAGTCCTTCCGCAGCATGTCATACTCCCCAAGCAGCTGAAACACAGACACACATTGATCGGTTTATTAAACTCAAGGGACAGCACCACCTCTGGGCCAACACTCGCTATTGCAATCGCTGAAACATGAAGCCATGATACCAATGTCAGAAACAGCCATTGTAGTAATGTGAGTCCCATCCATCCATGTGGTTACATTTTAAGCATTTTGAGGGTATCAAAGTTGACCAACAAAAACGCTATTATTTAAAGTGACATATTATACCAACAGGTGTGAGTGTGAGTAGCAGTTACAAGTCGGCGGGGCAGAAGAGGCAGACTGTCAGAAGTGGGCGTGTCAACACAGATGTATGACAGATAGATGAGCAACGTTTGCTACAGTCCACTGGGTAGGCTGGTAGACTGATCTATCCAGCACACATCTAGGTGGACACGACCACTTGTGATGTCAGAAGAGGCCGGATTTCAAAACCGGCTAATCACTCGCACACCTGGCGGTATAATATGTCCCCTTTAATGATAACCTATGCGCATATAGATGACAGTTCTAACAATTTAGCGTCAGACAATCAGAGGAGCCCTCTGGCTCTGCCACTCACATCCTGCAGCATCTTGTACTCGCGCTCCCTCTGCGCCTCCTTCTCCTCCTTCTCCCTGACGGCGGTCTGCAGGGACTCCTCCAGCTGCCGCACGCGGGCCTTGAGGCGGGAGGCCAGGGCGTCCTTCTCGCCGCCCCAGCGCTTGCTGTCCTCCAGACGCTGCTGGAGGGACGCCACCGTGGCGCCGGCCACCGCGTACCTCTCCGGCCAATCAGCCTGCAGGATCCGGAAAATGGCGACAACATTTTTTTCCGGATTTTTTTTTTTGTTGCTATTTTTGCTTTTATGTTCTTGTATTTATTTGTCATCTATTTCTAAATCCTTGTTGTTTACAGTGATGCATTCATTGCCTACACAATACAAACATGTGTGCTTTAGAATAGGTTATAATGGGAGAGGAGAGCGGGATGTGGTCACTATAATATAAGTTTACACAATATGATACTTTTATATATATGATACATTATCAGCACAAGATGTCATGGTGCCTGAAGGCTCTGGGGAAACCTAGTTATAGTTAGTTCTGGTTTATGTGGCCCCCGCTAGTACGAGTCGATGATTTATCAATCCCTTTTTCCGCCATTGCATTTGTGAGAGGAAGCCCAGAATGTTCCCAAACTTTAATGACGCTGGGGGATAACAACTGCTCGCTCTCTGCTCCGGCTAATCTCTACCTTACCGCAGTAAAGCCGGTCTCATTTTGGATATTTGCCAACTTGACTTACTTTCACTGCTACTGCTCTCTAACTTTATGTTCTCTACTAACTTATAGATAGTCGTCATTGTTACTGGATGTAGTAAAGTATGATCAAGTCCTGCTAATATAGAGAGTGACTGTTGCAGGGCATCTATCCCTTCCGTATCGTATTTCAATCCATCCCGAAAGCGTACCGGTCATCATGTACGTTACGGGTTTTTTTTTCCGTCCCACCCTTATTATCGATTACACAATATGTTCTAAGTAGCAGTAAATATTGTATTTAACATGAATATAACAGCTCTGTAAATTAAGTCTCCTTGACTCCCAACAATATTATTTACACACCCAAAGGAATTGACCCTAATACAATATGTATCCATGTAATGCATATCGGAACAAATAGTCAGCAGTAAGCCAATCCTCCGTGTCCCAGTTCCAAACCTGCATACTGATCTCTAACCGCATCAGACCGGCAATGTGCTGCATCAAGTCCAGCAGCGCCGTCCCCTGACTGATAAATCACCTAATCTCGCAAATAGGCTATCCTCTCCCCCCCTGCTCTCAAACCAGCACACACACTACGTCCCTTCTCTCTCGCCTCGTAGCCGGTTTCCTGGGGCCTCCAGAGACCCCAGGAAACACAACGCTCTTGACATGGAATGGAGGCGCGGGCAGCGGACTAATTAAAACAAGCCGCAGCATTGTGCACAAACTCTAATCCCACAGGTCTGTTGTTTTTCACACACACACACACACACACACACACACACACACACACACACACACACACACACACACACACACACACACACACACACACACACACACACACACACACACACACACACACACACACACACACACGTCACCCTGGAGGTGGTGGAGTATAATGAGCGGCGAGGTCAAATGGTGGTCATGTTGTCCCAGATTGACCCTACCATAACGTTTGGTTAAAGACATTTTCTTTTGGTTGTTCACTTTCTTAAGACAACAAGCGGTGTCTGAACACTAGACTTGGATTCAAAGTGTATGAATAAATAGTAGAAATCAATATCATACCAGTTTCTTCTCCAGGTAGTTGTTTCTGGCCTCCACCTCATGGATGCGATGGTTTGCTTCGGAAAGTGCCTTCTCAAGTTGATTACATCTGTTCAGGAACAGAAAACGGTTTAGTCTTAAAAAGTACAGAAGAAAAATCCTTAAGCATGCATACAAATAACTGTTTCTACATAGGTGAGGGACTGTGCTACTGAAATGAGCAGCGTCCATCATTAGTACCTATATCCCTTTAGATATCGAACATCCATACATGTATGTAATTGTACAACAATATCATCCTTTGATGTATTCTAAAAGACAAAATGTATTGTCTGCAACACAGTCTATTGTTTTGTGTGGTGCTGTGTTTCTATCTGCTGTTTGCTGTCTCATCTATTTTTGTATGTTCCATTGCCCAAGCCTTGCATAACATGATTCAGTTCCTGTTGTGCATTTGTGCGCATGTGTGTGCATGTGTGTACATGTACGGTCACATTTGTGCATGTATGTGCATGAATGCCCATGTGCAGTTTGTGCATGTTTATCAAAGTATGTGCTGGTGCGTGCATGTCCATGTTTGTGTATGCATGTGCATAGCTGCTAATGTGAATGTGTGCACTGTGAGCCATAAAGGGATGTGGTGATGGGACCTTAGTTCCAGAGCGCGGTTGCTCTTCTCAAGGTCTGGGGGCAGCTGTGCAAGGCCCAGTTTGTCCCTGAGGCTCTGGATCTCAGACTCGTAGTAGGCCTTCAGGTCGGCCACGTGGCGGGCGTGTTTCTCTCTCAGGTTCTGCCTCAGACTAGAGAGAGAGAGGGGGGAGAGAAAGGAGAGAGGGAGAAGAGAGAAGAAGAGAGAAGAGAGAGAGAGAGAGAATGAGGAAGTGCTGGGTCATATCATGGTGCCTGAAGGCCCTGGGGATACCTAGTTATAGTTAGTTCTGGTTTATGTGGCCCCTGCTAATACGAGTCGATGATTTATCCATCCCTTTTTCCGCCATTGCATTTGTCCGAGAGGAAGCCCAGAATGAAAAAAGAAAGAAAGCAAGAAAGAAAGCAAGAAAGAAAGCAAGAAAGAAAGCAAGCAAGCAAGCAAGCAAGCAAGCAAGCAAGCAAGCAAGCAAGCAAGCAAGCAAGCAAGCAAGCAAGCAAGCAAGCAAGCAAGAAAGCAAGAAAGAAAGAAAGAAAGAAAGAAAGAAAGAAAAAAAAGAAAGGGAGCAGAGAACAACAGTCCTGACTGCACAACCCAATCAATAATGTGTTTGTATTTTTTTTTCTATGATGGAATAACAAATGGTTTGCTAAACTAGTACAGGTAAGGCTGAAATCAGTGAGTGAGTGAGTGAGTGAGTGAGTGAGTGAGTGAGTGAGTGAGTGAGTGAGTGAGTGAGTGAGTGAGTGAGTGAGTGAGTGAGTTTAACTGATATCCTATGGAATCTAAAGATAGTTGACATTTTTGTGGTTCCAGAAATATCTGTGTCGCAGGAGGCATGTTGCCCGTGTGTCAGCGCTTTACACTAGTTTATGCAGCAGGCTGAACCACAGAGGTGCAGCTCTCGGTAGCCTTCTTTATCAAATTGTGCTGCCTGGCCCAACTGAAGTATCAATCGGAGAACCCCATTCAACTCAATGCATTACATTCAACACCTCCTGAAATAGGATATTTTACTGAGTCTTGAATCTTATTGGATGTCTCTAAGGAACTGTGATCCCGGCATAAGGCATCGTCACTATACTCTCGTTTTAAGCTCTTCTCCACAAGTAAAGCATCAGTTTAGCAGATGCAAGCATAGGAGTATTTAGAAGGTATTTTAGAAGGTCAGCATAGGAGGTGGGCCTTAGGGGACAGCCTTAGGGGACAGCGTTAGGGGTTAGCGGTCGAGTGTTTAGGGACGAGTGTCCGAGGGTAAGACCGTCCGGCCGCCAAGCACTCACAGCGACAGCACGACGGGGTCGTCCAGCGGCGACGCCCTGTCCGCACGGGGCCCCGGGGGCCCCAGGGGCCCGAGGGGGCTCTCCGTGGAGGCGGAGCCTGGCTTCAGGGTGCTGGTGTGGGTGTGCGTGTGGCTGCCCTCCTCCTCCTCGCTGGCTCGGTGGCCGCTCTGTCGCCCGGTCAGGAAGAAAGCGGGCGGGGCCTTGCCCCCGGAGGCAGGGGGGCCGGGGCCGGCGGGGCTTCCCCAGGAGCCCTGCACCGTGTTGGGGGGAGGCGTTGCGGGGACGGACTGGAGGCCGCTGGAGGTGCTGGACGGGCCCGACAGGTTCCCCAGGCCGGCCATGCTGTCGGGCGTGGCGGGCGTCCCGGGACCCCTCTGGCCCGGGGGGTGCGTTTGGTTCTGGTAGGAGGGGCTGCTGAAGTGGGAGGGCGAGGTGAAGCCCGAGGTCCGGTCCGACTGTCGCGTGAGGGCGGCTGGGTCCGAGGCCCCGCCCGCCTGGAGCGCAGCCGGGGAAACACCGTCAGACCCGGGTCAGGGGGCCCCAAGGCCTAACTCTACAGGCCCCAGAACCATGATACTAAGGGCCCTCAAAGTACTGGGACATCCAACAAATGTTATAAAAGTCCACATTCATCATTGGCTAATGAACTACATTACACAAGGTCCACTGCACCCAGTGGTCTCATTACTCTCAGGGATTGGTCTGACGTTGTTCATACATATATGGGGCTATTGTGACCTTGCCACACCCATACTGTAAGATAATCTGGGTCAAGGACTTTGATAGACTCACAGTACAGTACAGTACAGTGCACATTCGTTTATGTCTTACCTGGGGTGACAAAGGACCAGAAGACTGTGAACCATCCCAGTCTGTACATTTTAATGCAGCTTTCTGCTTGCTCCGATAGATCTCCTTCAGGGACAACTGGGTCTCCGGTGGGGGAGTCTGTAGAGCATAAGAGGACCAATCAGAGGTGGAGATTGATCAATGAGAGGAGAGGGAAGTATGTATCCGAACCATTGTGTTTGTACAGAATGTGATACTTTTTTAATTTTTTTTGGATTGTGAAAACATATAGCTTAAATAAAGAATGAACCTCAGGAATACAACTTCACAATTTGAATGTACCTTAAAAATAAATATATTAAAACAAAGTCCAAACAAAAAAAACACGTGAAAAAAAGGAAATGAATACACACACCACTGCAATGTAGTCACCACACATCATACCGACGTCAGTTCAAATGATTGAATGAAGTGAATGAATGCATGAAGACGTACAGCACTGGTGTCCTCCTGCAGGAAGAGGAACGCCCCGCTGTCCAGGCTGTCTGGGAGCGGGTGGTACAGGTCACACTCATTGAGACGCCAGTAGGTCAGCCCTGGGAGAGCACGCACACACACACACACACATGCAAGCAAACACATGCACACACAAACACACATGCAAGAACACACACATGCACGCACACGCAACACATTTAATCCATATATTAAATCTGTGTCCTCCTAAATCACAGACATATTATGTAAAAGTGATAACTCTGTATTGTACATCATAGTAATACATCAATACAATCATGTTTGTCAATTGAAAATTTTAGCTCATTTTTTAATATTGAAATTATGTTGTATTGTATTGTCGTTTTAAACAGTTGCCTACATGTGTATTTGTAAAGGATCCAGGATACATCATGGATCCTTGTTGTGCTATGTTGTTATTCCCAAGGAGGCGAGGTTCAATTTAAAAGCACACACAACGCAAAGCGCTGTCACCCTCGGCTTGCCTCTGCCCCCCTTTGACGGACACCAGCGTGAGCTGCCCACTCAGCACCTCTCAGCTACACAGCCTCCCCCACACATTCAAGCTCGTCCACGCGGCTGTCGGTTGGCTACCTGAGGACTCGGACATCAGGCTGTTGCTCCTCCTCAAGGGGAAGACGGAGGTGGAGGCTCCCCCCGGCTGGTACTGAAACCGGAAGAGGACAACATCAGCGTCGCCGTGTAAAACAAGGCGACGTAGGGACGACGGACCCCAGAAACAACGTTGCCTACCTGGTCCTGGAGGGGGATGTGCTCTGACAGGCCGTCTCTGGGGCTTTCTCTGGGCTCTCTGGGGGCTCCTGGGACTCCTGGCCCTGGGAGGAGGCCGTTCCTGTCTTGTCCTTCCTGGGCCTCAGTTTCTGCTGCTTTGCCCAGGAGGTCAAGTGCTGGTTGGTGCCGCTGAGACGATTATAGGAGAGGAGGAAGGAGACTTTACCACACAATGTCGGAATATGATTTACCAGTGAAAAACCACTATCGGTATACCAGCAAACATGTTATTACGACTTAACTGTAAAATCGAGAATTTGAAAAACCGAACGCAATTTCAAGCCTTACCCGTGCTGCGGCTGTTGGCATGACGACGGACCAGGTTCTTTAGCTTGGGAATACGTCCGTCCGTGATTGGACGAACCCCGGTGGCACACCGGCGCGCTCCGCTCTGCGCCGTCATCCCTGGAGGGAGGAGGACCAGCGGTGCTCCTCTTTCTCCATCTCTCCCCGCTGCTGGTTCCCCCCACAGCCATCCTCCAACTCCTCCACCTCCTCCTGCTCCACCTCCTCCTCCTCCTCCAGCTCCTCCTCCTGCCCCCCCCCCGGGCCCCTGCTGGTCTGGTGGGGCCCCGTCTCCCAGGCACTCAGGGTCCCGTATCCGCTGCTCAGCGCGGTGACGGGCCGCTCCTGGAAGGACGCCGCCGGGGTGACAGCCTCCGTGCCCCCCGACGATCTCTGGGGGAGGGGGGCCGGGCCCGGGCCCTGGGAGACGGTCCTGCCGTGGGGCGGGTGTGCCGAGGGGGCGGGCAGGGGGTCGGAGGCGAGGGTCAGCTTGAGGTCCTTGGGGGGGGGGGGGGGGGGGGGGGGCGACGGCGTGGGTGATGGTGGTGTTGGTGGCAGAAGTGGGGGAGAACTCTGAGTGGGGCTGGCGGTTCTGGAGTTGAACCAGAGCTTTGATCTCGTCCTGAATCAACTGAAAGCAAACCAAATGAAAGCCATTACTGCATGAAGCCATGCGAGACATTACACGTGCGCTGGCAGGGAAAGGGTACGATATGGCTTTATCATGTGCCGACTCACCTGTATTTGGCACTGGTATTGTCCTTGCTGAGCAAGTATTGCTCTTGGTATTGCTTCTCGACCAGCTGGAACAGATGCAGCCATCGCCCCTGAAGATAAATGTATTATTTCATTAATAGACAACGTGAATGAGTAGAAAACAGAAGATGAGCAGTTAAACCTGCACCGTGTCAGTGCAGCTGTCCTGTCTTTATTCAAATGATTTTATCCAAAGCGGATAACTGTGATGACCCAACCCATCCAGCCTCTGATCAAACAACTGACTGAATGCTCTCTCTCTAGATTTTGTCTGGAGAAGATGAATGTGTGTGTGTGTGTGTGTGTGTGTGTGTGTGTGTGTGTGTGTGTGTGTGTGTGTGTGTGTGTGTGTGTGTGTGTGTGTGTGTGTGTGTGTGTGTGGTGTGTGTGTGTGTGTGTGTGTGTGTGTTTACAAGATGGAGATGCTGCTGCATGTGGATTGAGTCGTCTCCCCGGGGAAGCAGAGAGAAGTACGATTACACCTCTGCATGCATAATTACAGCATGAAGAACATCTCTCAGCAGATCGTTTCTGACTAAACACCTTGTTATGTTTTGCAATGAATATGCTTACATTTTGACATTGCCTATCAAGAGAAGAAATCTGCTTGCAAAAGGTTCACCTAACGAGGACAGCCATGATTAGAGGAAATTTGAGATAATGAATTGGAAGAAAGAAAATTTTAATACAAGATTTATGTTATTCTATTGCAAATATAATATTATAATAAAAACAACAAGAGTCTAAGATTATTAATGGACTCTCATCACATTATTGATTATGGGTAGCATTTCTGATATATAGCTCTTCACATCTAATTTCATTTCATTTCATTCTTTAGGTCGTTTTAGTCTTTGTGACCAGACAAGCTTATGAGGCCTTACGCCCTGCGAACTCCTCAGTATTGTTCAGTATGCAGCAGAGCAGCACTCTGACTTCATCCCAGCTGTCTGTTCCCCTGCAAATCATGTCATCAGCTGGAATCTGGCGTTGTGTGTGTGTGTGGTGTGTGTGTGTGTGTGTGTGTGTGTGTGGTGTGTGTGTGTGTGTGTGTGGTGTGTGTGTGTGTGTGTGTGTGTGTGTGTGTGTGTGTGTGTGTGTGGTGTGTGTGTGTGTGGTGTGTGTGTGTGTGTGTGTGCCTGCGTGTCCAATTGTGTCCCTACTGTGATCTACACAGAAAACAAAAGTGACAGCAAAGAGCCGAGGCGGCGAACTGGTCAGATGCGACAGTACGTCGGAGGGACTGTCTTTTGTTAACACACAAACACACACTCTACCCTCTACACTCTACACTCTACACTCTACACTTACAATGGAGGGGGCCAGATTGCACTACTCCCAGTTGAAAAGTAGTAGTTCGTGCAAGATGCACGAACGATGCACGAAAATAGTCAGATATTGAGCCATGCTCCCTCACCTCACAGTCCTTCCACATCTCTGGGTCCGTCTCTCCGCTGTTCTGGATCTCCTGCACCAGAGCTCGGAGGGTCTCCAGGGAGCTGGGTGTGATGAAGGGCAGGCTCTTCCCCTGGTCGAACACCTCCTCTGTGCTCAGACACAGACTCCTACGAGGCGTCAGGGAGCAAACCCACGCAGTCAAATTATAGATCGATTAACGTACATGTCGTATATTAGATATATGTCATCTGACTCACGACCCCAACCGTATACTTAAGTTTGAGTATGAGCATCCAATCCCACTTGGATTAAAGTAGACTTAGTTATTTTGTATTAATGTTATATTAAGGGTAATACTTTGTAATAATACTAGATTGTAATTAGTGTTAGGGCCTGCGACCACTTAGGCTAGGACATTGTAATTATTAATCAAAGAGCAAAGATTATTTTCATTGTAATATTCCGTTAGCACTTTTCAATACAGTAAAAGCAAATACAAATTTAAGTGTTGAAACAAGCGATATCAATTTCCTGTAATGTGTCGCTTGTGACTCCAACATTTTTGCTCCATAAAGAATAATAAAAAATGCATCCATTTCTTAAGAGTTATACCCTAAATTAAAATTGTACCTGTGTATATCCATGTCTAAGTAACCATACACTTGGTCTTAGAGAATCAATTTAGGTAGCGGTCTCGTAATGTCATTAGCCTTACATACGGCCACGTTATCTATACAGATGAAACTCCAATCTAGTTTTGAAAGCTAGCCTCTATCTTGTTGCATGATGTTGACAACAGTCCTTCACAACTACACCACCTTATCTTGTCGCATGCTGGTGAGATGTTCATGGGCCGACTCCCCACTTCGCCTCTTCTGATGTTTTGGGATGACGGGTGTGTCCGTCCTCCAGTCCAGCAAGGCAGGAGGCCGACGTCCCCTCGGACGACACGCAGGAGATCTCACTCTCCTTGCCTCCATCCCCGTCCGCACTGGCATGGCAGTGGCTCAGAGCACCGGAGGTGGACACGTCCTCAGATATACTGTCATCTGTGGACATGGTTACGGGCCCATGGAAAGGGGGTGCGATGTACTACTGTGAAGATGTGAAGATATGAAGAAGGGAACAACAAGTTAAAATTACTATTCCGGTCGGTTCGGGCTTTTATAACGTTGTATTGGTTGTTTTACTACCCTGCAGTTATTGTATCGTTCACTAAGACAATAAATCGATTTCTCTCTCTATGATTCACATCAAAGATGAATTTGGGACAATCAATCCCGGATGGACACGTTTCAATCAATAACTGTTGGGGATGAAAGCAACTTTCTATTCAAGCTAATCCGGATATGTGGGGACAATGCAACAGACTGGTTTTAGATAATCTGCAGCACATAGACTTCATTCATACTATGAAACACATGTTGACATGAGCTCACTGGTGCTACAAGGAAACGTAATGTCACCACCGCTGATTTCGACGCCACACTGCTAAAGTTGCATGTCAACTCTGTAGATGACATGTTCTCATAACGGGCCGTTTGAGGTACAGGAGAAACCCATCCGACTACAGGAGCCCATTCGGTATTGGTACATATTTTGAGGCGTTACTCTATGGGGGACGTGAATGGCGTGTATGCAGTACAATGTGAATGGCTATAACACACATTACATAGTATTAACTATACGTTATTAGGTTTGCGTTTAATGTACAGAATAAAACATAACCTACCCGTGAACTTGTATCATCACCTCATCCATATTTCCTGAAGTGTAGCTACAGAACTTAGCTAGCTGGCTACTGGTTGGCCAGTGAAACTGCACTGCAGTGAAGCTGTCGCTGCTCGACGTTCCCTTCTACAGCGCTGATTGGTCGAAATGCAACCGAAAATACAAACACTTGATTGGTTGTCTGCGCGATCTGTATTTCAATTGGATGTTTCAGAAAGAAAATAATGCATTCTTTGAATATTTTAACTTGTAAATGTTACTGTTAAATTACCGGTACATATATTTTACACCGACGTTGTGTCTTTTTATTTGAATTTTTACTATAAATTCACTCGACATAATGCTTAAAATCAAATCTACTTTTAAAGTGGAAAAGGATTTGAACAATCGCAACATGATATAACCAAACTAATTAAAATGTTACCATCGCAGCAAAACACAAAGGTGTGAAAGATATATTAGCTCTTTATGGCAGGTAAAAAAAAATGAAAGGAGCATTACACCTACCTTATTTTAAAACGGCAACTTCTATGTGGTTATATAAGGTTTAAGTTCAGGTATATACCATAGATTTCAACACAAAAACAATGGGAGCACCATCATTCAGTGCTCTATGCAACTCTTGTGTTCATTTGAACTTTAAGATCCAAAATTCAAATACAATAGGGTCACCAGGTGTTGGTGTCTGCAATGATGCTTGATCCTGTCACAGGCAGCAAAAATAGCTCTAAGAAGATCTCCTTCAGTGTGCATTGTGGTTGGTTTGTCGTTGCTGCTCAGCATAACAAAGATTGTGACTGCCAATTGCTGCTGTATTTTATGGTACTGGTAATATGCGACATTTCCTCGGAATTTCACGGAATTTCTCAACTTAAGTATAATTGAAGTGTATTTTTGTTTAAAGGCATGTGCCATGATGCAACATAATTGATTTAAAAAAAAAATTATAATTGAAAAGGGGAAACACTACTAATAGTGTATATTTTTTTCCAGAAGAATATTAGGTGCCATTCTGACAAGATACTAAATGCTACGCAAACATTTAAGAAACAACTATATTGAAAATACAATTTATTACACTGAGTAATAAATACATACAAAGATGCAAGTAACATTTTCCATTTCATACCAAAAACAACCTCAAAATGAACAAACCGATGCATTTGGCACAGCTCTGTCCTTCAACCCCACATGGTTTACAAGGGTCTGGAAATCAGACCAATTTCTATCAAAAAAGAGATCAAGTCTTACTAATCTAGCTTTGTACAAGCCATGCAGTTTCTACAATTAACCCCTGGGCTACCATGGGTCAACTTTCTCATGCATTAACCAAACATTTTAAATAGGAAATGAACACCCAAAGTGGGGCAATTTAAGAAAAAAACCTATCCCTTAATTTTCTTGCCAAAAGAATCCACACATTTATCATTATTATTATAATGCAATTTTTCTTTTGTGATGTTTTCAACATTTTCATTTATTTTTTATTATCCCTTTTCCATATCTTTCCTCCATTCAAAGGAAATACCATGCAAAGTACTGTTTGTTTGGGTGTCGTAAGGGAACGCATACAATTTGTTCTTGCAGGGGAAACGTATGGCTCCACAAGGCTAGGATCTTGCGTTCCGCTCCGTCTCAGCCAAACACTCGCGTACCAACCCCCTGGCATGGATTATACCTTGAGGAACAAACAAATTAAAATGTTATTAGGTATTAGTAGCAGAAGTATACTATACAAGTACAGCATTCATTGCCTCCGTACAATTATTAACTGGAGAAGACAGGCCGGTAGAAGCATTCAATAGAACCAATAGAAACATCACAAGTGTGGGTGTGTGATTGACGGGTTCACCTTCCAGCCTACCCAATGGTCTGTGCCAACAGGTAGGCCGATCTATACAACAATCGATCATAGACGACCTATCATCGGAGGTCGCCGTAGCTTACCCTACAGTGTGTAACTGTAGGGTAAGCTTTATGGCACTATGGCCTGTGTGTTTGGGTTGAGGTAAGGGCTTTTGGTTAATCAAGCCTGGTGGTAAAATAGGGTCATCTTCAGTCGTACCTCTTTTCAGTCTCTCCATGGCGCTTTTACTGCCTGCGTACGTGGGCCGGATCTCCTTGCCCAGCTCCTCGATGATGGCCAGGAGCTCTGCATATTTACTCTGAGGTACTTGGTTTCCACTAGAACCCTGGAAATCCATCAATGAATGAAAAAACATCACAAAATTGCAGATGACATTCCACACTTTTTTGCCCATGTTCCCAATTTCCGGTCCGAAATTTCTTCGGTTTTTGTGCATCTGCTTCAGCACACGTGGTATTAACCCCGTCAACATCTGCCCATCATATCCATGTCTGATTGAACATATTTTTACATCACCCATAACAAAAACTTTGTAATAAGGCAGTTGGTTTGTAATGTATTCATATTGGACCTTCAGATTTTTTATTCTATATTAATCATAACTACACTTTAAAATACCTGTAGATTCAATAGCTTCCACGACAGCAATCTCCCATGACCTCTTAAGCATGTCGGGTGACCATACTCTGGGGCCAGTAACTCAGCTCAGGAGACAAATGTATAACACCAATAAAGAGGGAGAAGCACTGGACCTTTCTATGATGTAAGTTACCTGCGAGAATCCCAACGAGGGCGGTCCATAGTCGTTCACCAGCGGTCTGTAGGACTGTAGTGTTGCCAGGTTAGCTGCTGAAGGGGATTGGATACTCTGGATACTCTGGATACTCTGGATACTCTGGATACTCTGGATACTCTGGATATTCTGAATATTCTGAATATTCTGGATATTCTGGAGATTCTGGATATTCTGAATATTCTGGATATTCCCAGCTGTTGAGAAAAATGAAATAGTATGCACAATAGTTAATATATGAACATCTACAAATAGGCCCTTCTGGGGCACTGACAGCATGGCTGTCAGTGCCACAGACATTTCACACAGCATGGCTAAAACAAAGAGTCAATTATCAAAGGGAAATAAGACTAAATAGTAACTAAATTCCTATTCCTTTTGTGGCACTAGTACAGTAGTTGTTATTTATTTTATTAATTCGATAATTAAGTAATTAGGTAGGCCGATTAATTACATCAAAATAAAACTTAGTTCACTCTAAGTCAATAAACGTGTCTGCAAAATGACTTGATAGTTATCTCTGCGTTATAAGTAGATTCATGATGTTTGGGAATAGTTTGTTGATTGATTATATTTGAGTTTGCTGCTGATTATAGCCCAATAATCATGCAGTCCTCTTATTTATAAACGGCCTTATAAAAAAATAAGAGAGATGCCATCTGCCATAATTTAGGTTTACTCTGTAAGAAATGTGTGCATTAAGTACAGAAAAAAACGTTAATACAATATAAGTAGCAATTTACTATTTTGAAAATGTGAATTAACCAGAAATACATTTAAGTCAAGCAAAAGGGAGAACAACCGGTGATATAATTTAAAGATGTCTGCATCCACCCTGGGCAGGCAGCTGCCCGCTCACGTAGGCGGGTTTGCAAATTGCAATATGCGTTGTCTAACGCAAGATGTCCTCGATGAGTACAAATTTCACTAGCAGATCAATCAGCAACCCGCAGGACGAAGCATCATGGAGGAAACGGAACAAGGCTGACTCGAGAAGACAAAGTGATAGATTTCGGTCACAATGTAAAGGCGCCCTTAAAGATGGATTTAAGACGCGGAAAGCGGAGCGTAAAACAAAAGGGGTCACGGGGGAGATCCCACAGTTCTTACTTTTCGCTCGAGCCGCTAGCATTCGGGATGGCGCTCGTAACATTAGTAATAATGGCGGATATGAATTAGCCTAGCTCCCAGGATCTGACCCTATATATAACTGGACAAAAACTACAGACACGGTCTTTCTCCAGGTATTCTCCGAGACCCCGAATTTAACACTCGATTTAACAGACGGATAGTTGAATTTTTTCCGATGTTTTTTCCTACCCTGGTTTCCAGAAGTTCCCGGAATGTGCTGATGGACATTGGGTTTGTAAGACATTCCCAGAGACATTGTAAATTAAAGAAATAAAAATGACCCGAAATTCAGTGAAGCGTCTGTCTCTCACTTTTTGTTTACAACAGCGGCACCGGCAACATGGCCGTCACTTCATATTGACACCACCCGCCTGAACGTACCATCCACTGGGAATGTCTATAGGAAATAGTTAAAAAGCCATTTACATCTTAAATTTCCCATTTTTTTTTATTTTTGGGGAAATTTTACCCAATCTTCCAGATCACACTTAGATTGTTAACTGAGATGTGAGTTTTTTAAAACATTTATACAAAATGTTATTTCTGTAACTTTGATAGTTTGATAGCCTGGAAAGTGTAAACATTTGAACTATCGACGTTGGAAACGTCCGACTTTTACCCTAAAGTGTTCATTGTCACGTTTTACATCAAAAGAGTGGAATTTAGGAAGTGGATGGTTTGCCCGCATTGTGATGGCATGCGACCGATGTGTTACTAAAAAAAATTACAAACCGGATCTTTATAGCGTCTTTTGTTTGTCACTGAGGCATCATCTTAGAAGTATACGATCACTTGTAGTAGATACCTGTTTTGGTCTGAGAAGGCGCCTCCATCGCTTCCCAACGTGATCTGACCCTGATATCAACGCCTTTAGGGTTAATGTAAAAGTTTATACGCGTACTGATAAAAGGTACAAAAGGATTCACCACTCTTATTCAGAGTCACGTGGCTATGGATCCCTTCTTCCATCCACTGGGGATCGTGGTGGGGGTCCGCCTAAACACGCAAATATACTATCACTCTCTTGACCATTGGTGGACACAAAGGAGGGCTGCGTCGGCCCAATCGCGGCCCGCGGCGTCATGACCCTCTGGCTCTTCGGGATCCTAATGGTGGCGTGGAAAACCCTATAGGGTGAAGTCCCAGATATAATTTGTGTTGTTGAGGTGGAGCAATGTGTCACAAGCAGAAAAGTAATTATTTAGGAAACCCACAGACTGTTGTAAGACCCCTAGTAAAGGGTGATTTGACAATGTTAGTAACATTTAAAATCTAAAGTGGGATTTAAAAAAAAAGTCAATTTCACAGGAAAAAAGAAGAAAAAAATTGAAAACATAAAAAAAGTCAGATACTTGCTAATTGTTATTACGTTCTCATATGTTTTTATTGATTGATTGGTGATCGATCGATTAGTTGATTGATGATTGACAGGTTATGGATGTCAGTTGTTATACCTGTAATGAGAACGTGTTAAGCAGTGAATTTAGAGAACCTAGGAAATAAATGAAAGGATGTCAAATGCTAACCTTATTATTGCACTGCCCTTGAATGATTCTGTAATTATAACACATGGGGAAAAACACTGTAGTCACGCCCTGTTTAATACATCATACTGAACCATGGACAGCATGAGCATGAGAGACCAGCCTGGCACGTACCCTGGCGATATATTTCCCTGTATGACCTCCCATTGACAACAGAGGGCCTGTGTGACGGGCATCCCAAACAGGCACGGGTGTCATTGAAGTGCTGGAAGCCTGGTAAAACCTGCAACAACCTCAGTGTATAAGAAGCAGCCCACTGGATATTTGCCAGTTTACTGGTAAATAAGGGTAAACTAGTTTACTCATAGAATGTAAGTGGGTTTAGATGTCTATGTTTAATAAAGTCTGACATTTAAAACATCTTTTGTTGGATTACGGTTAGGTTGCCAAAAGCCGGTGAGGAAAAAATAATATCACTTGAATAAGGCAGGTGAATAGTAACAATAAAATGGATCAACTGTACGTAGACAAGCTATAACCTGTTTACAAGCTTTTTAATAAACAGGCCTACAGAATTTGCTGCTTGAATATTGGAACCTCTTGAGCATTTCAGAACTTAAGCTTTCTATTATTCTTTACAATTTTATTTAGTAAATTTCTGTATTAAATCAGAACCTGTTTAGTAATACAATTGGATGCTGCTTTGGAATCACTGGGTCACATGACGTGGAAGCTATTGAAAATAATGATATAATTTCTGCATATTAATATTAATATAAATTAGATGAAGCACTAAAACCCATAACTAATGTGCCTTATTTGTAGGGTTTGGTAATACTAGTTTGGATTAATACTGGTTTGCCATGTGCCTGGGTCATATGTCAAAGAAGCTATGGTCAAAGTTAGTGGGGGTGATTGGACCGCAATCTTATGGTTAACAGCAAAGATTATTAATTTATAGATGTTTTATTTTAAATTAAATAAGTTGAACCTGTAACGCATACATTGTACTTTAACAGTTCCAGGTAAGCCAACGTTTAACACTAGAAAGTATTCTTCCTAGTTTTAAACTTGGTTTTGTTTAACTATAGTTAATCCAACACATTCTTCTTATAAGGTCTTACTTGTAAGAAGAATCTGGTTAGGTTAGACCAAACATATTGTATGTCTATGTCTTGCACATTCCCAAGTATAGGTGGGTGCGTTTTGTTCTTTCACACCTTCAGGAAGTGTGATCATACCAGTGTACCAAGCTTTATTGGTCATTGCACTCATTCAAACAACGTGATGCAGCCTTTTGTTTTGTACAAGTCAGTAGTGCAACTCGTGCATGGAGACAAAGGAAGTCCTTCAAGTGTGTTGTCTTTTTCTTTTAACAGTTCACCTGTTATATCATTTTACATCACTGAAAAAGAACATGTCGGAAAAATGTCAGCAGCCAATGTACAGAACATTTCAAAGTGTCCAAATAAAAACATACATTGACTTTGTGTAGGACATTCCAGTTTAAGTTACAAACATTATTTTTTCTATGCGAGCGTGAAGTGAGAAGGCATTTGTTTTTCTCAACAAAATGCAGCTTCCTTCACGGCCATTCCAAAAGGTCGACATTCTGCATTTGAAATGTTCGATTCTCTTACAAACTGTACATAAATGAACATTATGAACACATTTGGTATGTTACAAAAAAAAAAAGTGCCTGCTTCACCATTTACTCTTAAAAATCAAGTAGAAGTAGTAATATTCACACCTAAAGAAAAGCGCTAAACCCACAGATTAAGGAAATCAGGGACAAAGCGTTCAAGCCCAAACCATATCCGAAGCCTTTTATTAGCCCCCCATTAGGTGTTGGCCTCATCAGTCTGGGGTCGGCGCCTTCCGAGGGAAACCAAGGCTTTAGCCAAGAGAGGGTTGAGGGCAGTTGAGCAGAAGTATGCCAACATGAAATTTGAACATCAGGCATTAATGATAGTGTTTAAAGGTAGGTGTAACATGCATTACAGATATTGTATAAGCATCTTTTGCTTCTGTATCCAATTTTGATGAGAAGGGTCATTGAACACTTGAACCCTGGAGAACTACGGCATCCATTAGAAAATGGATTAATACACAGACCAGCCTTCTGAAAGAAACCATGTCTTAAGAGTACAGCAGGGCATACAAATGAATTTACTGCCACATCTGCTGCAGTGATAGTCTTTTACTGACAATTCTGAACCGATAGCTCAATACTCATAAGGGACAGTCAAACTGGAAACCTAGGGATGTTTAGACTGTTGCATTAACACTACTATATATATATATATTTCTTTTTATATATACACACACCCTGCGTTGCACTCATTTGAACACAATGCTCAACTTTTAAGGCAAATACTTTCTTAAACTCCTCCAATTCCAAATTTCCATTGTGTTGAAACTTACTTTAATTCAGTTATTGTTATTTAGAAAGGTGACAAACAGCATTATAAAGAATAATGTTCAGAATCACTTTATGTAGCTTTCTTCTGGTATCCAAACGCTCGGTCTATACCAAATACCAACGAACAATTAGCAGAACTGGGGAATAGTTTTGGCGAGAGGCCATTAATGACTAAAAACATTGCAATTTTGCCTGGGTATTGTATGCTTACGTGATGCGGACATATCAATTACAACTAAACATTGATTTTCTTTCATTTTTTAAATGTCTAACGCATGTCCTGGAAATGAATGAAGATGGCTCTGTGACTGGATGAACTTTGGTCTCATTGGGAACAGCTCCTGGTCTCATTAGGGCCAGTGTGGATCATAGACAGACGTGTGGGCATAGAACACAACCTAACCCTGGGGAGGACCCGGCACGACCCACGTGGCCGACCGATGTGAAGCTCCCTGGGGTCCTCTTCTCCTCCTGATGGATGCATCGCAGAACGTCTTACTCTCTGAATGTCAGAGGGCTATATGATATATCCAGCAAACTTTCGTAGGTGGAAAGACAACAAAAAAAAATAATGTTCCTGGTCTTGCAAATACTAAAACCACCACCACCAGCAGCAGCAGCAGCAGCAGCCACCCGGAACCGCAGTTCTCTGTACAGACACCGAGGCTCATGAAGACCAACAACGTGTGCACCGCACAGACGGTCCCCCCAGGGTCGCCGGGGGTACGAGAGGGAGGCCGGCTCGTAGGCCTCCCGCGGGGTCCCGGGGACTGCAGTGTAGTGACCACTCCTTCAGGACAGTGTCGGGGTGCTGGGAGTGTGAGGGGGAACCCTCCACTATGTGTTGGGGGCTTGGCTGAGGCTCTGGGGGTGGAGCTGCTGCCACTTCTGCTGCTCCTGCACCGCCAGCTGCTGGCACTGGTCCGACGTGGAGAGGATGTTGAGGAGGGGGTTCACGCAGTTTGGGGGGATGATGAGCCCTGTGGGGGGGGGGAAGAGGAGAGTCATCAGGATGTTGAGGACATAAACCAGAGGCAGAAAACCTCTGAATAGTCACACCGGGACCAAGTTTTCAGTGGAGACTAAAAATGGAATTAAAGAGATTGGTCTTTCACATTTGTAGATCTAATCTTGCATTTCCTTACTCTTGTACCAAAGTGATGGCTGCAGTGATAGTGGGACGTGATCCTGCGGCGGCTAGGGTGTTGACTCCTGCCCGTTAAAGTTACTTCTTGGTTCCACCCCAATGTCCACAGCCTAACCTGTATAGCAAGTTTGGTTCTACACCGGTTGCCAAACCCTACATGGAATTTAATTACACACACACCTCTGAATTCTCTGTAAATCTTTTTGGATTAAAGAAAGTCCCATGGTGGGAGTTACAGAAAAACACGTCGAGAACGTACCAACTATCCTCTGTCCATCCTCGGTTCTAAGGCGAACGATCTGCATCTTGACGTTGGTTCCGCTGACCGAGGACAGCACGTTCTCCACCTTTGTCCACACGCTGAGAACCGAGCCGCACAGCACGAAGTACGTCCGGCAGCGAAGACCGATCTCACACTGGAGGCCCACTGACGCCTTCTTACAGTTCCCCCGCCTGGTGGTCAAAGCAACACATCACCCAGATCAGTATATATACACACACACACACAGGTCAACATACACGTCACCCAGATCAGTACACACACACACACACACACACACACACACACACACACACACACACACACACACACACACACACACACACACACACACACACACACACACACACACACACACACACACACACACACACACACGTATATGTTTCTGTAGTCAATACTTATTGATGGCGATTTCCATGATGTCATTAATAAAAATCCTCTCCCTATAACTAATATATTCTGAAAGTACAAAAATTGTTATTAAAGAATCGTACCCAAAATTTCCGGATTTCATTTCCAAAACACTCACATCACCAAGCCAATCGAGCTACCATAGTTTGCGCCAAAGTTTCACAGGTAGTTAAGAGTTGTTATAATACTAAAATATCTCACGTACTTGCTGGAAGGGGCTTAATCTTACACATTGTGACTTTAACTATTAAACTAGGGTCATCAAAATCTTCTTGGCCTCTAGCAGTGAATGGACCCATGACAGTTTATATGACTGGGAAGTCGAGGTCATGCCGTGCACGTACCAATATGCATGAGAGCAGATCTTAGCAGAGGACTTGAACTGGTCAATCCAGTGTTGTTTCGCATCTTCTGACAACACCTGCAAACAATGACAATCAGTTATTAAAAATGTGCTGTAGGTAAGATTCGAGAAGAAGATAAAGAAAGTCATTGACCCACTCCCTCGCTACGATTCACCACCATTGAGAAGTGCTGCATTCACACTAATCTGATTGACAGGCAAGTTAGATTCCCTAACCAATCAGGGTATAAATAGCCTGATTGGTCAGAAATTAGGCAAGAGTGGTCTCAAATCTATTATTGAGTGAACAGAGTTCACTCAATAATAGCTAACGGATGGCTATGGCATTGTTAATCACTCTTCCATCTTACCAACTGCCCCTTTAAAGACTAATATTTTGACATCATAGCAAAAATTATAGTGTCCCAATAAACAGAATCAAAGCTTTAGGCGTTACCTTCTTGAACCTCTTCTTGATGTCAACGTAGGTCTCCAGTTTGAGCTGCTTGCCGGTGTTGGGCCGGTACACCAGGAACAACCTCTTCTTGGGGTTCAACTCCTTCACCAGGATGGCCGTCTTCCTGTTGTTGCGCACCTTCAGAAAGAACAGGATTCAACAGTCATTGGAAGGTTTGGTCATTGCTCCCCGTTTTAATACATTAAGGATTATTACTAATGGAAAAAAATGATGTTTGCACATGATTAACCAATACAATTTTTGTCTTATTTTCAAAATGTAATTAAATCCTGATTCATGATCAGGGGGTGCCTGAAGTGCTTTGTCCGGTTGCCCGGCCAACGGGGCACAGAGCAGACATACCTGCACGTAGAAGCCGTCGTCAGCCCCACTCTGGTCTGCCCAGGCATGAGTGGCCTCCTCCCACGACATTCCCCTCTCCACACTCACCTGAGGGAAACAGAAGCATCACATTAACATTACTACAGGTAGCTCCTAATCTGGGAAGTCCTGCTATGTTACAGCAGAACATCTGGGGGGAGACACCAGAGCCTGTGTCTGAAACAACGCATAATGCCACCCCTGTAGATTTTGGTGTCAGATATATTCTACAGAAGAGAACAAATTTGCGCTGGTAGATCAAGCGTTCAGAAAGAGGGTAATAATTTCTACAGTGTCAAGTCTACACAGTGTTGAGGTGGAAGCGTTGGGACACTTTCTCAGTTTACTGCTGCTGGCCAAGTTTGTGTATGCAAATATGAGCAACAGGATTGGTTGAACCAAATCTAAAATTGGACATTAGCAATCAACATTGATATTCCCATGATGACCACAGACCCTCTAGCAACGGTATTCAATAACAGTGAGATGCCTGCAGCAGTTCATATTTTATAGCTGGATGTGTAGCCGTAGAGTAGGGGTACATACGGTGTAGAGCTCAACGTGGCCCGACGTGGTGTAGCCCGGCGTCAGGAACTTCTTGCACTCGACCTTCTGCACCTTCTCGTCACCCGAGCCAAGATCTGGAGACAGGCCGAAATCAAGATCAAATGAGTCAATAGAGCCAATAGGTGAGCTTCAAATTAATACCCAGATAAACTCCCATGCATATGGAAAGAACATGAGGCTACCAAACTTGGCACGCCTTATAGAACTGGTGTGTCCCTCCCTTACCCAGAATGCCCATGTCAAAGCGGCCGTTCCTCTTGGCTTCCTGTATGACTGCTGCCAGTGTGTCTGCAAAGTACTGGAACAGGGAGTTCTGCTGCTGCACCTCCATGCCCAGAATACGGTTCAGGAACTTCCCAATATTGTTGTAGTCTGTGAAAAGTATAATAAAAAAAAAGTAAATAATAGTAAAAGTACAAATTGTCTTCATCCGGTTCAGGGCTCATTCTCCTCACGTACCTTTGTCAAGGGTCATCACACCAGATCTTTCTTCAAGAGTTATAAGACCCACTCCTATTAAGCCACATTGAATTTCTGCAGAGAAAACAAATGGACAGCAACGTTTATTACACGCCTCATCCAATTCAAATTAAGTCTGGGAACTATTCAAAAACATTTTTCAAAAACGCATTTACGGTGTTCGCAGAAACCCTTACGATATCAGACATGTAAGGTTGCTAATTAGTTCAAAGGTTTTGTTCATGGACACCTAGTTTATAACATTTATGACACTGAAAAGGCAAGGCCTTCAATCAGTTGAAAACATTTTTCCACACTATTGTGCTACATCATTCGGAGACACATACACTCGAAAATAAAAAAATTTGCCACTTTAACAGGAAAGTAAACAAACCGTACCTTTGAAGAAATCCCCGTCAAAATCGGAAGGTGGCGACACGAGCGGAGAGTCGAGTTTCACAATTGACTTCATGACGATCTCCAGAGCATTCCTACCATACTGACATAGTAGCACACAACAGTTCAAAGGTCAGCCGGCACCGGAGGCACTTATCTCGCACTACGAATGAAACTATATCCTCCTCCTACCTTGTTGTCAAAGTTGTATCGGCTGAGGTCCCTTGTTTCAGTCGCCCTCCTGTCTCCATGGGTAAGAGCGCCCTGTTGTAAAAACCCAAGAATTAACCAATAGCCACAATGATATCAAATGATTAGCCATCTGAATGAGCCAGCAATCAACATCCATAAGATGCAGGTTTTTTGGTGAAGTTCAATCAATGGACAAACTAATTTCTTGTTTTGCTATCGGTTGCTTATAAATGTCAAATACATCAAGTAAAAATCCAAACAACTTTATAATTAATATCATAATTATCAATAACAACAACGACTGCTAGCAGTTATGAAAAGGTTTTCACTGCCCATGCACTGCCGACCCCAGTGAACCGTCACAAGAGATTCATGGGGGCGCTTTATGACTCATGGACGAAACTTCCACCAGGGGTGGGACTTTGTTCAGTACTGGGTCTTTTTTTACCCCTGCCCATAAACTTTTTAGGTATGATTATGGTGCCCTGCAGGCAAAGTAGTACATCACACCTGAGAGTAATTAATGTAATTGTGAATTGCACAAATCTTAAAGGAGACATATTATACCACCAGTTGTGATTGTGATAGCCTTACAAGCCTTTTAGAAAATCTGCCCCATATGACATCACTAGTGGGCGTGTCCACCTAGATCTGTGCTGGATAGATGAGCAACGTTTACTTCAGTCCACTGGGTAGGCTGGTAGACTGATCCATCCAGCACAGATCTAGGAGGACACGCCCACTAGTGATGTCATAAGGGGCAGATTTTTCAAACGGCTTGTAAGGCTAATCACAATCACACCTGGTGGTATAATACGTCCTATGGGGTCTCCAGTTCCTGACACCTTCTGAGGATACTTGTGAGCGATAGAATACGGTTGCATAGATAAAGTGCAACAAATTTTGTCACCCAAAGTTTCACTGTACATAGAAATCTAGTCGGACGGAAATAATGGGTCCCGCGGCAAACTTGTTCAGCATGGAAAATAATACATATACACCAAGTTAAATTTATCTCCATCAGGGTGGCGAGGCTGACCATTTAACTTTGACCGTTAATTATTGAGCCCCCTACAGGGGAATTGGCACCAAAACATTTGGAGCCCTGCTTACCGGGAATACAAATATCCGGCAAATTTGAAAACTTTTGAGCAATCTGAGGCTGAGCTATAGGCGTGACCCATCCGGAATAATAATACCTTACCCCTACAATAACAGGTATCTGTGGATAGCTGATAATAAACCACCACCATGGCTGCAGGCCTGAGGGGGTTATAAGGCACGCATCACCACGGTGAGGTCATGGCTGGTCTCTTACCAGACTCTCCAGCCTCTTGGCCACGATGGAGGCAAACCGCTGCTCCCCGGCCAACTCCGATATGAGGAACACGTACTCTGGAGCCGTGACCTGGTTGGACCTGTGGGTCCTCCCTGGGGGGGACGACGACACGAGGAGCGGCCAAGGTCAACACGATACAGTTCGCCACTTTGTCCTACCACAGCGGGCATGCAAAACAAGAGGGTGTGTGTGTACTGACCGAACTGCTGTATAGCTCTGTCTGCACTCCAGGGCAGCTCCAGAGTCATGTGGACCCTTCTTCGCTGGTTTTTAACGCGCCGGTCCGCCTGCAAGGAGATACCCGAGCTGGCTGCTTCAGAGATGATGGCGATGTTCTAGTGGCAAACAAAGACAAATTAGAATTATTGCTTGTATCAATACTAATACTCTGTTTCTAGAATAACATGAGCCATGTTCTTCCTCTACCTTCTCTCCATCCATGAACCTCTGCTTCTCCGTCAGATTCAGGATCTCCACGGGCACGTCCAGCTCGGAGCGAGACTCGTACGAGATGCTGCCGTCATCGTTGCTGACCACGCGACCTTTCCGGCCAGTCATCTAAAAGCATCCAGGAAGAAGACCATTAGGACACCTCACTTAATCCCCCTGATTTTATCAACCGGGATTACTGAAACAGAAGGTGGGCCGGTTCTCACAGTCCGTTGTTTGGACTGAAGCTGCCTTGCAGGAATGCCCTCTATATCCAAGTTCCATGATTAGAGCGAGAAACAAGTGACTAAAGCGATCTCAGGATTAGATATCACTACAGAGCCCTTGCGTCTCCAAAGCATTGAGAAACTTTGCTATAAGTTTGTATGCCCTTAGAGGTGTGACAATTTTCAGACATACTGGTATATACATGTTACATTGCATGTCTATTTATAGTGCATTCATCATATTGTCTATTAATATTCATACATCTATTTGTGGATTCGTCTAGTGTTTTTCCGCTAGGTGTAAATGAATACATGATTCGTGTCTCAGCCCTGTATTCATTCACCTTTAGGTGAATTAATGGTTTCCATTCCTAAAGGTAGAATGGAAATCAAAGGAAGAGCGGGTGTCAGTACCTCGGCCACGTTCTCCGGTCCTCCCAGCTCGTCGATGAGCTCGTCCAGAGTGTTGGGGGGCAGGCTCTCCGCTAGTTTCTCCAGGTTGTCCAGCAGGTCCTTCTTCATCTTCTGGGCGTCCTCCACCGCATCTTGGCTTGTTTGGAAGCCGTCCTGGCTCTCCGTTTTGACTGGAGGAGGGAAAATCTGATGTTAACGTAGCGGTCAACTAAATCAATTAAAAAAAAGTGCATACATGCTCAAGACTATCCAGTCCCTCCGCAGTGGCAATAGACTTACCGACGGCGTGCTTGATGGTAGGGTTAGCCGGCGGGGCAGTGAACTTGGGCCGGTTCGACCCGAGCCCAGACGCTAGCAAGGCACTTTGAATGGAGTCTGGGTCGATGCATTTTTTCTTCTTCTTGTTCTTATCCTTTTTCCCCTTCTTTGGTTCTTTTCTGATAAGCCAGGGATCTGAGAAAAGGGGAGGCGATTGGTGATGCTGCTGAACTGTATGCATCATGATGATTAACATGACCAACCTAGTGTGCTACAAAACAGTAGGAAAAATAAAATCGATTCTTCGATGCATCGCGATTCTCTCTAAAACGATTCCGCCTCGATGCAGATAAATGAATAATCGGAATTAAAAACATTTATTTTTATTCACCTGCTGCAAAATTATTTTCGCCAGAGAGGGATAATTTTAGAAAATTTCAAAATTTAATTTATCTTCAATGTGTATTGGCTAATCTGATTTGTCTTGACACGATTTCGATTCAGCCTACGCATAGCATGCACGCAAACTCACAGCCAGGCACAAGAACTCTAATTCAAGAGAAGCCTTTTCTTTTCTTTTGACAGAAAAGAAAGATTAGAAAGAAAAGAAAAACAAACCTATTTTTAGCAAACTCGTACTCAGAGTGTGTGTGTGTGTGTGTGTGTGTGTGTGTGTGTGTGTGTGTGTGTGTGTGTGTGTGTGTGTGTGTGTGTGTGTGTGTGTGTGTGTGTGTGAGTGTGTGTGTGGTGTGTGTGTGTGTGTGTGTGGTGTGTGGTGTGTGTGTGTGTGTGTGTGTGTGTGTGTGATTTTTTTTGCAATTATCACGCATGGAAATGTACATACAATTTCTTGGTGCATCGATAATCATTTTAGAATTGAATCGTTGTCCTCATAATCGGAATTGTTAGGTGCGAAGAGACTCCCACCCCTACAAAACAGCCCACTCAAGTCCTCACCATCCTCCTCATCTTCGTCCGACTCGTCTCGGAATGGATTGAAGTCATCGTCGTCGGCCGAACTGACTGATTTGAAACTGTCGTCGCTCTCGGCGTCTTTATCCGAATCTTCTGATTGACTGTCGTCCGAGCTGCTTCCTGAAAGTCCTCCGTGTATACGGGACTTCTTCTTGACCTGCTTTTTTAATTCTGGACCTGGAAAGGACAGAGAGAAATGAACAAAAATCAAACCCATTGAGCAAATATAGGCAACTGTTTCTTTAAGTGCAAGTTAACCCAAGAGTTGTTCAACTTCTTAGTATGTTTATGATCTTCAACATGGTAATCTATACAAATGATCACGGTTACTGAAATCATAGCATAAGGCCAAAAAAGCTGTAAAATGTAAAGCTGTTTATGTGGACCTCATGGTCAGGGTGTGTGAAGCTCTTAATGTGCAACATTGATGGAAAAGAGGAATACACACACACACACACACACACACACACACCCACACACACACACACACACACACACCACACACACACACACCCACACACACACACACCACACACACACACACACACACACACGCACACAAATTAAAAAAAAATAATAATAAAAATGCATCAAAGTTGGCTTGGGTCGAAACAATGTGGATCATACACCCTCCTCTTCCTTCCTAGAATGGTAAGCCCAAGACTAATTACAGTTTCTCATCATAAGAGTCAATATGAAACCAAAAGTAAAGTAAAAAAGTGACGCAAACCAAAAGTGAAACAAGAAGACCAAAGTATAAACTAGGACTGCATGGACAGTGCTCAAGGTAAATCCCCCCTACCTTTCCTCTTCTTGCCCTTCTGTTCAACCACTTTCTCAGCGGGCGAGGGAGTCTTCTTTGCCGAGAGATCGATACCCAAAAGACTGAATAGCTTCTGTCGATCAGGGGCTGGGAAGTGTTTCTCCACCAGGGACTGCAACACACCTCTGCACACAAACAAAACGACATCTTTAGCCTCTTTGAACCGCCCGGTGGGCTACTTGCGGTCTCTGTTGGATCTTACTTTGCGGTGGAAACAAAGTCATTGAGTTCGCCTCCTCCTTCCTCCAAGGCCTCAAGTGTCCGCGCCTCTCCAGTGGATTGTAGACCAATCACAACGCACTGAGGGAAAAAAAAAATGACCTTTGTTAGTGAGATGGATTAACCAGCATACACTATTGATGACTTAATCAATTAGCAAAAGCTTTAATCCAAATAGTTAAAGTGACTTTGTTGAAAGATGCACGTCAATGAGCAGGCAAGGGCAAAGCCGTCTCAAGGATGTCTTCAGGTAGACTACAGCCAATAGGGGTTGAAGCCAGACCCTTCCGGGAGTCAAACACAACTATCCTGCCAACTGTGTGGTGATAAATAAAAAGCCATTTAAACCGTTGAGCTCACCTTTCCGTTGTGGACCTCTTCCCTGGCCAGCTGGACAACTCTGCCGACCTTGGAGGCGATACAGAGGTACTTGAAGAAGCGCTGGTGGGCCGACCAGAACTGGCCCCACATGGACTTCTTCATGCGCTGCTCGGCTTCCATGAGGTTGGCGGCCGCCTGGAACTTCTCACGTGCGCTCACCCACTGGAGAAGAACACAGAACACTGAGCACGTTGTCTGACCCAACTGACGGCAACAGGAACTCAAAGCTGGGATATGAAAGATGTTTACAGAATATGAATATTGAATCGATTTTTTCGTCTTTCACAAATTGAATACCTCTCAAACTTTTGTTTATAAATGTACCTTTATCAGACAAAAGAGTAGATAAGAGAAGCTTACCAGGCGCACAGACTTGTTGTACATCTTGATGTACTGCGGCGTCAGCGGAACCTCCTCGATTTTGAAAGTCACACCCGTAAAGCTCAGTTGCCTGGCAATGTACATCCCCCTCAGTTTCATATCCATGGCAACGATTTCCATAGCGCCGACACCTCTGAAAACACAAAAAATGAAAACATAAGTAGGCACAGAATTAAAAAGGAAGATTGCAGTGGGTTACGAGAAGACAGGAGATTAAACTTGACCAATTTTAATGTAATCTGTTAAGAGTGGTACCTGCGCTCCACAGCTTGGATGAAGTTGCTGAACTCCCTGAAGGGGGTGCCCTCGCCCCAGATGCCCAGGCGGTTCATGTACGCCATGTTTCTTGGTTCAGAGGCGCCTGGACAAAAACATCAAAAAACACTTGGAATACATTGGAATACATGAAATGTATTCCAATTCAGTCATCAAGCAGATACTTTAATCCACTTTGATTTTGTGAAAGTTTCTGCAGAGGAAATTAAGGAGGATCATTAATGGCTCTTTTTAATCAAATCATCGACTTAGTGAATTAAGATACAGGTCATATAGTGCAGGTAGCTGGTTGGCAGGTAGGCTGCAAAGGTTGGGATTCGATCACCAAACCTGGGTGGGACTCAAATAACCTGACCACTGGACGACCCTGCATAGAGAGGACACAGGGAATGTCTAGGTTACCATGGAGACTGACCTGTAGCACTGGCGTACACGACCCGGGCTTTGGGGAGTTTGTTCTGCAGCTCCTGAACAGCCAGGCCGGTCTTCGTCGGTTTGGACGAGCCAACCGGACAAACATTTTTGGCTTTGTGACACTCGTCATAGACAATCTGAGGATGTCGGTTAAGGAAATTCAAATGCAGCAAAAAACAATCCATTTTTTTTACGTTCAAAAACAATATATTTTTTTATGTTGACGACAATTGAAAAGTGACAGAACGATAAGGATACAACGCCATCGAAGTCCTCCCCACACCAGTGGAGGAGCTGCTGGAACCGGGTTTTGTACTTCCCTCCCGACTGGCTCTCTCCGATCAGAGAGGAGTATGTTGCGAAAATCACGCCCTTCTTCACGCTACCGTTGTGTTTCGAGGAGATCTTGCCATATTTGAACTGATAGATAAAAAAACGTTTAAAGAAACAGTTATGATCACATAAATAGGTAAAGTTGGAGGATACCAATTCTTTGTTCGCTGGATGCTTGTCCAGAGGTCAAGAGAGAGATAAAGAGAGATGTAAGGTGTGTGGACGGCCGTACTCACCTTAAGAGAATGGACCTGAATGTTCTTCGCACCTATATCACGGAGATCTCTCTCGGCATCGTACTTCAAATCGTTTGAAACACTGAACCTAAAATGCAAAGTAATAGGACAATGTGTCAAACAAATCCAAGTAAAAATAACGCATACTTTTCTTACTTACTATACTTTTTCCACAGTGCCACGACGGCAGGAGACGGTGGTTCTCACCAGAGGGATCTCTTCCTGCCTAGCAGGTAGTTCTCATAGATGCAGCCCGCAATGGTTCTGCCCTTTCCAACACCCGCACCGTCGCCTATCAGATAGGCTGCTCTGTCTCCGTTAGGGAGGAACGTCTCGTGTTGCTGTGCAGAAGTTGAAGAGAAACCATTTTAGAAACAAATGACCCAATATCATCATACCATCTAAATATTTAACTATAAACTATTACATACTCATAGCAGAATGAATTTTGCTACATAACACAGATTCACGTCACTAGCTAGTTTGTCAGTAACTTCAGATAGATATCATTAAGGAGCAGGTCGGGGTAGAGGGCATCTTGCTCCAAGATAAAACCCAGGTACTCTATGGACCATTGGGAGAGAACCAAGCACCTTTCGAGGTGAGAGTACAAAACCCTTAGCCACGACACTCCCTAGTCGTGATGTGGAGCTGGGTAGGGGATCTTTTCCGGCCTACTTAATGACCAGAGGCCCCACCGTGGTGCACATCACCTTAGAGTGGGGTTAGTGGAGGGGAATACCTGCGCTGCATATGTAATGGCCTCTAGCTGCAGTGCAGACAGCCAGCCGCGGTCAATGATTTCCTCTGGGATGGACATCCTGTACCAGACGTCAGGAGGGTTGACGCTTGATAGGGAGCTCGTCTCCACAACTGGGTCAGGGTGTCGCAGGCCTATCCTTACTGGGAGGAGCAATGGCAGGGGAAACATGAATGAAATCAAGGGATCAGATATTAAGGGAGTGTAGTCATGAATAGGAGGAGAATGCTGTCGCACATGAAGCTACTGTAGAGCTGGTTCATAAGGCCTTCCACAATCACGGATACCAAAAAACAGCAGGAAGCAATTAGAGTAGAACTCAGTTTAGAAATTGTGATTTTCTCTCTTTGCAGCGGGAGGCGTTTGAAGGTGGTGCCTTTTTGGTCACTGAAAGCTCTGACACAGAGCTTGCGGTTGCTAACTCAATAAAAGCATTAACTTATTTCTGAGATAGCCTTCGTCCAAAGATTACTCTTACTTCCGCTAATTCATCAATGAATAATAGCCTTAATCTTACATAAATAGTAAAGCACAGCTCACTACTTAGATCTAGTAATGATAATTTAGTCAATATAGGTTCTTACTTTCAGGGCAGGTACTCTGCATTTCTCGCGTGGCCCATCCTCTTACTCCTCTTCCCTAGGCGTCCCTTCCTCCTTTATGCTGGGGATTTCTTATACAAATACATAACCAAGATCAATATCCCAATCTTTTTTTCAATAAAATCGCTCTTTGTCTATGAAAAATATTTTGCACTCCTAGAAAATGCTGGGACTGCAAGGGCTCCAACATTTTAGGTTTTATCATCACTTAAAAACACTCACAAGAGGATGTGAAACATGTGTTGTACTTTAACATCATCGTTTACCCAAAAGCGGGTAGCGTCTTTAATGGAGAATTCCTTCTTGATGCCGTTGTTCAGCTCCACTGGAAGATAACCACAGGAAATAAGTTAACAAGTAACAAGAATAAGAAATAACTCAAATAATTATGTCAATCAACAAGCCAAAAGAAAAGCATAATTAGGGAAGGTATAATTTGCCTTAATCCGAGATACCATTAACTGATCAGAGCCGGTCTTAGAGACATTATATAATCAATGGACAGAAAAGTTAAGAAATAAAAGACATTGCATACCCTAGTCAGCATTTATAGAAATGCGGCTTACCCACACTCGAGAGTGCATTATATACGGCAATATAGTGGTTTTTAAACAGGTTTCAAATGCCTAGTTAGTGAATTCTATACACATACTGTAGCTCTTAAATCTGCTTTGCATTCAAGCCTAGATTACATCCAAGTTTATTTTCTTACAGTGTCCTGCAGCGGTTGCGGTGGCAACTGGTTGTGCGATGTCTGACGGTGGCTTCAACTTCATGAGTTCCATCAAGCTGTTGCCCTTTAACGTAGTGGTCTTCTTCAGACCCCCCGTCCTAAGGAGATCCTTCAACTGAATCTGAAACACAATGAGGACGCGTGTCAAACAGAGGTCACTTTAGGAAGTAAGTACGTTTACGTGCTGTAAAAATCAGATCCAACAACGATAAAGAAGTGGGGATGATGTGATTTCAAATATAATGGAGTCTGGAAGCCAGTGAGGTGGGCTCATCCTAAAATCGCTAAAGGCTTTTGCTCAGCAACAAAAGGATAAATAAAACCAAAGGCCTCACCTGATCCCGGTTCAAAGGCACGGCTGTGGACACCGAAGGGGACGAGGGACTGGAGGACCCCCGCAGTGTGGAGGCCACGTGCACCACCTTGGTGACCGTGATGGTGTGTTTGATGGGGTTGGTGGACTGCTTGGTGGTGACGGCCCCAAGGGACGGCAACTGATTCAGTTGATTTAAGACAAAGGTGGTGGTGGAGGGCTGAGGTTTTTGCTGTGAGGATGATCATGAAAAAAGGGGAAAGATGTGGTGAGAGACGTTAATTGAAGACCACAGAAGGCTCACTAGGTAGTTATAGTATAGCTTAGTGTTGATTAAAAGACGTGGGGTTATTTACCCTGATCATAAGTGTGGTATGTGGAGCTGAAGCCTCTGTCCCAGCAACCCCGAAGCCATCGTCGAGGGCACTGATGGAGATGGACTTTAAAACACAAATATACAGTCAACCAACACAATCAGAGGCAAACACATGTTTCTATAGGAATCCATTCATTAACTGTATATACACACACACACAACGATTTCAGTTTAATGGAAAGGACGCACACAAGAAAATAAATATATTATCATCTTCATATTCTTACCTGGTGGGCTGAAGAAGAATGTGAAACATCCTGAGGGTCAACATCGAAAAGGTCGTTTGGGCAAATGCCGCTCTCGCTTAGCGCTGCCAGAAGCAAGTCTTGTCCAGGATCCATCTGCCACAACAAATTATAAAACCCACATATACATCAGCCATTAATGATAAAGTAAAAACACATACCACAACACACAGTAAAGCACATTACAACACCTGAATGTGGCCTGTTTTTTCAGGCTTATTTCACTTTAGGAATCTGCGATGCAGCAAAGTAATGTAGGAGTTTAACAGCAACCAAGGCTAACAAGAGAGAGTGAAGAAAGAGACCAAGTTAACTGAGAATAATACTATTTTTTTGGAACGTTATGTCTCGCATAACTCGCACCAAATGGGTTGGATGGAGGAGCCTGGAGGTGGGTAGTGAAAGGCGGCTGTATTGTCTTTAGGTGCCCATTATTTCACCATCTATAATACCCTTATAAAGCGTTGTTTGAACAGGGACCCGTCAGTTGCATGGTGTGAAGTCTTTACATGATTTGAAAAAGTCACTCGATTTAACATGAGCAGGGTCACCTTGGAAAACTTTACATTGACCTTCTCTGACAACAGTTCTTTGGCTGTTCCCGTGTGGAAGATTGTGACCAGTGTCATGTTGACTTGCCATTAGAGTGCAAAGATAAAATTCTGTCTGTGGATGATGCAAGCACATCCAATGTTTATTTTATTTTTTTATAAACATTGTAATTCCAGTACATTATGCCATGAGGAAGTGGCAATATATACTGCCAGGGAAACCCCAACTCCGATTAGGATCTAACAAGTTACCGCAGAGTGGATTTCTACGCTTCTTCAATTTCTGCAAATTATGGAATATCTGCATTCAAATGGAATGCAATGTAAGTAATCTAAAAATATTGAGCAACAGAGTCCAGAATTTAATGAAGATCATGATAACTTAATAGCTGTGTATTATTGTATAATACAGCAAAGGATTGTGCTGGAGAATTTAGAGTTGAGACACTGCTGGATAACAATGTCACTACACGTATAAAACCACGATAAGTGTTCAATGGATGCAGTTCAATATAGATTTAAGAGCCATGCTAGTATAAATCATTACCTTTGACCACATTATAACAAAAGTGAGAAAAAAGTCGGTCCAAATCAAACTTGCATATACGTACATACTTATTGCACACGAGCGTGCAACACTGAATCCAATATTTTAAATAGTTTAAAGGCAAACGAGCCATTTAGTGCCGTGAGAACATGCCGATAGCTTGAGATCATTATAGGCGCAGTAAGCGCTAAATGTTTACGTTACTTCCATTGTCGTTGTACGAAGGGGCGCCGTGTATTTACAACCATGCGCGTATTGTGGAAAAACCGAAAATGTACCAAACGGTGCTGGAGCTCACCTTCAATAGACCAGTCAAGACAGAACACGCTGTGTCCCCCATGTGTCCCTGCTGCACGTAAAAAGGAACGAGTGACTTGCTCCAAAGTGACCCAGACTACGGCACGTGTTTGAAACGCATTGCTTTGCTGTGTTCAACTTCCTGGTCCGTCTGACTCATGTAGTTTCCCCTTCAGTCTCTTAGGTTAGCAGGCTAATGTACAGTGTGGAGGGTAGAATCCTACGGGACGGGGACGTAGAAAAGACCCCAGTTGACAAACATCCAAGCTTTGCCGGCAATGTTGCACAAGCCTAATCACTTGCATAACAATTAAACTCCGCAAACGCATGGCGTAGCAACGCTAGTCCAGTTACAGAAGGGCGACCGTATACCAAACACACCGATGCCTATGAGATGACAGTGTAGCCCGGCTAACCTAGCTAGCATAGCTAACCGAAACTACATCAACACCTTGCAGTAATATAAGGTGTGTCAACCACTTGGTCGGCGGCTAGGCAATCTTACGAGAACTCAAACCCCAAAGTTTTCATTCCCTATAATGTCACAGACGGTTATATACATTGTTTTTAATTAGCATTGAGTGTTAGCCATTTCCAACACTGTTGCCAGGAAACAGCAGGAGTACACTTCATCCCACTGTGAGCGTGTCCGATCAGCTAGTCGCTGTTGTGTTTAATATATGTACTTTATGCATGCGTTGGATTCATCTGTTTGATATTTTTTATGTGATGATCACCACGCACATACAGTACGTAACATTAACAGTTACAAAGTCAGGAACCAGTCAGGTGGTCCATATCCAAACAAGCCTTTTGATCGGAAACAGAAAACACTAACAAATAGCTCGAACCCAGGTCCCCGTCATTCGGGCTAGCCGGCGATCTATTGACAACACCCCCCACACCCCCGAGTGTTGTGATGTTATGTTGACAGCACTGGTTCGTACCGTCTGATGACACCAGAAGCCAAGCTAAAGCTAGCCGCCAGCTTACGGCGGAGCGCGTCGGGAAGACGTGTTGCCTCCGCAACCAACTAACTGGACTGTATTTATTTATTTTAATTTATACACATACATTATAAACGTCATCATTGTCGGCGGGCGGAGGCGTCGGTTGACCGAGTGTACATGTATGCTCGTGAAGTCAGTGTAACTCACTCACTTGACAGTGACCAGCCAGAGTGTGGCTTCAGCAGGGAGCTTGTTGTCCTCTCCGCTCCGTGGCTCCTAACGGCTTCTGCCTCGCGCCATCTTTTATCACACGCTTAGCCGCATGCTGGTCACGTGACGTCGAGCCCGAGCGCGGCCGCTGTCTTTACAATAAAATTCCTCGCCCCTGATCGATGAAAATAGGCTATCGGGTATGTATCGGAGGCCCTTTGTCGACGGGGTGTCGCCAACGACGAGATGGTGAACATCGCTAGCAAGTAAACATTAACGGCTTAAAGATAGCAGAGACGGCAAAGCTAATTCAATGTCACGTGACTCTGCGAGGAGATTTTACCGGAAGTGACGACAGCAGGAATCTCCGCCTTTTCCGTCTACTGCTTCCGCTTCGCCAGTGTTTCTATTATGATGTATTTTATGTGTTGTTTATCCCAAATAAAAAATATTATATTTTGGTGTAAAATCATAAAAGTCTTAATGCAGTGGAATTATTATCATGCCACGCAATTTGCAATGTACATTATATTAATGTATTCAAACGTCTGTTCTGTCGTAGATTTATTTATAAATACTTGTAAATTATGGAACATATGTTTTTTGCATTATGTATATTTAAGGTTCGTTATGCGATAAAAACACAATAACATGGGAACCGTGTCATCAACGAGCAGTTGGAAGTTGTTGGGATGATGAAGTTATGAAACCTGACGTCATCAAATCTTCGGTTTGCATTTCTGCGTGTAGGAAAGCCACATTACTCCCATCAACCTATCCTAACTAAAAATGTATCTTTTTAAATTTTGGGGTATATTTATTTAATGTCTGATTCATATATTCCAGATTAGTTTCAGGCCAACACTGTGCTACTTTGGCTAAGCCGCAACCAATAGAGGGAGAAATCCGCCCCCTATTGTATGTAACATGGCGGAGGAGTATGGAGGCTCATTCGGATCAGGACTTTTAAAACAGAAATTGACCACATTGAGGGAATCTTCTGAGAATGCTTTACACCGGATTAGCGGATATGCAATACATATGTGACGGATGAGACAAGTCGATCACGAAATCAATCACTTCACTCGCGGCAGGAATACAGATCAGAGAAAGTACAAAATACTACCAGGACAACAAAAACAATTCGGAGATGAACGGGGTAAGTTCATATACTGGATCGCAGCATTAAACAAAAGTATATTTATATTTATATGAAAATAGAAATCTGTGGACGAGGGGGTCGCGGCGTGCCTCTCTGTGTCAATCATTAACGGGATGATTAGAATATTATGGAACGTGTTTTCGGCTGGCCTGCATGTGACTGCCAGGCTCCACCGAACCATGCACAATTGAATGGGACAGTCGAACTAGCGCTATCATCCCAATTATTGATATAGGCACGATCGCGATATGGCATAAGATGTTTATTATGAATTGCTGGTGGAACGATACGGAACCCCATCGGGGTTTCATGAGAAAACGACGACCAGACGGGAGGCCTTTAATAGTAACGATAGCAGACATTATGGGTGTGTTGGAGCAAGATGTCCCCAACCCCGCCCATACACAAGTTTACCAGTCTGGGATGTCACTATGCTCGAAGTTTATAACAACATCAACTTTATTTGAGGTCGAAGGCCGATTAACTCTTATAAGCACGTTAAGAAGATGGTCGGATTAAACCAGAAACCTACAGTGGTCTTTCGTGGTTTATCACGTGTTTATAACTCGACAGTAAACACCTCTACCTTCTATTCGAGCTGTTATCGTTGCTTGCTTCTATTCTTTTAGGGATTTTATATATTTATTATTATTTAGGGCAATATACTGATATATAGATATATATATATATATATATATGAACACTCGTTTGTCGGGTAAAGAAGAGGTCATAATAGGCTGGGATATTGTAATTTGTGGGATAGAGTGATTGTTCTTGCCCACTCACTTGTAATTGATGTTGATGTGATTATTTTTCTTTTCATTCTTTTTCATGTCATTACAACAATAGCTGATCAATAGGCTACACTTTACATTTGTATAGAACAATTTACCTTGACAATGTTACTGACGTGAAATGTTGTATCGTGGGTGCTTGGTGAATTTGGAAAACGTACAAAAGCCATGAAACATGGACTTAAGTTGTCCATTTGTTTCTGCTCACTTTTTTTTGCAGGACATCTTGTGTAACAGTCATTCCATCACGCTGTTAAGCTGTAACAACTCCAGGTCTCCTGGACATAAGGACGAGGATGGTGAGTGGTATGGTGAGATATGGTCTAGTTCTCTTCCGTAACTGATTGATAGTTTTGTTGAGGGTCATTGTTTGGATTTACTACAATGCAACGTTGTTAAAGTCGTGTTCTTACTCTTAAAAAACTAAAGCATGAAATATTCAGAAATATTTAAAAAGATTGCAAAATGCAACTTTGGAGACCTCTCTGTCAACATTATTCAGATTCAAGATAACCAGAGGAAAGAGTGGTATTTTAAACAGAATAGAACATCATATTTGTGGATGTATTCTGTGTATAATTGAGCAGTGGTCATCTGTTCACGTAGAGGAACCAGAATATCCTATCTATTTACTTACAATCATGCATAGTGGGCACGACACATAGTTCCCTGAGGTTTCAGGTTTCACAAACTGCATTATTCAAGCACACCTTCGCAACACCTTATCAACCAATGCTTTCTCTTTATTTGTGTTCAACCTTTAAACTCCTTCAAGGTGAAGTGCGTAAAATTTAGTGGCAGTCTTGAGAAACAGACTTGCCAGAAATTGAATGTAATATTCATGGTATGTTTTTTTTTAGTGTATAATCCCGTGAAAATAGGTAAAAGTAGTTAGTCATTTTTGTTTTTGTTACCTTAGAATGAGCCCTCTATGTCTACAAAGACCTCTTGCACGGAGCCTGCCATGTTACACCACCATTTTTCTACAGTAGCCCTGAAAGGACAAACGGCTCTAGAGAGGATGCGTTATTAATAGCGATCACTTGGTTACTCAATGCCGTCATAGACAATGACATAACATGACATCTCTGGCACCTTTCAGGCCAGTACAGGCCACCGTAGTTCTCCTACGTCATTAGGAAGGGAGAAGTGAGGGGGCTGATATTGATACCTCCCCTCCAGATGCCCCTTAATCCTACACACGGCACCTCTAACTTTAAACACTTCCACCACTCAACTCTGAATCTCTGTTCAATCACACCAGGAAGGAGACTCACGTCCACGAGCTTGAAGAGTTATGACGGCTTCTCAGAGAAGAAGAGCAGCCAGTGTTCCCCGCGCTGGCCGGAGGAGCCGGCTCTGCACCAACAGCACCAGTACCAGCACCACCAGCAGACCCCCTGCCTCCACGCCTGTGCCCCCACGGAGAGATCACTTCCCCTGGGCTACAGTATCTCCCACATGCCCCTCCACAACAACACCTCCACCCTCTCCATCACTACCACCACCAACACTAACCACGCCATCCGGCAGAGGAGAGCGGCCCGGCACAAGGCCAGGGGGAAGAAGGCCACACTCAGAATGTAAGTTAATTATTTTAATGTTAATCAATGTTATTTGGTCATTCATGATCATTTTTCAGTCTTCTTACTGTCCTATACTTTTTGCTGAGATACCCTAAATTCTTGTCAGGGATTAATACAATAAGTCTTACTTTATTAATAATAATAAACCTAATAATCATAGTATTTTCTATTTCTGGGTGCCTTTCATGTTTCAAAAAGTGAACGTGAAAGATTCAATAAACTGGAGGAAACTCTGAACCACAGTAGGAAGTGCAGATAAAGCAGTGCAGCAGTTGATTAGACAATGTGAACAAATCAGGTTTGATGAGAGATTTAAAAGCAGCGACAGAATCTGATTGACAGGACTTCCGGAGGTCATAACCCTAGGAATATATTAAGTAGAGGCCGCATTGACTGATTGATTGCTTCGGCCCATTGCTGCGAAACGTCAATGTTGTCGCCATATCGGTCAGCCTGAAAATAAATACCATACTAATGTTAATCCCCCGTGTACTAATGTACACGGGGAGGCTGCGTCTTCTCTGGGTAAAACACACTATAACGGTATACATACACGTACACTATAACGGTATGCTTAAGTCCCTGGTCACCCAAACCTGTAACTTGTTTCAATTGATGTTTGTCTTAGCGGGAGTTGGCATCCAGTGGTTAAAGTCAATCCTCTTGTTCCGAGGCGTCGTTATCCCAGTCCCACACCCTGTGCACACTATGCCTTCTAAACGGCTGGCTTAATGGACCCCTTTTTACTGAGTCATCATCGTAGGATGAGCACAGTGTCCCTCGTACCACTATATAGATTAGCTTTTTTATATGTACCAGGTCACAGGTGGTAGACTTAACGAGTGAATATAAGTGTTATACCCGTGCTCTGGTACAGGAAAGTAGCAGAACCGTAATATGTGTTAGTGACGCCTGAGACAAACAGTGTCGGGACGAATTTAACAAAGGGTTTACTATCTTCTTCCTGGTTGTTCAGTCACATTCAGAAACGCTTGGACGTGCCGTTAATAGGCGGCCCACTTCTGACACTCGCCTGCCCAACGGTTAGACCCGGTTGGACCAGGTAGATGTCAATCAAACTGCTCGTATCATATTACCGCCACGCCCACTAAAATCTGTCAATCTGCTCTCATGAGCAAATATAGCAGTTTGATTGAAAGAAAAAAATATTTATTAATGGATGACATATAACATCTGCCAATTTGAACTTTGAATTTAATTAACACATTTCCCTGTTTGGGTGATCAGGGACTGGAACAATAGAAACAATAGTGTGTAATAATGACTTATTGGGTCCTCTTTCTTATAACAGAGCGGATAGGAACTCCCAGAACAGGAGGGTCACTGACTACTTCCCCATCAGACGCAGCTCACGGAAGAGCAAAGCAGAGCTCAAGGTGAGAAGAGTTGAATATAGTCTTTTAATATGAAATATGAACATATTTAGTATCCATCTACATTGTGCCTGTTCTACTTTTGAGCTCGTGTTTGTGATTATAGGTTGTAATTACAGATTGTGGCTTTCTGTATGTGCACATGCGTGTGCGTGTCTTGACATCAAGCTGTGTGTGTGTGTGTGTGCATAGATTGAAATTAATCTGTTTTGTTGTAACCTGTTTTTAATGGTGCGTCTCATGTCATGGGCAGTTTGAGGAGAAGAGGCACATCGATGACCTCATCACAAACGGTATCGAAGAAGGAATGGAGGTATGTTGTTTTTGTTTTTAGGGTGACACACAACATAAATTATCCAATATCTTGCTATTGGAATACATTGTATTGCTCCCGTGGATGTTGGGACTATTTATTTGGAAGCGTGACTGACCAACATTCAGCCCTGTTGTCTGGGAATCTCCTCTGAAAATTTTTAGCATGATGCCCTGTTAACCCACGATAGGAAGGGCTGTTTCAGATTCTCTGTTTCCTTTTATTCTTTCACGTTGTATACATTTTATATTATCTTTGACTGAAAGTCTATCGTGTATAGTGGGAGGTGTGTTGGTGTTAAAGGTTGACCCCCAGCCAAAGGGCTCCAAGTAAAATTCCCAACCGCCAAAGACCAGGCACCTGCTCCTTAATGCCATATATCTAAATTTAATGTAATTCGCTTTGGATAAAAGCAAAATTTAAGTGACGAAATGGTAGTAACTGGTTGAAATGTACTGTCTTTATAACTATAGACTACCACTAATACAAGAAGAGTTAAATGATAACAATTTTGTTGTTGTGTTGTGCGTCACGGTGCTCCATGTTGACCTGTGTTGTGTTGTGCATCATGGTGCTCCGTATGGACCTGTATTGTGTTGTGCTACACTGTGCTCCATGTTGACCTGTGTTGTGTTGTGCGTCATGGTGTGAACTGTGCTCCGTATGGACCTGTATTGTGTTGTGCTTCACTGTGCTCCATGTTGACCTGCATTGTGTGTCCCGGGTCCCCAGGTGCAGCAGATCGAGGAGAAGGGCCGGGGGGTGTTCTCCACGCGGGGCTTCCAGAAGGGGGAGTACGTGGTGGAGTACCACGGAGACCTGCTGCTGATCCCCGACGCCAAGAGGAGGGAGGCCGAGTACTCCCAGAACCCCGCCACCGGCTGCTACATGTACTACTTCCAGTACCTCGACAAGACTTACTGGTAACTGGTTTCTACATTGTGTTGGTCACGCTGAAATATGATCGACCCCAGGAAGGACGGCTGCTGCTTTGCAAAAGCTAACGGGGATCTAAATAAAAACACAAAAATGCTCTACACCACAATGGTTTATTTCTATTTTTGTACCAGCTTCAAGGGGCTGGAGTTAAGGTTTGAGAAGAAAGAGATAGCAGAAAACAACCCAAAATAAACTCCCCTTGTCTCTCTGTCTGCTCAACCCTTCTCTACTTCTCTACTCCATTGAGAAGTGTTGCATTAAGAACCCTTGGTGGATACGTGATAACGCTTTGTGTGCGAATGTCCCTGCCTGGGAAGATGGATTCCCTTAACCAATAGGGGAAGAGCTGCTGAGATGTCTAAAATCGTAATCGTCTCGTGCAGAGGCAGAGCCGCGGGCCAAGAGAACAGATCATTTCAGAGCGCATTTCACTGGAGTGGACGGATGGCTTTGGAACAGAGTACACTCAAATTATAGCTTACATTCTACCAAAAGAGCACTTTTGGCTTGCTGCTATAACACCAAACAATGATGTGATACTACACACAGTGAGTTGCACAAATGGACAAGTTTCCGCGACAATACCCAAGAAAGTATTTAAATTAGCCCGGCACTTTGGGTTTAAATGACGTACTGTCAGAGGGCAACACTTTGCCTTCATGAGCGTCGTCATCATCGGGACGTGAGCATTATTTCATATCCGATGGCTTTTCCAGTGTTTACAGACCGCCTTAAGAGAGATCCCCCACACACTGAAATTGGCAGTTTCAGAGGTGATAAATCGCATGACTAAAAGATGCTCCTGAAGTTCCCTACCATCAATATTATATTGATTGAGTTTTGTATAGTTAAATTCCAAATGTACTTATAATAACGGCAAGGCAACTTAATTTACGTAGCACTTTTCATACGCGAGACAGATTCAAAGTGCTTCACATAGAAACATTGTCATCAAATAAAATAAATAAGAAAATATTTCTAATTATTATTTTTTCGCTTATTTTATAATAATCCTATTAATGATAAGGGTTTACACCATGTCATTGAAGTTCCTTTAATTTCTTTCCCCTCAGTGTGGACGCCACTAAGGAGACGGGGCGGATGGGCCGGCTGCTGAACCACAGCAAGACGGGGAACTGCCAGACCAAACTGCACGACATCAACGGCGTGCCCCACCTCATCCTGGTGGCGTCGCGGGACATCGACGACGGCGAGGAGCTGCTCTACGACTACGGCGACCGCAGCAAGGAGTCCATCGCCGCCCACCCCTGGCTCAAGTACTGACCGGCGGGGTAGGGAGCGAGGGGAAACGCATGGAGGTGATCCGTTAAAAGGGAAAAAATCGAACATTGGTATTCTGCGTTAGCGACCATTCAAATGCCTTAGTAGAGAATAATTAGTACCTTTTGTGAGGAGTTTGGGGGTTGGTGATAGTCTCTGAGGGAGGGGGTGGGAGACTTGCTGAAGTTTAATGAGGTACATCTGCTTTCTACAACCTTTCACTTTGTATTTTATTTTCTGTATGATAGATGCTAGTTTTTTTTGCCGCGCTTTAATTTTGTACAGTTTGTATTACGACTCTATATCCAGTGATCCCAGAGCATGCGGACAGCCAGGTACTTCTTGTTTAGCATTTTCTATCCCCCTTTCTCTTACTTAAGTTTATATTTACTCCGCCATAAAGCTTTTAATGAAAGAAAAGAAAGAAAAGTGCAATTCCAGTCTGTTTTCAGCCAGTGGGACTGTCACTTTGAGTAACTGTATAGTGTAACTGTTTTTCTTTTAGATATTAACAAATATATGTACGTATATATACGACAACACTGTCAAATGTTCACTACTTAATGGTGGACAAGACAGAAGGTCATTATTACTTTTAGAAGATAAAAATATATATTTATTCAAATCACACATTTCTTTTGTTAGGCATAAATTATGCACTTAATCATGATGACAATGATTATAGAGCCCCTCTCTGTAAAGGCTTTTATTCCTTCGCTTGTTTGTATAAAAAAAACTACAATCTCGATTGTGACTGAATAAGGCTTAATTGTATTATTTGGTACAAACTCCATTACTTTGATCGGTTGGTGATTTGTTTTGTACTAATGATTTTAATTTATCACTTTACACTCATGCGCATAATTGTATTCTCAAGCAATATCGACGCCCACAAAACCAACGGTTTGTTCGTCCTCCTACTTCCAACTGTACATTTTTTTGAATTTGCATTGAAACCTTTCTTATTGTTTTATATTTAAATAATAGACACATATCCGTCTCAGAGGTGGGAGTAGGTTCTGAAGTAGCAGACACACACATTTCACCTCCCCAGCAGTACACGTCTGTTCACTCCACGGTAGACTCAGATCGCTCATGTGTGTTTGACGTCAGAGGTCCATGCCATCTTAAGCAGCATTATGAAATGCTTCGCATTGGAAGCTATTTCGATTTGTATGCGAGAATTTGAATTGATGTCCAAAAAAATCCTCATTTCATCTGTTGGAGTCAGTTGATGATGAAACAATTTGGTTAATATTATTTTGTTATAAATGTCACAAGTGTTTGCATGGGGCAAAATTAGGTTTTGATTATCTCAAAGGAAACGTGCTACAAATTGCCATATTCAGGAACATTTACATTTTGGTCAAATTCAAGCCATTTCATGTTAAAAGACTCCAGGAATACTGGTATTACAATATATATACCGACTTAATTATTTTTTTAGAACACAAAATGTAATTACTTCTCTACTATCCCTACCTAACTATCTAATTAGGGTGTTTTTTTTTACACATAATATATTTTCTCTCATCTTAAAACACACTGTTACCATTTTAATCCTTTTAACTTGTGTATAATATGCAATAAAACTGAAGTGGAACTCTGTTACGGGAGGGGGGGGGATAAAATGTTGGCTGTTGTAGTGTTAAAATGAATCTAAATAAACATGTTTTATGCCAAACACAAGATGTATGTCTAATTCACGTCGATGAGGTGGAAGGCGTATTTAACTATGGGACAGCCGAAATAGTTGAAACATTTCTGTGGCCCTTTAAAAATATTGCAAGATGATTTTATATGTACGTTTATGAATTAAACATTGAAGTATGGAGCATTTGAACCCTTTATCACTGATTTAACTTATATCACTGATTCACATAACAAATTTGGGAGCTCAGAATCGTCAACATTATCGCATATTACCAATGAATTAATGACACAATTAAATATACTTATTTTATTGCATATACATATTCAACTGGGCAGCCTAAGTAACCATCGGGAGATATTCTCACATTTCCATTCAGCTTCAGTATGCATTCAGAAACAATTCCCATAATGGCTTCACTAGTTCCGGTTCTATAGTACATAAGATGATAGCTCATCGATTGAAACAATGGGTGAAGGACTTTTTTACGTGAATGTCAAAACTAAACCTCACTTTATTATTATGGGCGTGACTACTTACTGGGAAATAGTTTTTTAGCCACGTCAAAATGTCCAAATGTAGCGGCTAGGCTAATTTGCAACGTTTTGAACACAGCCTTTTCTGATTAAAGTGTGATTCTTTCAATATGATCATGTTCATGTTCTTACAAACGGCGGGCCAACTAAGTTGCTGGTGAGGAGGGAGTTGCCTAAACTAACCCTAAAAACTCGCTTTAAAATAAATATATAGGAAACCATAGTCCTCTGTCATATGAAAATGTTAATGTAAAATATGCTTATAAGAAACAAGTGTTGACGTAAAAAAAAAAAATTCACTTCATTAATTGTCAGGGTGGGAAGAAATGTACATGGGATAATTTTGTATATGAATTCGTATATTAGTCAGTTTTAAATAGTGTTAGTCTTCATTGACATGATAATGTAAACTTTTTTTTTTTTTATTACAAAATTACCTATTGCTGTTATAAAAGAAAATGTGTTCCAGTCATCGGACAGAATATTGTAATATCCAGTTTTGTGTGAATAATATAATTGGGAGATCATTAAAACTATTGCTTTAAATAATCAGAGCAACAGCACATGCCTGTGGCTTTGTAATGGCACAGTGTAGCATCGCAAATGACTATGACTATCACATTCAAAGCTAATGATGGAATTATTCTCGGCTGGTAAATGTTGAGACAAAAATAAATAAGTTCTGGGTTCCGCAACATGCTTGTTTCCCCCAATTTAGTGCTCACAAACTCTCATCTGTTGAGTCTGTTAAAGTCTCAACTCCCTCCTTCGGATTTAAGGAATCTTATTGTGCGTACATGCGTACATGTCTTCTTATATTAATTCTCTCAGTTCCACACGTTTGATCACATTCTCAAAATGACCCTCGTTGGATAAGCTCCTTCTTTGCTGATCCCATCCCTCCAACCATCCAGCAATTCCATCTATCATCTAGTCGCAAGCAGAACACAGCAATGCCTTTTAGTGATGACAGGAAGTCCTTTTTGTTTTAGGGGGAGCTTTCCCATGAAGCCTTCTTTGGGGGAACTGAACGCGCAGTCAATGCTAGCGGTTAGAGCGCAGCTGGCTGCTAAAGGTGAATAAGGCCCGTGGGGTCTTCAGATGGGACTATATGTGCTGCAGAGCCTCCTGGGCCTGCTCTGTGTATGTGTCTCCTGGCCCACCCCAAGGCCCGACCCCGACTGTGACGCCGCCATCACCGTCAAAATGGCTGCCACGGCGCTGCTTGTCGCGCGAGAAGAAGCTAAACCTGTAGAGAGGGAGGAAGAAGAGGTAATTATACAAAGATAAACTGAAATGACTGACATGATTTAAGTCTGTTGATCAATTTGTTATGAAATTGTGATCTCCTTTTAAATGTTTTATGTTATGTAATATCAGTTATTTTAAGATTATGGCAATAAGTATTAATCCTGCGTTTTCTTAGAAAACAACAGAGATATTGACTACTTATTAGAATCATTCATCGCTAATTTTAGTGTATTATTCTCAGTATGCTCAGAGCAAGAGGTCTACGTAAGAGGGAAGTTAATTATATCAGTTAGGGACACAGAGTGGACAGGACAGGAAAGGCATTCACGTGTATTCTGATTGGCCAATTCCTCTTGCTTGATTGTAAAAGTCCCCAACGATTAGCCAATCAGAATACAAGGGAAGAGAAAGTGAGAAGTAGTCTAGGCCCAGGACAGACAAGCATGCCGCAACGCAGGTCATTAGTGGAGAAAATCTAGAGACATGAAGGCCAACCAATGGGCATGGTCGTACAAGTGACATGAGGCGTCTGATTGGCTGTAAAGTGGGATCGTCCGGGATTAAACCCGCCGCCACCATCGGCATAATAGCGGTGAAGATCCTGTTACGAGACACATAGAGGTAAGGGCAGAAAGACACAAAGAGACATGAGGAATAGGGGAAAACACAGGAGGAGACACAGAGTGGATGAGGAGCCGGAGCAAAGATAGAAAGACTGAAGTGGACTTCTCCTCTCACGACACTCACACTCCTTCTAAAGCACAATAAACCATGAAGTTCTGTCTTCCTTATTTCCACTTCTGTTCTTAAAATAAATGTAGATAATGAAAATGCTACTTCCTAAAACTACAACTTGGGAAATTACAGATACACTGGCGGGCCAAACTGGTTGAAGGGGCATCTCTTACAACATACCCGTGCATACATTTTCTACATATACAAACACTGAAGGAATGACAGGTCGATCATACGCGGTTGGTTCTGCACATAGTCATGGGTTTTGGTGCCAACGATAACCGCTTATAAACAAATTCGAAGTAGGTGAAGAGACAGTCTGTGAAAGGCTTGCAGCTTTCAGAAGCTCCACGGGTGGTTAAGAAGGATTTTTGTCCACATGCCACACGCAGAAACCATGCTCCAAGTTACTGCCAACGCTAGATTTTCAACGATCCTCCGTTTAAATTTCCAATTAAGTGCCTTTCTTCATTAACCCATCAACTAGTATAATGTTTTGTCTATAATGTAGTTATGTATTTGTGCGATGAATACCAAAGCCAACACTGATCTTTATAATGAATGGTTATGTCAGCCCTGGTTAATAAGCCATAGCATGCAGTGTTTTGAGGCTCTGGGGAACATCTGGGGATTAATGGGAATAACATATCAAAAACACCACACGGTCAGTATGTTACCGTTAGTTTACAAAACGTGTAATAATAAAATCGAATAATATACTGTATAAATGTGCTTTTTCACTGAAGAATGAAAACAATTATCCTAAATAACCACGTCCCTTAATATAGTGTACATAATATATGTAAAAGTATATAAAGATTTATCTAAGGCCGTACATTTTTAAATACTTTTATATACTTGTATTCCTATTCTTATACAAATAATAAGGATTACACAATATTAGTGTGACTCCAGATATTAGGGTGTGTGTGTGTGGCGTGCATTTGTGTGCCTGCATGTGTGTGTGTGTGTGTGTGTGTGTGTGTGTGTGTGTGTGTGTGTGTGTGTGTGTGTGTGTGTGTGTGTGTGTGTGTGCCTGCATGCGTGTGTGCCTGCGTGCTTGTGTGCCTGCGTGCGTGTGTGGGTCTGCATGTTTACATGTGTGCGTGTGTGTGTGTGTGTGTGTGTGTGTGTGTGTGTGTGTCCACAGGTAGAACATACAGGCGTTTGATTCCCGACTCCGGCTGAGGGGTGGAGCGGCCGCGACCTCGGGGCTCAGGAGAAGGGGAGGGGGACGAGGTCATCTCCTCATCATCAGCCTCTTCGCTGCAAAGAGAGACGACACCGTCACCTGGCGTCCCTTCTGAACTCACCATCAGTTTGGCATCTAACAACCTGGCAAACAGGCTACATATGTCGGAGGATCTCTTGAAGTTCTGTTTGACCTATTTGTCGGTTATACATTTAATCAATGTTTTCTCGGTCTATGTTTCAATGTTTTCGTTTTTTGTAGTGCTTTGGTAAACCATCGCCCCTCTGGGATTAACATTAATACTAGGGTAATCCAGATTCCTGTGGGCTCCATCGGGGTCCTACCTCTTGTAGTAAGCGAGCTCCTCCTGCAGCAGGAACACCTTGGCCTTGAGCTCGTTCCTCGCGTGGAGGACGTCCCGAAGCTCCTGCAGGGTGAAGCGCGGCCGGTTGGGGTCCTTCTGGTCCAGGCCCGCCGCCTCCTCCTCCCCCTGAGCCTCCTGCGGGGACACAGAACAACATGGAGGGAAGGAAGGAAGCAGGGGAGGGGAGGGTGGATGGACGCGTGCAAGGAGGGATGGAATGGACAGCATGAAAGGAGGGTGGAGGGAGGAAGGTGTCAAGGGAGGATAAGGGAGGAAAGGAGGATGACAGAAGCATGGATGCATGGAAGGTGTGATGGATGGACGGAAGGATAGGATGGAAATAAAGAACGGATATAAAGAAGGGTAGAAGCAGAGGAAGGCCAGGTGGTCAGACGGAAAGGAGGGAAGGAAGGAGAGGAAGGATGGAAGGGGCAGAGAGAGAGGATACCTTTGTGAAATATTCGAACACAGCAGGCATGTCCTCATGGTACATCGCCTCCTGGTGGTAAACGGGTGAACTTCGGGTCAGACTTGGGGGTCCCTTTCCAAATACCAACGAAACGCACCCTAGACGTGTCTCTACTGACCGTAATTCACTTCTACTGACAGCAAGAATTTATCTCAAAAATTCAGTTGTACAATCGTATTCACACTAGGAATCAAATTTGCGGAACAAATGTGATTTCACTGTTCAACTTCTGACCTATTTTTTGAATACACATCTGCTTCACAAATCTAATTCACTGCACAAATTGAATTTGACTGTGTTCATCCATTTAATAGTACAAATCCAATCCACTGTAAAGGTCTAAGGCTGTGCACTCTTATGAAGCACATACCCGAGTAGACCATTCAAAAAAAATGCCACAAACAACCATAATTGTTATACGATACTGCACAAAAATAGCTACCACAGTCATAACAATTATATATTCTATGCAATACATTCATCTACAGTGCCACACGCACAGTCCGGGATCAGACATAAAGTCCCATGCTGTTAAAAGGCCAACCCTCTGTAAAAGGCCCTATATATAGAAGTGCCTTTCCATGGGTGAAGCTTGACCCCCTTTGACCCAGTTGGCGAAGCGAAAAACAAACCACAGCCAGGTTAGTCCTCACAAACACACCCATGCTGCCTACGAAACTAATCGCAGGCCTTATTGTTAAGTAGACAAAAAAAAAAAAAAAAAATTCAAAAGAAAGCTTTTTGAAGGGCAGGGTGTTCCTGGAGGCGGGGTCTGTAAATTGAGCAATTGGAGAACTCAAGCTCTGCCAGCACTAGAACACTTTCAGAAAGTGTCACACACCATATAGACCGGCACCATAGAAACCGAAATAAAAACCCCTGATGAAAGCTTCACCATTTTCGCACCATTTTGTTTTCTTTGGTGGACTATATCGTAACAAAACAGGGAATAAGCCATAACTCCACCCCTTGCAATCCTGATTTCCGGCCCAGGCTCTGTGCCGTCTCCCTCAGAAAGCTCTGCTATACATGCTCACTGCTGGACTCAAGATTAGTAATTGACCAAATGCTTTAATACAGAGTGACAGGTAGGCTGCAGACATTAGGGGGGTTCAAACCCCCAGACAAACACCCGTACCACGACTCAACCACCCTGCCACACCATGTCATGCCATATCACCACACACATCAAGACCAGAGGGTTAGCCAGACCACGGCACTCTTCACACCAAACCCCCACTGTCCCACACCACACGCCCCCGTCCTGCCACGGACACGGCAGCTTTACCCAGAGCAACACCGCCTCTTCCTCCTCCTCCCCCCCCTCCTCCTCCTCGCCTCCCTCCTGACTCCCGGGGCTCAGGGAGACACAGACGGGTCGAGGGGAGTGCGGGTACCCCCCCACCACCGCCAGCATGGGGGTCTGGGGGTCTTCGTCTCTGGGTGGGTGTAACAAGGCCAGAGCCCTCAGCCCGGCTCAGCACAGCAGGGTGAGCCGCGCGCTAGTGGAGAGCACAAGGTACACAGTGTGAGTGGTGAGGAGGTGGAACTAAGGAGCTGGAAACGCAGCGTTCTGCCCCATGAGGGCTAGCGTGGAGCTGGCCCTGGGAACTAGGGAGACGTCCGTGGGAAAGGAGAGAGGTTCCCACGTGGGATTTATACAGAACATGTTAGAGATGGGGGAATATGGAGGGAGGTGTAAACAAATGGGAACCACTAGTTCTCTTTGCCTTCTCATTCCTCGTGTCTGAAAGCACGGTAGCGATCGGGTTGTTTGGGGGGCCAGGGATTGTATTATCGGGGTACAATTCCAACAGGACCCCATGCGACCAGACTCTAGGCTATGTCCAGAGTCGATACACTAGCATCAGTAACAGAAATAGCCGTCAAAGTTCACAGATACAGAAAAACCCTTACAGAAGAAAATAAAATACACAGAAGAAGTCGGCACAAAGATCGGCACATTGCAACCGGTATAACCTTTTCCATTAATATAATTCATAATTGTCTGCTGAAACAAAATTACAACTAATTAATTTGTCTGCTGAAAGTTCCATTGCAACCACATGTATAAATAATAACTACATTATAAGGATCCAATAATAAAATCCCTCTTTCTATCGCATCATTAAACACGGATTCACAAAAGCCACCCAACGCGTGGGATTAAACAGAACTCCCTCCCACCAGAGGGGACACCAGTGTGCGTTGCCCCCCCGCCCCCCCCCAGTTTTGGTTACCTGCGTTGGCGAGAGAGACGGCCGCTCCTCCTCTGCCTCGGCGCCGGGGCCGACCCCTTGCAGTCGCTCCCTCAAACGTGTCACTTCCTGTCGCAGCGCGCCCACTTCCTGTCCCCGCGCCTGTGCGCCGGCCTCCAGCTCCACCTTCTGCTCGATGAGCGCCTTCCCCTGGGCCTCCACCACGGAGATCTTGTGGCGCAGGTCGTGGTTGATCTTCATCAGCCGGTTCTGCTGCTGCTGGAGCTGAGGGGCGTGAGGAAGAGGAAGGGCGGATGTCAGCAGAGAGAGAGGAGGAGGAGGATACGACGGCGTATGAGATGGATGATGACGATTACATAAGTTTGATCCTACTTATCTTATGTTGAGTGATCAAATAATGGTATTCATTACATTTTTTAATGGATTTAAACCTTCATTTTCCACTGCTGTCTTTATCATTGTTAAAATTAACAGTGATTCATTTGTCATCACTGTTGACAAATTAAAGACTTTTCCAAGGAGTTTGCGGACCTTGGAAGTGTCAGGTGATCAAAAAGGCGGGAAATCTCATTTGAACCAAAGTGAAAATGTGAATTAAGTCACTATTTGAGACTGTGGATAAAATCATTCTGGATATATCTATGTACGGATTGGTGACCGAACGTGAACAGGCTCTCACCGCTTCACACGTCCTCGTTCTTCAGGGTCAGCTCGCGGTCCTTGGCGCGGATCTCGTCCCGCTGCTTGTCCACCACCTCCTTCAGCTTCTTCATCACCTGCCTCTCCCGCTCCGTCATACCTGCACACCGCCGAGGAAGAGGGGGGAGGGGTCAGGTGGACCTCAGGGTCACCAGGCAGCCACAAGGGGAAGTCCGTGAAAGAGGACATTTGTTTCTTTTTGGGACCGCTCTGAAAAGATATGTGATCTTATTATCTGCTTATTCTGCTTAAAAGCGTTAAATAGTATGATACAACACTAGGGGGGAGGGCGAGGAGCTAGTGTTGAGGGCAGGGGTCCTCAACCACCGAGCCGCTGCCCGGTAATGGCCCGCGGAGACTTAGACATACTGTTAGCAGACGATGAACATGCTCATCTTTAAGTTATCATCGGCTTGATGTTTACACAGTATATCACAGTTGTGTTGTTCGGACTGTTATTGTCTATTAATGAAACTCTGTTGTATTATTAATAATGATTTTCGTCCCCAATAGCGGGCCTTGAAAATGTTTAAAATATGCATACTGATCCTAGGGTGTTTAGACTCTGACTCTAAATGTTGTTCGTTCAATTCCCCACAGCCACCCATCGGCATCCTAGAGCCATATGCCCTTACTTGCTTCCTGCTCTTTACTAAAGTGAATATAAGTGAATAATGTAAGTAAGTAAGTAAGTAAGTAAGTAAGTAAGTAAGTAAGTTGTTTCGTATTCAAGCTTCCTCAAAACGACTAAATAGGAAATGCAAAGATTTCCCCGGCATGTATTTGAGTCATTCATCCTTGGTTTCTAAAACAAACACACCTCATCCATCGCACCCAGGCTCATACAGAAACATCAGACTAAAATAAACCATGATTCACTGCCAGGGTCACAACAGAGGGAGGGCCGACTCTGTGTAAAGACAGCACAGATCAAAGCGTCTAAACTGACTCTTTCTGCCTTCTCAGTTCCCCACTTTATATTCACCTGCTCTCCTCATTTAAAGGACTAAGATACACTCTGAAGGTTGGAAACAACATCCATCCGGCAGGTGCACTGCGGCTACAGACGACAGTGTGTCCATGTTGTGTGGGTTTGTGTGTGGGCGGGGGGAGAGAGACAGAGATTAAAGGAGAGAGACTGTGGTCCCTCTGTGTCATCACGTCACAGAGCATCTATCAGGGCGATAGAGAGACCAGCCAGCACCAGAGAAGGCCTGCTTTGTTTGCCTTTGTAGTGCGTGTTAACAAGAGAACGTCACTGACTGATAGACTACAGATAAATAGATAAATAGATAGACAGACAGAGAGACAGACCAGATAGACAAACTGATATATAGATAGATAGATTGATTGATAGTGACAGACTTCTTAGACATAAACCCCAATCATTGTGATTCAGAGTGTTCTAAACACTCGGAATGAATCTGAATGTGCATCTAAACTTTAGATGCACACACTAAAACAAGTCGGTTAGGTGAATAGAGTTGTTTTCTGGAGCATAACACGGTAAAGGATGCCTAACCTTGATCACGTCACAGTGCCCCTAAAAACTGCTGATTCACTAAATACAAGCAGTATTGGTTCAGTATTTACCACCTTATTGTGTGTAAATAAAAAAAAAACTGTACTGGGAATATGAACCATAGCCTTTTATGAGCCATAACCAGATTGAACACGTGCATGTTAACATACAAAATCATAGAGAAAAACAATTTATCCTTTTAAGGTTGCTGAAAGCAGAACCAAAAGGTTTTGAATCTGCTCATAACGGTTTAAAACCTTCATTAATGTGTGGCAACCAAGATGGTCGCCATGATCCGCTACACATGGGAGAGTGGATCTTCCTCACCTTCATGTCTCTGCAAGTCCTCCTCGCTCAGGGGGTCTTTGATGGACCGGTTGCTGAGGAGGGATTGGTTCTCCTCCTGTAGCTGGGCTATCTGGGTGAGGAGGTCCTGGTGCCTCTCCTCTCCACACATCCTCCACCAGCTCCAGCTCCTAGTAGTGGTACACATGTGCACCAAAACGCACACACACACTCTTTAAATGTGTGGAGCTTGAACCTCAGCCCGCAAGCAAATCAAGCAGAAAACATCTTTCCTTAGAGCAAATAAAGTGTAAAGAAAGTTGAAGAAAGTTAGTGTCTCCTTATTTGCTTCATGTCATAATCCAAGTTGTGGTCGTTCATTCATTACTATTTAGTACTAATTTAGTCATTAGCATTGATTGAATCTAGTTATAATTCCTTTATATGATAGAAGTAAATTAGGGGCAGGTAGGGGTTAGCGTGTCTTGCTCATGGAGGGCCACTGGTGGGCTGCAGACATTGGTGCTCAAACCAGATCCTAGTAGTCTGGAATCAAACCAAATTTCTCCCCACCCTTCAGTTACATTGCATACAGTGTGTCATAACAAATATTTCTACCTCTTCAGAATCCTTATCTTCTGCAAGTCACAAGACACACACACACCACACACACAAACACACACACACACACACGCACACACACACACACACACACACACACACACACTCACAGTATGTCAGACCTAGACTCGTCACTGTCACGAGAGAGCCATTCTGAATTCATAGGATGGCCATCGGAAAATCTCACAACACTCGTCAGGTCTTCGGATCTGACGTGGGATGGTGAGGATCAAAACCAATTGTTGATGGTCATCAACTACTTGCGGCGAGTCGACTCTTCGGGATTAACCCACGCGACAATGTTGACATATTCTCTGATTCGGTGTCTACAACTAATTTTGAATGTATATCAAGCACTAAATACAAATCACGGATGTGTATTTCCATAGCAAGCGAGATGCAGACGTCTGCACTGGCATGTCAACCTACAGCCACATATAAAAACACTGATTTGACCCATCAAAAAACATTGACCAATGAATACCTTTTGTGCTTTTTCTCCTTCTTCCATGCGATCCATCCGTTCTAGGCGAGAGTTTGTCCAGCTCCAGACGAGTTCCCTCGGTCTCTGGACTGAGGCTGTTGCGGCTCAACCATCACTTCCAGGATCTCCAGTACACGAACCACTTTGGGCATCAGTCTGGACGAGAGCCTCGCAGCCATACTGGTCAAATGATCCTGCTCGAACATCCTGGCCTACACCACTTGCCGTCTATGGTTCATAACGTCATGACCGTCAGGTCGGCCACATTCTTCTCCAGATGGCCGACCCAAAGTCCTCCATGGCGGCTATTCTGTTGCTGGTTTTATATGTTGTTTGTGGTCCTCCGCTTGGGTCGCTTCTCCCGCAGTCCTTCCCGGGTTCCTATTTGGTTCCCAGCTAACGCAACTACACAAACTTCCTTCACCATAAAACTGTTGACTTGCAATTCCTTCTTCTAAACTGCCTTTTCGTATTCAGCAGGCTGTTCAAAATCTTGGCAGTAACCCATTTATTATCCATTTTGTTTTTTGACTTCTTCGAGAGTAGAACTTTGTCCTAGTCGGGATATCGCGATCGCCGGCTATGTTCCATCGTCCTGCCGGAGATTCGCTTGTCCATGACGGCAGTGAGTGGTCAGATTGCATGGCGTAATGCGCATGACAGGAATATTGAGAAGGGCGAGAGGACGTCCTCTGTAAAAAACGAGCCATCTGTGATCCTGCACTACTGTTGTGTGATACCCAGCCATTTGTTATAGAAATGTAATAAAGTATAATTTGATTAAATAATAAAATCATGTATTATGAATAAATATAGATAAAGCTGTTCCTATATAAATATAGCCCTATTTATTATTCTTTAATAAACTAATTGCAGATGAAAATTCTAGGCAGACCAAGTGTAATAAATATACATTTCTTCTGATGAATTACAATTTGATGAACTTTAATGAAAATTCTTTCCACAAAATTATTACAAAGAGAGGTGAAATACAGAGATAAAAGCTCTATGCATACAATATTTTATTTAGAATATTTGAAGCTCTGAGCAGATGGTAGATTTACGAGTCCAGGCGTGTTCCAGTCAGGATTCCCCGCTTCCAGCCTCACTTTTTCTGAACTATAAATAACAGAAAAGAGAGGTGAATAAATAATAACAGAGAAACAGAAAATATACATACAAATATGGTAAGGACAGAAGAGTACAGAGTGTTGTACCTATGTAGGCATTAGTTAAACATGAATTGCCTATAATCACTACTCATCGTTGCATTAAAACGTCTTTAAGGAGCAATCCCCTTATTAATGTCGTATTTCAATATTCTATTTATGAAATCTGGGTATAGAACAAACAATAACAAACCCTTATTCTAAATCACCGTTCATCAATAGATGCCATCATCAACAGGAGACAGCCTCTATGCTCACCGCGTTCTTTAAGAGGTTGCCCGACTTGGTGAAGATGTTCGGCCTCCGGGCGGGCGTCGGGCTGCTCTGTGGAGTCGTCTTTTGTTTGGAGACCGGGTTCAAGGACGTGGGGACGGTCAACGTTGGGAGTGGTGATGGTAAATAGCCCTGAGGTTTGGTGGAGCTTTGGGTGGGGTTAAACGCCGCGTTGGGCGTCGACTGTGTGAAAGACTGATTCGGAGTGTACGGGAGATAGGATTGAGGTGATGGTGTGTAAGAGAGGCTGGATGGTGTGTTTGTTAGGGCGAAGGGTGTGTTTGATAGGGCGGAGGGTGTGTAAGGTTGGGCCGATGGCATGTAAGGCTGGGTCGATGGTGTGTAAGAGAGGGTGGATGGTGTGTTTGATAGGGCGAAGGGTGTGTTGATAGGGCGGACGGTGTGTACGGTTGGGTAGATGGTGTATATGGTTGGGTAGATGGTGTGTGCGATTGGGTAGACGGTGTGTACGGTTGGGTAGACGGTGTGTACGGTTGGGTAGACGGTGTGTACGGTTGGGTAGACGGTGTGTACGGTGCATACGTCTGACCAGGTGTGAAGGGCTGACCAGCAGTGTAGGGCTGAGGCGTTGGTGTGAACAACTGGGACGTCGAAAGGGGCGTAGACGCCGCCGTTGCGGACGATGACAGCGACGATGACGGCGGCGACGGCGGGAGCGACGCCTCTGTGAGGGCTTTGAGGAAGGGGTTGCTGTTGCCGAGCCCCTGGGTGGTGGTGCTGGTGGTGGCGGTGGCAGCGGCGGTGGTGGTGGTGGCGGCGGTGCTGCTCTGGTAGGGATGTGTTTGGGTGGAGGGGAGCTCAGGTAGTAGTGTGGGAGGAGGCGGAGGGGGGAAGCTGTCCGCTCCGTCGCCGTCCCCTCCTCTCTCTGGCTCCCCCTGGTGGTCTCCAGCCATGTCGTAGTGCTTCTTCCTCAGCTCCCCCAGGCGCACGCGCTCCTGCTCCAGCTCGCTCTCCAGCTCCAGCACCTTCACCTGAGGAGAGGAGCGGGGAACACACACCCTCTAAACCTCCGTGGTACGGTGCGTGGCAGAGGGGAAACCGACCGTTCTCTGGTCATCCCACACGGGTTTATACCCGGGTAGGTCTTTAAAGGGAAGGGCTTTGGAGAGGTCCGGCAGGAGTGTGCATTGATACTTTGATTAGCTCTAATCAAGTAGCACTACTATAGATTAGTATTGAATGATGTTATCAATATATTGTGCCCATTTGGTATTAAAATAGCCTTTTAAAAGGAAATTGTTGCACAATAGTTTTAAAAAGTATACATTTATATATCATACATTCACATATTATTATTCATGCTTATATACTAGGTAATTTGACTACATAGGCTCTAGCCTCTGAGCCAGTTAAAAGTACATGCTGTTCCTTTTCTTCATGGAAAATGGAAGTGTTAAATGAGGGTCATGAGCAATTTGTGGACTGACAGGACGTTTCTGAAGAATGACATCACCACAAACCTGAGCCTCCATCTCCATCTTTTTGAGCTTGATGAGAGACCTTCCAGTGAAGTCCATCGGAGCTACCAGGAAACACAAAAGATTTGAAATGTTAGGAACATGACACAGTACTTTATATCGTACTCATCCTAGCATTGGTGCTGCTGTGTGTTAAGCACGGCCCGCTCACCTTTTTCCGTGACCTGCTGCTGTCCGTGCTTGGTGGAGGTAACCACGACGGCGGTCATGTCGTTGACGTGTCTGGACGCCTGCTGCAGAGTGTACAGCTTCTTGTTGTTGCGGTCCGCCTTCACCTGGGAACACCACGAAACACAACATAACACAGGTTATTGAGGAGAATGTGTTGAGTGATTCAAATGTTGGGCAAATACCCTGATTTGATCGCCTGGGAACCGGATGAATCTGCGCACTCTGAATATGAGCAAAGATGTTGAAATGTAATGAGACGGTAGTGAACATGTTGTGATGTAATGAGACGTAGTGAACGTGTTGTGATGTAATGAGACGTAGTGAACGTGTTGTAATGTAATGAGACGGTAGTGAACATGTTGTGATGTAATGAGACGGTAGTGAACATGTTGTGATGTAATGAGACGCTAGTGAACATGTTGTGATGTAATGAGACGGTAGTGAACATGTTGTAATGTAATGAGACGGTAGTGAACTTCGTACCTTGGAAGACGCCACCAGCTGGGCAGTGCTGGCTGCGATCTCATGTGAACAGGCGATGAGCTCCTCGTATTTACCGTTGTGCGACACAACTCGGTCGGCCGACTCTCTGAAAGACAAGGGTATTATAAGTATCACTAAGGGAACCATTCTTTAGCCTCAGAGGTTTGAATAAAGGGTTGTTTGTGAGGACGTACAGTATTTGGGTGGCCCCCCAGCCGACGGCCTTGGAGGCTGAGATCAGACCCTCGGTCCAGCGGGAGTTCTTGGCGTAGAATTCATCTGCAGATGCTGCCCCCTGCAGAGAGATTAATGGAGGTTTTCTTAAGAATCTGACTCAGTGGGGGAATACCGATTCTTGAACACTACAGATTCCAGGACAACACAGGGATTCAAGAACGCTGCAGAGGTAACTGTAGAGAAATATGCGGACCCCAGTGTGTTTAAAATGTGACATTAAACACGTTCAACTACTAGCCTTTATCCCAGAGATGTAATAGCAGGGGAGAACACAGGTGTGTCTCATGACGTTAATTAGGGCACTGCCATGCTAACACACAATAATTAACTTAATGAGCTACACCTGTCTCCACTCTATGCTACACCTCTGTGATAAAGGCATATTTAGATGTTTTAACATACATTTTTGCTACCAGTGTGTGTAAAGGGAGAGAAAACGAACAGTCAGAGGGCTGTTCCTTTGACAGTGGTTTGACCGATATCATTGCCTTTTTCCATGATAGGATTTAAAAGGGAATTTTCTCTTCCGCAGTCATAGTTCGGAAATTTAAGCAACCCTTAATATATACAAATACACAACAACAACAACCTAATGTCAACTCACCCTTCCACTCTCCACAATGTCCTTCTGCAGGTCGGTCGCAGCCGTCACCAGCATATGAATGGCCTGCAGAGAGGGGTATGAATATTAATACCGAACCTGATTAAATATACATCCAATTAAAAGTTATGATATAAACATGGAGACACCTCACCTTCATCAGATCCGAACAGGACCCAAGAATACTGTTACCAAGGACGTAGAAAAGAAAATCATTAAATGATTGATTGAAAGATCACACATTAGAACGGATTTGTGTATGTCTATGAATTATTGATTATGAATGATTAACAGTAGTTTATATATTTCACTGACTGACCTCTGGTTGACTTCTAGTTTTATTCCGGTCGTATCTCGTCTGGCCTGGCTCATTATCTCCTAGAATAAAATACAACAAAACACACAGGATTTGAATCACACATGAAAAGTTCACTCCTCATGCCTCATGTCCTGTGTGTGTGTGTGTGTGTGTGTGTGTGGTGTGTGTGTGGTGTGTGTTGTGTGTGTGTGTGTGGTGTGTGTGTGTGTGTGGTGTGTGTGTGTGTGTGTCTGTGTGTGTGTGTGTGAGTCCTCACGTCCATGCGCAGCACGGCCTCCTCTATGGCGGTGGAGGTGGCCACCATCTCCTTGTCCACCATGTCGCCCATCTCCTTCAGCACGTCTCTCCCTCTGGGCTGCAGCTCCTGAACACACACACACACACACACACACACACACACACACACACACACACACACACACCACACACACACACACACACACACACACACACACACACACACACACACACACCACACACACACACTCACACACAGTACATCCGAGAGGTTTATAAGCTGTATTGTCCATAGTTCAAATATGTATTACTGCCATCACGTTTGCATTTCACATTTTTGTTATATTTCTTTAACAACAACTTTTGCTTAACTGAAAAATGTGATTTCCCTATCATGTTTATTATACTGGTATTACGATACACATTTTGTCAATTTTTATGTACCCGTAGTTATGTTTTGGCTGATTTCATGTTTCAATCTCTAACGGAACCAAACTTGGCTAACTTTTCAACAAATTGACGCCTCATCTTATGAACAACCAATGAAAAGGAAGCAGACAGTGTAAACTGTATGTTTTGAATGAATTATAAGCATGAAAAGAAAATCTGAATCTCTCAGGCTTCCAGGATCATGAAGCATTGATTCTCGGTGCGCTGCTTGTGATTGGCTGCTGGCTGACCTGTCCCAGGGCGAGGATCCTCTGGACGGCGTAGCGCATGGCGGTGGGGTCGGCGCGCGGCAGGGTGCTCTGCAGCTTCAGCTCCTTCAGGAACTGCAGGCAGTGGGCGGAGCAGTCCCGGCAGCCGTCCGTCAGACCTGCAACACTCCGAGTGGAGGAGGGCTAGTCAGGAGGCTGACACACACAGCAATGCATGCGTTTGTTTGTGTGTGTGTCCCAGGATCAGCGTGGTCGGTAAGAGCGGTGTGTAACATTATTGTCAGCGTGTCAGTGTGTGTGTGTGTGTGTGCCTCATGGTGTGCGTGGTCAATAAGGTTGTGCGTCATAGTGGTCAGTATGTGTGTGTTTGTGTGTGTGTTTGTGTGTGTCATAGGGGTCAGTGTGTGTGGGTGTGTGTGTGTTTGTGTGTGTGTTTGTGTGTGTCATAGGGGTCAGTGTGTGTGGGTGTGTGTGTGTTTGTGTGTGTGTTTGTGTGTGTCATAGGGGTCAGTGTGTGTGGGTGTGTGTGTGTTTGTGTGTGTGTTTGTGTGTGTCATAGGGGTCAGTGTGTGTGGGTGTGTGTGTTTGTGTGTGTTTGTGTGTGTCATAGGGGTCAGTGTGTGTGGGTGTGTGTGTGTTTGTGTGTGTGTTTGTGTGTGTCATAGGGGTCATGTGTGTGGGTGTGTGTCTCACGGTCAGTGTAGTCAGTGGGTGTGTGGGTGTGTCTCAGCGTCAGCGTGGTCAGTGTGTGTGTGTGTGTGTGTGTGTGGTGTGTGTGTGTGTGTGTGTGGGTGTGTGGTGTGTGTGTGTGTGTGTGTGTGTGTGTGTGTGTGTGTGTGCGTGTGCGTGTGTGTGTCTGTCTCACGGTCAGCGTGGTCAGTGGGTGCAGAGTGGGAGGCTGCGGCTCCATTGACGATGGTGTCCGCTGCCAGGTGGGAGAACTGGGTGACGGCTCTAAGTAGACCACTGGCATCTAGACACACACACACACACCACACACACACACCCACACACACACACACACACACACACAACACACACACACACACACACACACACACCACACACACACACTTTATTAACCCTGAAATACTCTCTGAACTTAATGTTTTTATTTACAAATCAGTTCTCAACTTATATTTTGTTAAATGCACATAAAAGTACAATGCACAATTTAATATTAAAATAAGTATAATTGTACCTCTATCTATACTTCAGCCTTTACTATTGGCTACTACAGTTACTGTTGAGAGAACGCCTCATAACGCTGTATTAACACAGTATTCTAACAGTCCCTCACACTGCAGAGTATACACAGTCAGTACATGAGCTCCAGCCTACCGCTCATGTTCCCCATGTAGACCAGCTGGTTCTGGTGCATCTTGTCTATGGAGCCCAGCGCCACCTCAGCTCTGCTCACCAGGTAGTCTGGACCGCAGAACCACATGGAGGGGACGTGAGAGAGAATACAGACAAGGACCAACAGCCACCAATAATGCAAAGTAAGATGTGGAATGTTAACTTAAGTGCTTGTTATTGCAATATGCTATGAGTTAACATAGGTTGTCTGCTTTAAGTTAGTCTCGCAAAGCCAGACCAAACTACAGCAAGTAGAATGCTTTAAGTTAACGTAACTTAACTCATAACCTTGTCACATTATACTTGATAAATAAATTATTTTTTAAGTGTCCACTAGATGGCAATCATAGAAGGTTTTTCGGTTTAAATCGTACTTACTCTATTAACAACAACAAAATGGTTATTCTAGAATCGTACTTAAAGGAAAACCAAACACCAAGTTTGAGATAACACACAACTTCACTCATCCTCTCAAACAGTTGTTACAGCTATGGTTTGACTTCACTGCAGGAAGTGGCTCAGAGGTAACTAGTCAACCCAGCGAGATCACTAGCGTGGGGGAGTGGGGGGGGGCGGTGGTACCAGGGGAGCTGGTGCAGCGGACGTGGATGGGGTCGTCGATCTTGGCCATGGCGTCCAGGACGATGCCCTCCGCCTCCACCACGGCGCACTGCAGCAGGCAGAACTGCTCCTCCTGCAGCTTCCTGGTCAGCTCCCCCTCCCGGCACGCCTGGGGGGGGACACACAGGGGTCAGACGGGCCAGCCCTTCTACCTGCTCATCCACCATGGCCTACAACAGCCTCTCTTCTGCCTCTAAGAGTGGTCCCTGCAAAGGGACCAAAATGCCAATGAGCTATTCAGCCAACTCTGGTATAGAACCTGTTCTGTACATGGTCCCTGTCAACTAAACTAAGTCTTATATTTTTCCTATAAATCCTGTGATTTCTAGCCAAGGACCTGAGAGGCAGTTCTCAAGTCAAGCCCTGTTGATTCACATCCACCCGGAGCTCAATGGACGGTTGGCTGGGCCCTCCCACGCTCAGCTCCAAACAGGTGGGGTATCTGAATGGTACTCGGTGCATTGACATGACTTAAATGATACAGCAACAAACTTATAATCAATTATAATGATAATACATTGTTTTTGTCCAGTTTCAATGGTATCAAAAACACTTTATGATTTCAAACCCTACAAAACAATTTAATCAAAAAATGGAAAATAGATAGGATAAAACAATTAACAATTAGTGAACATTAAAAAACAAATTTGATTGAAAAAAAAACCCATCAAAGTCGATTGAAAACAGCTTGTTTTCCACTGAAGCTACCTGATCTCCATCCCTCCATCCATCCCTCCCTCCCTCCGTGCATCCACCTCCCCATCTCTACCTGCTGCTGCAGCTGTGCCTGCAGGCTCCCCAGCTCCATGCCGGCCATCTGCCGGTGCTGGTCCAGGGAGCTCTGCTGGAGCTGGCTCTGCTGCCGGAGGGAGGCCAGCTCAGAGTCCTTGTCCCGCACCGAGCGCAGGAGCACCTCCCTCTCCGCCTGCAGGCCCGCCAGGGTGCCGCTCAGCTGGGACCCCACCTGGGGAACACACACAAACACACAACGTACGCACACACACAGAACACACATACACAGACACACACACACAGACACAAGCACAACCTTAACGTTAATTATAAATACTTTTTTTATCTTTTAAAGGGCTTCAAAAAAGAGTTTCATCAAATGTAAAAATGGGATACAACAACATGAATTTCTTAACAATGTGTTAGATACTTATTTAATTCTACGGATCATGCGTCTATAATCACACAGTTGAGTAAAAACATTTGATTTAGTTTGTACTTTCGGTTGTTACCCAACAAACAACGTCTAAACAAGAATTTGTGAGTGACTCTTGAAGGTGTGAGTGACTAAGCGTGAGGAGGTCAAGGGGCTACCATCTCTTTGGTCTGCAGGGCGGTGCTGGCGTTGGACGCCTGCATGCGGGCCTGGTCCAGCTCTCGCCTCAGCCTGTCGATCTCCAGCTTCTGCTCTGCGTTGATGGCCAGCTGGGAGGAATACAGCGTTATTAAACACAATGTGTTTAGCACAATGTCTGTTCAAATGTGTGTTTTTAAAAAGTTGTGTTTATTTTTTCTGAATATTTGTGTGTAACAACAGTGTATGTATTAACATTGTGTGGTATTTCAAGAAAACGTTCAACCTTCAATAAGCATTCAAGAATCTAAAGTGTATGTAAGAGCAATACATATGTATTCAAGTGCTTGTTTGTATTTTGTAAAATGTATGTTTCTGTGTGTTACAAGATATATATGCAAAACAAATGAATGCATATTCAAAATGTGTGTGTATAAGTGTGTTTGTGTTCGTGTTCTGCTGCCTGAACCCAACACCTCAGTAGATCAAAACTTAAGAACTAGACACTGGGTTTATTAACGAAGAAGTTTGAGTTGTATTTTAAACAGCTCCAGCCGGCTCAGTGACCTCAGTCCATACCTGCTGCTGCAGCTGAGCCCTCAGAGCCTCCATCTCCCTGCTGTGGCGGTCTCTCTCCTGGTCGAGGGAGCTCTGCAGGGAGTGGGCCTGCTGCCTGAGAGAGCTGAGCTCTGCGTCCTTGTCGCTGGCCGAGCGGAGCAGCATGTCCCTCTCGGCCTGGAGCCCGGCCAGCAGGCCGCTCAGCTGGGACCCTTCCTGCAGGGGGACAGGGCGGGTCAGTGAGACTGCTTTGTGTGGACGTACATTTGGAGACACACATCTGTTTTGTAGGTTCACACATTAGTTCTGGAGTTAACACATTTGTTTGTTCTGTTTAAAAAAAACAACTGTATTTTAGTGTTACACATTTCTTTTGTTTTAAGAGTTACACAATGGCGTAAAATATTTGTTTGATAGAGTTAACTAATTTGTCTTAAGAGTTACACTTTTCTCATACCATTTCCTTCTGCCCCAGAGCGCTCCGAGCATGATCCAGTTCTGCTTTTTGCGCCAACAGATCATTCCTCATCCGCTCCATCTCCTGCTGCTGTTTCTCCATCTGACCGGGACATGAGAACATCAGTCCAACGACCACAGGACATGAATCTACAAAACACAACCTATTCATTGGCACACAGGGTAATGATCAAACATTGTGTGACCTCTTCCTTGGGTCAAAGGTTATGAGTGATCCTTCCTCACCTGTGCTCTGTTTTCCTGCCGGATGCGATCCAACTCATTAGACACCTGCTGTTTAGTGATTTGCATGTCGTCTTTGTCGTTTTTCATACCTGACAGCACCCTAACCGTCTCTGCATTCTGCAAACAGACACAAATACAGCACTGGTTAGAGCTCATACTACGAACAGCCAATCAAAAGTATCCAACACACTAAAAGTACCAGATGTGTCAACACACAGCAGAACGTATTTGAGTGATGAAGAACGACTTTACCTTCTTCATGAGGTCTGCATGACTGGTTACCAGCTCTGCATGTCGCTCCTTCAGTTGAGAGAAGCGCATCTCTGCTGCTTGGGCCCTGGCTGTGGTAGCAACAGCAAACAGACAGTCAATCAAAAAATATATACAGTAGACCAATGTTAAGGAAACAACTGAATAGCCAGATTAGTACTCTTAATACATTTATATACTTAATACTTAATAATGACGTTCAAATGTTTGTTTAAAAGGGTTTAAAATGGCTTTTGTTGAATCTATTGCATCACCATACCGTAATTACGAGAGACCAACCTCAGTTTGCTATATACAACGGCATTTGATGATAACTTTACCATATCATCCTGCCCTAGTTCAAACCCCCCCTGATCACGCATCATATCCATGTTAACTAACATATAATGTACATGTTAGCAAGCCGCTCCGCTGTACTCACTGTCGGCCTCCTTGTAGCCCACCTGGGCGCCGGCGTTGGCCACGCCCGTGCAGCGCAGCGCCTCCACCTCCATCCTCAGCTGCTCGTTGCCCACCAGGGCCATCTGCTTGTGGGTGGTCTGCTCCTCCAGCTGGGCCTCCAGCCGGTTCACCTGGCCCTTCAGCTCCATCACACCTCTGGGCCTGGGGAGGAGAGGGGGGGTCACCGTCAGTACAGAGTCCGTGGGTCGTTCAGCGGACACCCGGAGCCCACGCGACCGCAGGTGAGGTCTAACAACAGTCAAGGGATGTCGGCAATGCCGAAGAAAAGATCTCAACGACAAAGTCGCGAGGAAGATGTATTGGACTACGGTACGGCGTAGCTAAATGAACCAGAACATGAAGTTAGTAGAGGCTCTTTAGGTAGTGCCTGGTCAGTTGATTGTCCCACTCTCGGTCGAAGATGAGGCGAGTGATGTCTGTATGAGACATTCACTCTCTCTTCACTCCACCCTCCCCAGGGACTCACCTCAGTCTTGATGAGCTGTAGCTCTGGTTTCAGGACCAGCAGCTCCTTCCTCAGGATCTCGGTCTCCCTCTGCTCCTGTGCCTCGGGGAGGCCGTACTGGTTGACGGAGTAGTACTAGCCGAACACAGACAGAGGATCGGTTAGGAGTGAAGGCATCATGGGATGTTTTGTTGGCGATACTCCGCCATACATCATATGCCATACGCCAATACAACTTAACCTAGAGACATGAAAACATTGTTTTCTCACTTCTCCCAAGAGAAATGCTGTTTAAAACACAACAATCGCTCTCTATAATGACAAATATTTGTTGGCATCATAGAGGTATCCCATGATAGAGTTTTAGTGACTAAACAACATAATGAGTAACATCCCAACGCCCCTAGGCTTCCCCGATGGAGGAGGTCAGTGCGACGGGACGTCCTGACGTCCCAGCCCTGTACCTGCTGGTTCTGGGGCGCGTCCCGGGGCTCTGGTTGCCCCCCCGCCTCCTCCTCCTCATGGGGCTCCCCGTCGCCCACGACAACCACGGGTCGCTTGTACTCGGCAAACGCGGCGGCACGCAGGAAGTTCGGGGGGGACTGTTGGGGGGAAGGAACCGGTGTGATGAAACATCATTGACATGGTCTGAAAGAACTGCATATCAGAAGGTGGAGGAAGAGATGGGTGCATTACGGGGGCATTACTCACGTCTGGTAGGTCTGGGATCTGAATTATGGTTTTAAAGAACTCAATTTCTCTAGTCCGGTTGTAGAACTCTGTGAGACTAAATGAAACAAGTACAGATGTCATTGGCACCGGTCAAGTTTAACGCAACAAATGACCACATTGATTTAAGATCAACTTTTAAAGTTTGTCCTCGACCAACGAAAACATACATTGGAGATAACGGTGTGAACTCGACCAATAAAACATACCTTGTGAAAAGATCCCGAAATCTCTCTCTGTGTCCAAGAAGAGAATCCGGTGAAATACCTTTTAAAACAACAGGATTTGAATGGAGTCTTAGGAGGGCAGAAAAGTGAAGTGTCCATGGTGTTCGACTTGGTACAGAGTTCGATTCCCAGTATTTGCAGTCTACATCCTTGAGCAAGATGGCCTAAAACCTGCGCCTTAATGCCATGCATATTGAATCCCTGTATGTCTATTGGGACTACAGCGTCTACTAAAATGATTAGGAAGTGAAAGGTAATAACTCACGGCTGTGGAGTTTGAAGAGCAGTATGACGGAGAAGTGGTAAAGGAAGCTGGAGTCCAGGATGACGGGGATAAGGGGGGCCAGTCGGCACTGGCCAGAGGCGGTGGTGGACTTAGCCCCGATAGCGTCCACCTGACGCAGCACTGAGGTCAACCAGAGAGGACATGTTGGATCATTCATAACAGCAATAGCAGAGTAACAGTGTGATTAGGGATGCAGTGTATTTGTGTTATGTATTCATTTGGGAAACTATGATTGTAATAATGACATAATAATGGGAATAATAATGACAACAATAATTCTAAGTATTTTCTTTATTATTATAAAAAATATTGTAATTATAATAATAGATGACATCCCAAATGGACGAGGATACAAATTGACAAAAACAAATCGTAAACAGTGATTGGCAAACCTGTGTCAGCAAATTTCAGCCCATTATCCAGGTATTCCAGTAGTTCCTGAGTCATGTCTAACCTGTGATAAAGACAGAGACAGACAACCTAACATATGAACCCCTGTAGATTCATGAGAGTCAGGGTGGCTGCTTCACACTGCCATGTTTTATAGCAATAGTCGTTTCATGTATCAGTTTGGAATTCACTGATTTATAAATTCAGAACTAGATACGTGCAAGATCAACAAGCAGTTCATTATAGTATGAAAAACATAATGATGATGAACAACCGCTGGATTACATATGTATCATGCTTAACACTGCCATAGTAGTAGGTAGGGGTGGTGAACAACACAAACAAACCATAAAACGTGTAAGTATAATGCAAGTGGAGAGTGTCAACGTACACTTGGTTCTTGTCACTTCCTGCTTCTCTCTCCACAGCCTCGTCGCTGGCCTCCAGGTTGCCTGGGATACACTTGTGCTGGAGATGAGATGTCATGTTAGACAACTAGTAGTAGTAGTAGTAGTAGTAGTAGCAGTAGTAGAATAAATCACTGTTGAATGACTCTAAAACAAAAATAGGCAATGACCTAAAATCGAATAATGCTGCAATGATCATAGAGACAACATATATTGCCTTGAATGGGCTCTCTAGAGGAATGTATGTTGTTGAATGTACCTTGACGTGAAACTCCATTTTGAGACAGAGGTACTTGGCGGACAAAGCCACAAGGTGTCCATATCGGTCATGAAGGTTTCCCTGGGTCATTCAAAACATTACATGATCGATTAATTCTCAGTTCAAGAAATGCAAGTAAACTATTTTAAAAAGAAAGTGTGTATTATCTTTAGTCATCAGTATATCTTTTGTGCTGTACCCACCCACAGAATGCCCATATCTCGGACATTGCGAGACCTTCTGTTGCAGTCTCGAACAGCCTGTACATTGAACAACAGCAACAAAAAGATACACAGAATAATATTTGAGAAATGGTATTTTCTTTAGTCAGTCGTGTTTTTATAGAGCCGAGCATCTCAGTCTGTCTCTCTCAATGGCCCCACAAAACCCAAAAAATTACAAAAGAGGTAACGGATAGAAACTACTAGAAACCAGAACAACTACTGCTACTTCCATTACTACTGGAAATACGATTTATCTTATTACTTAGTAAAGGAATTTAGTAGTAGGTGTGTGTTCCTTCCTTTAGTGGTAAAGGAAGGATGGTCTAGTAGTGGCTAGTGATTGACTGGCCATGTGTTCAAACCCTGGTAACAGGGATCATTGAGCAATAATCCTGACTGATACTTGCTCCTGAATATCAATAACAGCATCTGCTTAATGACCATGACATTCCAAGTGATAGTTCTCGAGTCAGGAGGTTGGTGGCCCTTGTGTCCTTACGTTGGGGTGTCCGTCCCTGAGCACCTTGTGCAGCATGTAGCAGTACTTCCAGCTGATCACAGAGCTGCTGGACAGAGGCAGGTTCTGGCAGTAGGACATGAAGGTGGTGGCGCCACTCTCCTTGTGTGTGCCCAGGATGATGTCTTCACACGTGTAGTTAAGGAAACGCCCTGTACAACATCATGAAATGCAGCCTTTCCCATACCAGTTTTATTTGGATGGTGCTTAGTCACAATAAAGCCTCAGAGTGTCAGAGGCCTAGAATATAACCCCATACTTCCATAGGAGGTAAATTAAGAAACATCAGATGGAACTCAGACCCTCCTCCCAGGGACTCAAGTTGGCAGTTAAAACAAATCTACTATTTTAAAGTTTATTCAAGATATGTAAAATTAGGGTTATCAAATTAGTTATGACGGGTAGATCTGGGTACATTACAGTGGGGAAAAAATAGTTTAATTCTCAACACAATATGGACCTATTGTTATCCAAAATGATAATATGCAATAATATGCAAATATATCCACTTTTCCCCACCAACAACTAGATGTATAGCCCATCATCACGACAAAGGTATACAAACACAACAAAGGATACTCCTTGCATATTTTTCTTTGAGTGGGGTTTCGGCCGCGGTGAGGGTCTTGGTGATGCTGTGGAGCTGAAACGGGAGGGGGGTCAGCCAGGGGGAGCAATTGTGAACAGTTTAGCCAATGCATTTGTATAGTAGGCTATCGTTACTGTACGCTTTTGGGCCAACTATCACCGATGATAGTTGTGTTTAAAGCAGCAATGTTTTAAAAATGATGAATAGGCATGAATATGCTATATAGGCCTATTTAAAAGAGAAAAGTAATGTAGGCCTACATACAATAGCCTACTGACATGGGCCTCAGGATAAACTTTCCTTATCAAATCGTAGGTGAAAAGGAAAAGGACCTACCTGCTGTTTTCCAAACTGCTCTTTCTCCGCCGCCAGAACCTTTTCCGTCTTATCAGCTTTGCTCTTTGATTTCAGCATGATGAAATGTATCTTCCACTAAACGTGTAAACTGCGTACCGCTCAAGCTGTTATTTATAAGTTCAGTGCGCTGTTGTGTCGGTTCTTGAAAATGCGCCCGACGCGTTTGAGGAACGCCTCAGCAATACTTCCTTTGAATTACGCTCTACCCTGCCACAGTCCAGTATGGTAAATACAACTTGAATGTAACATCATGAAAACAACGACGACATTCCGTTTTTTAACTCAAGGATCTCCGTAAAATAAGTCTAGAATAGGCTGACTAAAGACTAAAAAATAGTTTCCATCCATCAGATGCAGTCTATGAGTCACTGGGCATGGTCTGTATGCAGTGAAACTTGAATGACAATGAGAGGACACAGCCAGGCAACTGCCTTGTAGGACTGGTTTACCACCCCGCCCATAATTCAGCGAAAAATCACACTTAAGACGTTAAAAAGAGACCTTCAAAATAACCATTGCTACGTACTGTTCATCTCTTGCATTTCATAATGATGTATAAAACAAGAATTCATAAAAATTCTAAAAGTATTCATTACCACCAATATAACAACTTAAAAAAAATCACAAAAAAAATACACAAATACAATATAAAGTATGCCAGTACAGTTTGAAAGTGTAGTTATTGTTTGTGTTGCACAGTATAGTGACATCATTCTGTACATTGTAAACATTGCTTTGGTTAATACTTGGAATTCCTTCTTGAATTCAATCTAGATCTCTGAGCTCTCTGTGCTGGAGTCACGCTTTGGGTGGGGTTTCAGTGACCTGGTGGGAAAAGAGAATTACAAAATCAAGTTCACAGATGGACATTTTCACATTCAATTCAACACTTTGTTCATGCCAAACAAAAACAGCAGAGGAGTTCAACCGAGACAAGTCGACAAACATCTACCTTGTCTGTTGAAGTTCTACTGCAACACGAGGATTTCAGACTGGTGTGGGGACAGTGTGAGGCCTCACTCAAGCCGCTGTTGTGGCTAAGGTCCAGGCTGACTAAATCGTTCTGGTTCTTCATAGAACCCTTGTGTTTGAGAACACTACAGACCAGACCGGCCATTGAGTTCTGGGAGTCATCCAGAGCCCGCTGCAGACAGAAGGACACGGACGGATGCCTTCCCTGGAAACAGGAGCACAAGAAGAACTGTGAGCAACTCTTTCACAATCAAAAGAATAACAGCCATGGTCTTGAAATGATTGGGTTGGGTTCGGGTCCGGTGTCTCACATCGTTGGAGGCGTGGGAGAGGAGCTCGACCGCTGTAGAAGGCTGTTTTGTGTTGTTCGCCAAACAACAGTTCCTCGGCATCGGCGAAGACGTCAGTGAATCGTCGTGGCTGTAAAAGAGAAGACAAAACATTGTATTTTACGTGGATACAGAACCGTTAAATGGTGCCCCCCTGCTTCATTGATGGACTATGTTTACTACAACGCTACACTAACTTATGAATTCAATGCCTAGTGGACTAGTTCCCTACCAGGTGTGTGGTCTTGGTCTTGTGGAGTTCGGGGCCTGACCTCCATTGACAGTACGGGGACAACTTTCCCAGTGGAGCTTTCCTGAGCAAGGCTACTACATTCATCCCTAGCCCGCACCTTACATCTGCCCCGGTATCATGACCTTTCCCTGGCTCTGGTTCTCCAACACCCATCAACCTTCCAACATTTGTATGCCCCATTTGTGTGGGCACATCAGTGGTCGCCCTGTAATCGTACCAGATATACTCTTGTAGCCGGTGGCAACGATCTTAAATGAGCTGGTTCTGATTTCTGGGTTGTTTTCTCATGTTTATAAGAAGAAGACGATGGGACAGAGGTTCTATTGGATCCAAAACGATCATCCGTCTGTTCAGCCCTGCTCCGCTGACCACTGCTCTCGAAAGAGAAAAAGCCGCAGTCTTCCATGTCCACACGTTCATCCTTACTGCTCATCAACGTACTTGAGATATCAGGTCCAACGCTTGATGTTTCTCGTTCCTTATCCCAATTGTTGTCGAGACCCCATCTGTTTAATGCTGCTCTCGGAACTAGCTGCCTCGATGGAAGTTAAAGGAAAGGTCTAATGGGCATTGCTGGCATTTACTATTTTGAATGGGGAAGAGACAAGCTGTCGCGTTAGCTTGGTTAATAATTTCACACATCATCGGTACATCGGTAGCATTGAGGGACAGCCGAGATATGGAATCGTCTAGCTCTCTTTGTATTTTACTGCGCCTTGTTGCTGATGGAAACACGTTTAGGGTGTTTTGTTTGGGTTTTAAATGGCTGTTAAAGACCTGGCTGCATGGCGACTTCAGCTGCTCTTTAGACATTTCCAGAATGTTCAGTGACAGCATCAATGTATCTCCCCTAAGGCCACAGAAAGAAGATTTTATCGAAATCACTAGAGCTTGTGACCCATCCTGAGCTCCATTCCTATTGGTCTGGAATGCAATCACCCGCCAACAGACTCCTGACCGCTCCTCTCTCCCAGTGTCACACGGGCCGTCTCCAAGTTCAGCTGCAGCAGCTGCAGGTCACTCTGCTGATTATCACACACCTACAAGGAAGACACAAAGCTTTATTTGGCTGTTTCAATGTATTTACTTAGCAAGGTAAAAGACAAAATGTACTAATCTCTCAAAAACAGACAACCCCACATTCAAAAAAGAAAAATCTCCAGAATTCCCAGTGAGACGATTTCTAGTAACAATAAATCCAATTCTCAAGTGTATACGAGTGTAACAGAACAAGTGTCTCAGAGCCAAGACGGATTACGTACTACAGCAGGTAGGTATGTAGTGAGACCAGACTGGTAGCTCTGGCGTCAGTCAACACAGCGAGGACCAGGAATGAGGAAACCTTGTAACTATTCTGCAAGTACACAAAGAGCTCCCTATGTTGACAGTACTAAACCATATCGCACCATGTAAAAAAATACACTTTACAGATGACGTATACACACAGCAGACAGACAGACAGACGGACGGAGACTGGTTTGTCCAGGATAAAGATAAGGTAGGTGTATACACCTGTCTTAGGCAGTGAAGCTCAGACTCTGTGCGTTCCTGTTTGGACCGCGCCAGCGCCAGCAACTCATCCTTCCAGCTGTCGCCCTCCCCTGGCAGAAACCATCATTACACACGGTCAAGTAGAACCATCTCATACACATAAAGCACCACTAGATACCATATTATATCAACCAGGAACCTATTACCACATCGTCTACCTTGGACACGACTCATCCCCTACTGGGAGTAATAAAGTGAATCTCAAACTGCAATATAAGCACACATCTTCAACTGTCTAAATAGTATGTTTAAAGATATGGGTGGTTTACCTGACAAGGCCAGATCCCTGCAGAGCATCTGGTGCTCCTGTTTGAGGCGAATAATCTCCTCTCTCTGGGCACTGCTTTGGGTCACGTGCTGCTGCAAGTCCTCTGCAACCACAGGAAACGCACAATAAGTAGTCCTAAAACGCAGGTCATCTCAATGGAAAATGGACACACTGTCTTTCCTAAGGGAAAGACAGTGAAAACTGTTTCATCTCCGATAATTGATCAAGGCTGCCTACAGTTAGACTGCGGACAATGGGGATTTGAAACCCAGTCACCTTAACTAAATAACATGTTATGAGTACAATATTATAAGCAAAAGGATGGTACACAATTGCATGATTGGACTGACTGAATTTTGTTTCCAAGAATATAATTACTTCAGGGAAAGAGGCCTGGGTATGCTCCTTTAGTCTTCATCAGGCTTAATTTCCCACCATTTATACTTTAAAGGAAACCTCCGTTCAGTTACATCAACGTCAGCGACAGCCTTGGATGGGTCTGGTGCTGCTCAGCTGCCAACTGCTCCCGGAGTCTCTCACCTCTGAGGGCGGCGTTCTCGTGCCTGTACGCCCGGTAGCGGCGCTTGGTCTCCTCCACCACCCTCAGGAGCCGGTCTGCCCGCGAGTGGCTCTCCTCGAGCGACGCCTCCACGTCCTGCAGGCCGAGCCTCAGCTCCCCCATGTGGGCGGCGGCCTCACGCACGTCCTTATCCTGAGGGCCAATCAATCAATAATCAATCAGTATATCAATTATTCCTCAATCACAATGGGCTCGCAAACAATTACAAGCAGGGAAGCAAGTATGAATATTTAAATATTTCAAATATTGAATATTAATATTTAAACATTTTGAATATTGCACATCAATATTTACAAGTGTGGAATAATAATATTAATATTTGGAATATTTAATATTCTATTTGAATGCACAGAACAGAAGAGTTCAAGAGAAAGTGAACTCTAGATTGATTTAGCCATGGATGGATGGTGTGTAATTCCTTTAAATCCATTTGAACCCAAAGAGAGTATGTGCTGCAGGTTTAGATGGTGTGGCAGTGAAGGCCCTGTAGGTCTCCATGGGTGTGTACCTTGAGTTGGAGCGTGGCTCTGAGCTGCACCTCCCTGACCTGCAGGGAGCCCACCTGAGAGGACAGGGCCAGCACCGTGGAGGTCAGGCTGGCGTCTTTATCCTGCGGAAAATAGAAAACAACTTCACTGACACTGATTAGTTGATATCTTATAAAAAAGGATTAAAGGCTGGATTATACAAACAGAAAGGTTATACTGCGTTCTATGACATCGTTGATAGGAGAAGTGAATTTAAATGAATAGGGAGTGCATGACATGTCTCTACTTTCCCTGTCTGATGAATTGATGAACCACGTGCAATTAAAAATCCTTCAGTTTTTTTTGTATCACAAGGTTCGTTTTCGTATACTGCTAAATAATAACGGTAAAAACAAGGTCATATGCAAACTGGTTTGACCCTATATATAATAAATACAGCAGATAAAATACAAGCGATTCCCCCTCTTCAAAGCTTTATTAAAACCATTCCTCTCGAATGATCCTTGATCACCCTTGATGATGCAACCTAAATGAGTATAACATTTGAGAAACTTTTATCAAAAGCGAACATATACACGTCATTAATGAACAGGTAGGGGCTAGACATCCTCCTCAAGTGTGCCTACAGGGAGGCTATAATGTAGGGCTGATATGAGCTGCATAACGTACCCAGCTCCATCTAGCTGTACCTGGAGGTCTTTAGAGGTTCGCTCCATGTCCTGGTGCTCCTGTCCCAGCTGCTGAAGCTGCTGCTGGGTGGTGCTGAGCTCCGTCTGGAGGTCCTTGTCCCTGGCCTCCACCACCCGGACACGCCTGGTGAGGGCCCGGATCACCCCCACACACTTCTGGAGCTCTTCTGTGCAGAGACAATTAAACCTTTAATATGAACCTTTATTCAGTGGTTTTTTCCTGAATCAATCAAATAATTTACTGTAGCTATAGCTATGTATTACATAGCTATGTATTACATAGCTATAGCTATTCTTATTTATCATATTAATAAGATATACAATATACTGCATAACCAATAATTAGTTGTATATTAACCATTCAAATATAATTAATAAACTCGTTCTTCCTATTTTCTGTACCATCAGAGTCGTTTGGTAAATGGAGGAAATGCCAGCAAAACTGAACCGATGTCCTACTGTTTGTTGCCTCACCGTCCGACCTGGCGCACCTCCTCTCCAGGCTAAGGACTCGCTGGCGGTCCTGTTCCCAGGCGTGGAGCTGCTTGTGATGGGAGGCAGCCATGGTGTTCAGCTCCCTGTCCCGGTCCTTTAGCTCAGTGATCATCAGCTGCAGCTCTCTCCTCTGTCTCTGGATGGTGGAGCTCTCCAAGTCACTCACAGGTGACATCTGTTTGAAAAAAACAAACAAGGTTCTTTTTTTGTGTCAGGTTTTTGAGAGGCAGTTCTTAGCGGTTTGATTTGTAGCACTTGTGTGTCCTGGGTATGAACAAGAGGGCACAGTCGGAGGGAAGCAAGAGAAAAAGTCACTGGAATCACTTAACGCATATGCTTGGTGACTAAATAGTTAAAATAATTATCCCATATTCTAAATGTGGTCAAATGTACACTTTATTCAAACTCAAAATGGTGATGATGATTTAGTTACTGTTGAACACTATCAATAATATTTATTAAGAGAGATATTTTCTAACTGAATTGATCCCTTACTTGATTGTGCTGTAGCTGGGTACGACAATGATTGTCTACAGGGTAAGGTCTGACCCTCCCATCCACTTCATTGCTAGATCGGATGGAAACTTTACTGATATCAGCAGGAAATACTCCAACATTATCCTGAAAATATGGAAACCAAAGACCTTTTCAATAACTATCGTCCTATTGAATTGTCACTTAAAAACATATGCATCTTGGGGGATAATGTAAATTAAATTGCTCACCTTTTTTACAGGCGTGCTTTGCCATAGCTCAAAAGAGGGGTCTAAATCAAATACAAGAAAATGACAAAAGCAGTCAAAACTATTTGTATGCATATTAAACAAAGACACATAAGCAAAGACTAATGTAGGCACTTTGCTATATTCGTTCTGAAAATCAACAGTCATGTATATTAATATAAGTGTAGATTGTACAGTTTCATAAATATATATCAACATATATATTCCAAATGATTCGTTTACCATATGACCGAGGTGGAGTGGTCGAGGAGCTTCCATGAGGACATTCTCTATCCATTGCAGGTCAGGTTTGACCCAACCGTTCACCTCATTCCACAGTATCGCTGCTGTAACGGTAGGGCTGATGGCGAGTCGTTTTGGCTCAACAACTGTACTTTCTCTGGGCAGTTATCTTAGACAATACATACAGTTAACAATATTTCGAACTACATTACCTGACAATAATTTGTCAATGAGATAGGTTAAGTTGTTTGAATTTCAAGTAAAACACTGTTGGTATGACTACTACTACTACTGCTACCACTGCTACTACTACTACGTTAGTATCCTTGGTGCTGTTGCCTTCTAACGACGGACCAGAAGATTACAACGTTCATAGAGACTCACAACATCGTGAAATTATTAGCTGCACAATAACAATAAAACATTATTCTCGCTAGTCATAGAATCCACATTTGTGAAAAGTTTGGGTTGCTCAACTTTGATTGGATGTTCAAACCCCGCGTCATATAAGAAGAAGGACAACGTTTCCAAAATATGATTATAAGAGCCACACGTTTGTTTGATTGTTTCTCTCCCACTAATATGAAATAAATACATAAATTCATGCACATCATTAAGGACAACAATGATTTTGTATGGGAACCTTCTAAAACGGATATGGTTTCGGGTTGATTTATTTTTGATGAAAGAACGGTAGCAGAGCATTCATATTTTCTTTAATAAAAATAACCTAAAATACCCATTAAAAAAACATCTGTACTTTAGATGTGACATTATAAACTGTTAAAAAATAATTATTATTATAAAGCGATAGATATTATTGTGGTCTATACTCCAAAGCAATAGGGGGCGGCAACGACCTAGGTGTGACGCCGCAGATATACAAAACTCACGAGGAAGAGCCGAAGCTTGAAGAGGCGTGCTCTATGTAACACAACTGAACTCTCTAATCTCAATTATTTCTTCAAGTTTAATTAACTTCAATAATGCGATCTACGTTATTGAAAAGAAGACATTAATAGTGTGTTTTGAAGGGTACGTATCCTCATAATTTGTCCCTTTCTATTTATTTAAAGATCTGTTTAGTGGGCTCAACGTTAGCAAGCCTCTTGGTTGCTAGCGTCGCAACCACATCAGTTATTGCGTTTCCCTTGGCTCGGTAGGTGACAGCTTGGTAAGTTGAGGCTAGGCGTTGAATGAAACCAATACAAGTACAGTTTCCCATTCACTTACATGGACGGTGTGGTGCCCGGACGGGGGTGCAATTCTTTAAGGCATTGTCTATAGAAGTAACACTATGTAGCTTAAACAGGTGACTCAACTGGTCCATTTATAAGTGCCGCATGTGTTAGCAAGCTAACGTCAGCTTATTATAGACGTATTTCATCTCTGCGTGCGATGCTAATAACCAAGCAGTTCCTTATGTTTGTGTTATTGTTAAACAAAAAACATGGTTGCGTCCTGTCCAATTAGACATGACACTTGAAAATATTGTATGTGACCCTCCAGATATCTAGTTGTATCAGTAGAGTGTATTGATGCCATCTATTCATGAAGAGGTTATGGGAATCAAGAAACTACGAGGATATTTTGGGGGCAGCGTATTCGATTTTATTGGCGTACAGTTCTTAGGTTAAACCCAAATGTAGAAGTGCTCCCGATGTAATTTTCTAACCTGTATTCATAAGACGGTTCTTAACTTTTTAATTTGTTTCTAGAATATTGGTAATGGCTACTACTGAAAACATGGAATCCAGTTCCCCTGAGTACAAAGGGGACCATGGTGCAGCTGACTCGGATTCCAAGGTTCCACATAAAGTCCTTTATTGTGGAGGTAAGAATACATCATTTATTGATCAACGTAATTGATACATTGATAAGCACTGTGAATGAATGCCTGTGATTTGTTCTGTAAATTCATTCTATTAGTGTTCTAACCCCTTCCTTTCTTTGTGTTTTAGTGTGCTCTTTGCCAACAGAGGTAAATAAACAAATATTAATGAAGGTCGTTTCGTTGTCACTAATCCTTGCTATCTGGCTGTAAGTTTTAAAGTAAATGTCTTACCATATAAGCATAATGTGGAATCCAGTGATTATTGTACCCTTGCGTTTTACAGTACTGTGAGTATATGCCAGACCGCAAAATGCAGGCATCTGGCTGGCGAAGAACTTTCCAGATCTCTTTGCTAGTGCTGACTGTAGGCTGAGTACCGCCCATATAGATGTATATCATTTGAGTGGTATATCAAATGCAAGAAATACCTACAGTTAGTTTCCCTGTCAGCCCTGCCAGGTATGGCTGCGTGACTTTGAAATTACTCATTGTAACAATCAGAATAATCAATGTGCTAGAAAGCTCCTGCTCCAAAAGTAAGATTGTCCTCATAAAATTACAGGCGGCATTTATTAATTAATGTTTTGTTTATCATGGACAATAAGTCAAAGGCAATCTTCGGGTGCTTTTCGCCAAAAGCGATGTCCGCTACAATTGTATCTCCTCCTATTACTCGGCTATCCTCATTTATTAATGGATTCTGGTGTGTCAAGTATAATCGATCGTCCCTTTACTCCATGTCCTGAATTTCATTGTCTGATTTACATATACCTCAAATTGAGCAACCAATAAATGTAGACTTAATACTTTTCCTCACAATATTGGGAGGTACTTTTCCATTCAACACATATTTTCCCAGGGAGGTTTGTATGTATGGTGTCTATATTGGTAGGTATCAGCAGCCCCTACTGGCAGAGCAGGGAATGATTTAAGTTTTGCTCCTCCAGATTCTGCTGTCCATCGTGATAGTCCGATGATGTAAACGCGTTTTTCACTGACTTGAATTTATAAACCACGAATGGCAAGCCAATAATATCAAGCATAATCACCAAAAACCTAATCGCCATTAGGTTAATACAGCCTATTTCACAAGGCACATGAAATATTTATTCCGCTGTCACACTAACATGCAGTTGTTGTAAGCTCTCATTGTGTCACTAATTGTGTTTTGTGCATTTACTATTGATTCTCTTTTTCTGTCTCGCAGGCCCCCAGGGAAACATACCGAAACTGGAGGTTGTGACCGAGAGGAACCACCATTAGTTGAAGAGGAGGAGAGGAAGAAACAGAAGCGAGGTTCATATGATGTTTCAATAAAGAGTATTTTCAATTACTAGGGACAGGGTAGTGTAGTGGCCAGGATGTTTGACTCCAAGCCGGAAGTTACTGGGTTTGACAACCAATGTCCACATCTACCTTTAATCACCCTTATGAATGACATGTATCCGAATTCCCTATTAATTGCTTTGGATAAAAAGGTATGCTAAAGTACTAGAAAAATGTGACAAGATGAAGCTGTAGACAATGTTACTTGGTTTAACAAATCTTTTTTACAGTGTGTTTGAGAATATCTGTGGTATTTTTTTTGCAGGTGGAAGAGGCCAGATTAAACAGAAAAAGAAATCGGTACCACAGAAAGTCACAATAGCAAAGATCCCGCGGGCAAAGAAGAAATACGTCACAAGAGTGTGTGGCCTACAAACGTTTGGTAAGAAGAACACATCTGAGTAGTCCAATCAAACACAGACGACTAGCATTGGTTTAAATTAAATCCATGCAATCGGCCCTGAATGTACTTCTCTGGGTTTCTGTGGTGCTGCCAAACCTTCCAGACATCGAGCTTAAGGATGCTCAGCGGTTCTTTGCCCAGAAGTTCTCCTGTGGAGCCTCGGTGACGCCGGAGGATGAGATCATTATTCAGGGAGACTTCACAGATGACATCATTGATGTCATTCAGGAAAAGTGGCCAGAGGTCAGTGCTCTCCTTTATACATAAGGAAAAATGTTGCTTTTTGTTCATTTTGAAACTTTAACATATAGGGTATATAGCAGACGCCTTTATCCAAAGCAACTTTCAATAAGTACATTTGTCAGAAGAAACCTTACTAATTCAGCCATTTTATTAGGAAAATTGAGCAACAATTGAAGCGTAAGCCTTATCAACATTTAAAACTTGTGCCAAGACAAATGCAAGAAAATGTCTTAGCTATGGTCGGATGGCAGAACATTTTTGAAAGCGGGTATCTTATGGCTATATTTCGTCTTAAGGACTTGATGTTTCATGGCCTTTAGAAAGAAGGAGGACAATATAACACAAAAAACTGAGTCAAACTCTTCTCTTTTTAGGTGGACGATGACAGCATCGACGATTTGGGAGAAGTCAAGAAGTGAAGATCTAATATGCACTTTTACTGATTATGGATGTGACATGTAACAGCAAAACCTTGGCCAAATGTACACGTTAACATTAAAAAAAAAAGAATCATTTTATATCTATTTTATTTACTGTATATAAATACTGCAGACTTGGCAATTTTAGTTATGATAGCTGCTTTCTCATTTGCCAAAAGCTGTGGTATTATGTGAATCCCTCCCATTTCTCTCAACACAAATCTAGGCTAATAAATTTCAGTCTCATTCACCTGGTCACTACTTATTATTTGTACACGTTTTAACACCTTTTTTCAAGAAGGCTAAAACGGTTAAGTTTCAATTCAGATCCTGGTCATCTGTTATACGTGTGACCAAGTTGCTAACTAACCACAAGCTGGTTGTTTTTCAGGGACTTGGCATCTGGTTGAGTCCCCTGGAGTGTGCATCTGCTGAATCATAATAGTTTTATAATGATGGCGACATCCCTAGACAAATACAGTTTACACTTTTATCCATATTCCCTTGTGCAAAGAGCACCTCCCTGGAGGCAACCTTTTAGTACATAAATACTGATAGCATTTGTGTGCCAACCCTATACATTTACATGTTATCAGGTTAGTTTGCATGAACACACAGACACGGCTGACTTTCCGCGAAAAGCAATCAATACCTATCCCTGTTGACCCTGTTGGCAGCAGCAGACGGTCGAAATTTACCTGCCGGGCTGCAGCAATGTCTCAGATGTTTAACACCACTCCGGCGGATATCTGCTGTGCCTTCGAGTCGCCCATCCTGGATAAGCTCTTGCCTCCCATCCTTATACTGGAGTTCATCTTTGGGCTGCTGGGGAACATAGTGGCACTGTGGATGTTCGTCTTTCACATGGACAGCTGGAAGCCCAACTCGGTGTACCTCACCCACCTGGCCGTGGCCGACACCATCGTGCTCTTCTGCCTGCCCTTCCGGGCCGACTACTACCGCAGGGGTAAAGACTGGCTGTACGGTGACATCCCCTGTAGGATCTTACTGTTCCTTCTGGCCGCCAACCGCGCCGCAGGGATTTTCTTTCTCACAGCAGTGGCTGTTGATCGCTACTTGAAGATCGTCCATCCTCTGCACCCCATCAACCGCATGGGGCTGGGCTACGCGCTATGGGTGTCCCTGTCCTTGTGGGGGCTGATCGTCCTCGCCACAGGATACCTGCTCTCTGACAGCCACTTCTTCTACCGCAACAACCGCACCCAGTGTGAGAGCTTCAACATCTGCATGGGATACAGCCCTCTGTCCACCTGGCACAACACCTTCTACGTGGTCCAGTTCTTCCTACCCACGGCCATCGTGGCGTTCTGCACTATCAGCATCTTGTGGCAGCTGAGAACCAAGACCATCGACAGCAGCGGGAAGATCAAGCGGGCCGTGCAGTTTGTGCTGGCCGTGGCATTGATCTTCGTCACCTGCTTCTTCCCCAGCACGATATCCCGCGTCGCTGTGTGGATCCTCAAGAACTGGTACAGCGAGTGCGTTCACTTCAGAGAGGCTAACCTGGCGTTCTATACGTCGGTGTGCTTCACCTACTTCAACAGCGTCCTCAACCCTCTGGTGTACTACTTCTCCAGTCCCTCGTTCAGCGGCATCTTTCAGAAACTTCTCAACAAGCTGCTGGGGAGGAAGGAAGAAGAAGAGCAGGTTTCAACGGTGACTGCTGTAAGGATCTAGATATCAATTGGGGATATTTCTTTGTATGATCCCCCCATTGTTACAAATTGTATCTCAAATGTTAGTGTAATAAACTAAGGGTGATTTCTACCCATTTTATCAAGAAAAATATTTGGGGTAAGTTAATGGAAATAGGGCAATTGATCAGTGAGCTGGGCAAGCTGAACGTGTCAATTGCCTCGAAATGTCATTTTAAGTGTGTATATTAGGCCTATAAATAAAGTAATGAAGAATTTAGACCTATTTCATTTAGGCATTTTTTTCTACTGAAATTTGTCAACAGAAAGGGAACTCATAAATAACAAAATACATTGTTGAAGATGTTCTAGGAAAAAGCTGAGAATTGAGGCCCAATGAACAATTTTTATCCAATTATTTTCTCTCAATAAAATGAAACCTCAGGCCATGTAACTGTCATTCTAAGGTAATGCTCTGTTTCAAGTTAGTGGTTAGTTCTTGGGGTTGCATTGTTAGAGGAAATTAGAATATCTATCGAAGTGTAGGCATATAGCCTACAGTAAGTTATACAGAGCTCCTAACTGTTATACCGCGAACTAATTGCACCCTGGGGGACAATACAATAGAGTCTAGACCCTAGAGCATCTGTGGCGAAGATTTTCAGAAATACAGAAATATGTACAATGTACGCTATCCTTTAAATACGTCCATGGAACAGATGGCCAATGTGCATAATAGATACGTGGGGACCGCTGAAGAGGTAAAACTTTTCCTTGCTCTCATCGAAGAAAAATACATTACAGCTATTTTAGATGGAAAACAACGCAATTCCACTATATATCAGGACCTAAGAGAGGATGTTATCAAAAGGATACGACAAGCCCTGGAATGTGTGCAGTTTTTCGCTCCAACCACTAATACGAATTTCTTTTTTGCGAACTTTCTGAAGATTCTCATCACCTTTTAGATGGAAACGTGACTAATGTGATCTCCTTATCCGCTCTTTTCTTGCAAGCCATTAAACAAAACTGGTGGATACGAATTAAAAATGTAAGGATCAATGCAAATAATAAAAAGATAATCATATTAAAATATTATAAAGTCCAAGAAACTTTTGACTGTTTTCTTTTCCATCTTGGATGATTAATGAGGGAAAATAACAAAGTGATGACGTTAGAGCGCGTCTGGGCTCTGCTAAACCCGGACCAAGGAGAACTTCTAGGGGGGGAGACGACACGGAGCCCTGGCCGGAAACCAACAACGACCGCAGAATAGTTTCCAATAAGCTACACTTTGGATTCATATCTAGCTAGTCTTTGGATTCATATCTAAGGTCTGATGTGTGAGACCGGCTCGGGACACCGAACCCAGCCGTCAGTGGGCTAATATCTGCAAGTGTGCATAGCTACACAGCCTCAAGTGTATGAAGGTATTATTGTAGCAAAAGTCTTTAGCACCTGTAACTGCAGAATTTGAATGCGTACACTAAAGTCACAGTAAATTTGAAGTCGTATATATTTATTTTGCATGTGTACTCTAAAGTCACAAATGTGTAACAGTACATTTGTAGTCGTAAATATTTGTCATCCCATTGTAAACACAAAGTAGGGTCTACGAGTACGCAAATCTGTTTTACAGGTGCACAAATCCTTTTGCTATCAATTATTGCAGCGCAGTTGGTGCAAAACACATTCGCACACCCGTGTTTCATAATCTGAGAACATGCCCAAAAGGTGTGCATTCGTAAACCCAAATTTGAACTAATGCATCAGAAGATGCACATCTGTGAAAAATTTCCTCACAAATAAAATGATAAAAAACGCAATGTTAATTCAGCATTTTATTGAGCGGGCACAAATCCATTTTACAACTGCTCGAATCTGCTCCTGCAAGTCTCAGCTGTGGTTTTTTTGGCAGGTAGTTTTGCAACACGTTTAGGTGGTAAATGTGTACCAAAAGTATTCGTATCCGGGATTTAAGTGACGCCTGAACTGACTGGGAAAATAAATAGCCAGGTTGTTGAAAGCATAGCCAAACGATTTGGTATAGCCCATTGTCACAAGTGTCCCACATTCTCCTGAAATCGTGAAGTAGGGGGTCTGAGGACACACGATTTAGCTTTCCCCGATAGATTCGGGAGGGCAAAGATTTATACTAACCGGCTTGAAATGATAGGCCCTACTCGCGTTGTTTGGGGGGGGGGGGGGGGCAGACTGAAATCAGCGATTACGGTGACCACAGCCAAAACAAACGCCCCGTTCCTCAAAACGGATGACTCAGATAGGCTATCTCGATTAAAATGTTGACAATCAGACATAAATCCATGAATTCCTTCCCTGTAAATGGCTTAAACTGCTGCTTTACTATCAATACGTTATTTTGTCTAAGCCTCCAAAAACGTAGGCTTTAAACGGTGATTGAAAGTTTGGTTGCAGTTGGAATGACATTCATTAAAGAGAATAGGTAATTCCATTTTCCATTCGCAGAATTTATTTTATCTTGGTTTTGAAGGGTAATTTTAAGAAAGTCACTTTTAAAATCCTAACCTCTTTCCCTGGACTTCTCATTTCATGACAGAACGACTAGAGTAGGCTTTAAATTGACTTTACTGGTGAGCGAGAGGGCAGGACATCCAAACATGCTTTGAAGGGAGGTATATCCGTTTCTGTGGGTTTAGTGGTTTCTTTATAGGTCCATGGGTGAGAGGCATGGACCTATAAAAGAAGGTGAGAGGGACCTTTATCCACTCAGTCCCCAATCAGGAATAATGTTGTGTTTGATTATGGGTAATTGAGGTGTTGAAGGTGTTGATTCATTAATACGTGTTCAGATAATTGCCATATTGGCTTTGTTATGCCACTATCAATCCATAACAACGATTTATTTGATCCTGCCAATCAATATTACACATGTTAATAAAACATAACATGGTCAATTAAGTTATACTGCGAAACTTTGCTCCCTCGGGGACTATGTGATCTTCTATATCGAACCAACGATTTTTAAGTATAAAACTAAATACAGCAGACAAAGAATAAACAGCATAAAGAGAAAAAGAGATCAAAAAGGTTATCCTTTCCATAATTCCACGTAACTTTTGACAGCTTTCTCTTTATTTATAGGATAAATCATAGGGATCTTTGGAAAATAACATAGCGATAAAGCTTACGTCAGATTGTCTGGGCAGTGGGCAGGGATCGGCCAGGATGGGAGACTGGAGCCAAATAACACGTTCCTGCAATAGTGAATGCTGCAGTTACAGCACCACACTCATCGGACCGCATTTCTAAGAACTGTTGTGTCGGGTTAGAGATTGTTTTAAGTTTAGGCCTATGTGTTATGATATAAATGGTTAAGTTTACTGTAGTAGGGGAAAGAGATGTTTAAGTTGAGATGTTTGTTGTTGAGTTATTAGGTTAGATACGGTTACGTTTAGGTGCTAGGACAGAGATGTTAAAGTTTAGGTATTACATTAGAGATGGTTACGTTTTGTTAAAAGGTTAGTGATGGTTCATTTAGGTATTAGGTCCGAGATGGTTACGTTTAAGCTTTTGGTCAGGGTAAGTTACAGTACTTTTTGTTATTTGTTTAAGTTTAGTTATTAGGTTAGCTTCCTGTTGTGTTTCACCCTGTTTTCATTCATTATTATTGAGCTGCTCATCGTGAGATTCCTCCGCCCTCCAAGGAAATGTTGAGACCTATACATGCGGTCCTATGAATGCGGTCCTGACACTGCGGTCCTGAGACTGCAGCCTGCTCTATTGTAGCAACTACTCAGACAGAGCCTGGGATGGGAGCGGATCAGTCTTCATAAACCTAACGGTGCTGTCGGTGGAGACGCTGCGCGAAAACGCTACGTCGCTTTAACTCAGAAAACATTTCCTTTATAGACCAAGCCTCAAGTAAGCCTTTTTGTTAAGTTGTCAGATTGTCATCAGCATATGTGTGTTTGTTTCATGTTATGCTCGTGAGAAACGAGCTTTCTAATGATCCAACGTAAAACTGTTATGCTATATCGCTAATGAGTAAGCTAGCTAGCTTCACATTCCAGCAGGGATCGTAAACAACTGACGGTAACGAACTGAACATGAATCCATGTATGACTGGGAAAAGTATCGGCATTGGGCGTATTCAATAGATACACAGTCGACACGACACGTCATATGCAGCATCGCACATATGTCTGTACGAATACATGGTGTAAAACACTTGTTACTTCCTAATATATCGATTGTTTGGTTTCAAGGGATGTCCTGTCAGACAGTGTCACGACGTGTGAAGACACATGTTGAAGACATGAGCATGTAAGACTTGCAGAGTGTGATATTGTCCTCATAGGGCGGGTACTGCACCTGGTGTGGGCGTCTTTTCTTTCATACTACCTAGGCTGGTAAACAGGTTGGAAACACCCGATCCACGAGGGTCCCCCTGAGTCTACAGAATATTTGTATTACTGTTCAATAGGAATTGGATATTGTAGTCCATGTTTCGTTGTGTTAAGGTTTGAAGTCGGACGGGGGCGAATATTATATAATTATATAAAACAAGGCAGTGTCGAACTATTAGTCGTCATGACAGTTGAAATGTTGTTTTGTGTTTTATTTTTACTGACTTTTTCATATCCTAAACCCAACAAAAATTGTATTATATTTCGAATTATTATTATTACTTTATGGGATATTAATGGTCGATTTTTGAATTTCAGTTCTACTGGCTAATTAGGCCTAAGCATGCACCTGCTTCTTTCTTAGCCTGGTGTATTTGAGATAATTAAATGATTTGCAATTCATGTTATTACTATGTTACTATATATGAATTGCCATCCATGTCATCTACTTATTTAGATACAGTGCGAATATAATTGTGTGTAGATTAGGTGATAGCACAATGGTCAACTCCCTGCCTAAACGCACCTGGTTCGATCCCCAATTTATTATGTCCCTTTTTTTACAATTCGCCTCTTGCCAGGCCGTTGCCAGGTCAGAAAGATAGATGACAAAAAAACAAGGGAGCTGCAGATATATACGTATGAGGCAACAAACCGCATGAAGAGGCAAGTCATAGCACAGCAAAGACTACAGTAGTACAAAACCAAACTGTGCAAGGGGCACTCAACAATACAGTACGGGCTCACAGATGACATATGCCAGGACACATGACAGAAGCAAAGCCACTGATAGGCAAATAGCAAATGAGGAGCCAGACGGGCTGAGAACAAGGCTAGGGACTAACTCATATCTTTTTTGTCTTTTTTTGTGATGGTAGTGTGTGGGCCTAGTGGGCCTTGGGCAGCCCAGTAGACCAAGAAGACCCTGCTACTCCCCCCACTACCCACAGGCCTGGAGGCAGAGACAGAGACAGCCATGAGTACAGGCAAGCCCAGTGGACTGAAACCCCCTACCAAGATAGGACGCCCTGCTGGAGTGCCAGTGAGGACGTCCCCCTCTTCGGGTAGGAACCAGCAGGGTGTATCTTCGATTTAAGTTGATTGTTTTTATTTAATGGCCTCATCCTTTTAACATTCCTTGTAAAATGTCACCACTGTATTGATTATTTCAGTTGGTTTGGAAAGAAAATAGTTCTACACCTTTTTTACTGAATTGATTGTTGATTTTGTTTATAAATGGAATGGAAGGCCTCTATTGACATGCTGTGTCCACACTTGATATGTGCTTTTCTATGTTTGGATCATTCTTTATAAGGAATGAAACAAACTGTGTTAATTGAAAAAGTCTTGGAATGTAGCATTATTCCATTGCCAAGGGTCATTCCTTAAATGTTATAAACAAAGAGGTCCTTGTACTGTGTCTGCAGAGTAGCTGTCTTCCACCCGTCCCAGCAGCGTGGCTCTAGGTGATCTTAATCAAATATACAACACGTTCCATCATTCCCGCAGGCGCTGTGAAGGCCTTCCCCCCTACCCCTGCTCCGGAGAGACCCCCGGCCCCCGGCGGGGCCACCTCCCCGGGCCACGATGGAGCCCCCGGGCCGGACTTCCAGCTGGGGGAGAAGGTCTGGGTGAACGGCAACAAGGCCGGCTGCGTGCGGTTCATCGGAGGCACCCAGTTCGCCCCGGGCCAGTGGGCCGGGATCGTGCTGGAGGAGAGCATCGGGAAGAACGACGGCTCGGTGGCCGGGGTCCGCTACTTCACGTGCGAGGACGGCCAGGGGATCTTCACGCGGCCGTCCAAGCTGTCCCACACCCCGCTGCCGCAGAAGGAGAAAGAGGAGGCGGTGGTGAACGGAGGGAAGGTTGATGCCAGCCCGGCCCAAGGTGCCAGCCCAGCACAGGGTGAATCCAAGGGGGAGGCAGAGGCCACGCCCACCAGCCCCGCGACTGCTGCCCCCTCGACTGCTGCCCCCGCGACTGCTGCCCCCGCTGGTAATTTATATAATACATAAACACCAATACTTATTGATGTATTCTTGTATTTCTTTATTTTATTATCCTTTTTTATATTTGTTATTTAATATTAAAGGAAATGACCGTATTATTGTATAAATAGGCTTATGTTATTGTAGTGACAAGGATTTTATCTATTCTTTTCTTTAAATGTCTACTTTATTAATCTTTGTGACATCATCAGTCTAAGATCCCGCTGTCATTCCAGCCCAGGGCTCGGGCATCAGGACGATGGGAAGTTTAGATATAGCACTCCCGACCAGCGGGTCCATGACCAACCTCTCCGAGACGGACTCAGTCAAGAAGGGCCAGAGGGAGCTGAGGCTCGGAGACCGAGTCCTGGTGAGAGCACAACCATCCCTCAGAATATTAAAGCTTTGAGGTTGTGACTGAACCCCCTGTTTCAGCTGGAGTTCCAGCACTAGGAGAGAATACTTCCATCTCCATGGATACGGCCAGTGGCGACTTAGTGCTCCTTTCTTTTAAGCTTGTACCATTGTTGTGTATGAGCGTTATAATGAGGTTATAATGATGTTGTATATGAGATCCACCACACACAGTGGCGTTATACTATGAGTGTCCAAGAAGCTTAACCCTCTATGACGCACCGTCAACTGCAGCCCAGTCAGAGCTCCACGCATCCACAAACACACCAAGCCGACAGCTTCACTTGGGCGTAACCCAGTCCCTTGACACTTAGAATTAGGAGACAGTATTTTACTCCTGTTTTCTCTAAATTACAGTTTTATTTTAATCCCAGCGACAAAATCGCACAGATTACCATGTTGACCATTTAATAATCTTTATTGCCACATTTAAAACCAATTTTGTTACTATCATAAGCACTTTGTCCACGTTTTGTGTATCTCTTTCGTGTGGTAACCCAGGTGGGGGGCACCAAGGCGGGGGTGGTGCGGTTCCTGGGTGAGACGGACTTCGCCAAGGGGGACTGGTGCGGTGTGGAGCTGGACGAACCACTGGGGAAGAACGACGGGGCGGTGGCCGGAGCCAGGTAGGCCGCCGACATTAAGGACCTTCTTCCACACAGGGTTCTTAGTAGGACCGACGCAGGTGTCGCTCGTAACACTAATTATAGGTAGCGCTGCTCGATTATGGGGAAAATCATAATCACGATTATTTTGGTCAATATTGATATCACGATTATATATATATATATATGTTATATATATATATTATTGTCGCTCCCAAAAAAACGTTGTAACTGAGAACTTAAAAAAATAATATCTAAATTCGATTAATCGCCCAGCCCTAATAATAGGTACCTTTCTGGACCAGTAGACTAAACGAGTGAAGATAACTCTCATTGACTATGGAGCATTTACCCAGAGCTGTCTCAATAGGGCAAGCACAGGGCTGCTCCCAGCATTAACAAGGGGGTAGGGAGGCAGCTCTTTCGTTTATTTACAAAGCCCCCGCACGGTCAATGGGAGTTGTCTTCACTAGTTTAGTCTGCTACCCGTGCCCTGCGACACGATGGCACCGCTGTGAATAGGGTCTATTATCCCTCTTCTCTCTCCGTCCCATGAGTGAATATCACTATCGCTTCAGTTGATTAATGGCGAGGTGCAGTTTGTTCGGGGCTTTCTGTAAGAGGAGAGAGGGGAGGGGGCGGGGCCTAAATGGCCTGAACTGAAGACTGGTGACTCAGTGACAGGTGTCGTCGATCACTAATCGCCTGTCTTTTAGAATTTCAGTATTACATTTGTGTGCTTTTTCTCCCTATAGTAAAAAGTCCCTAAAGTAAAAAAAAAACAAAGTTTAACCCTTGATAGTCTGAAGCTTGGGACCAACTACACAAGTTTTCAATATGAACGATTAAAGAGAGTAAGTGTAACGACTGACGTGTGAGGACTTTCCAGTCTCGTCTGCGCACACACATAACAACTGGTGTCTTTGGGGAACGCAAATCCAAGGGGTGAACAGAGGGCACAGTGTTGTGCTTGCCATGCACCCACCAGAGTGTCCCACGACACTGTAACAAAGTAAACAAACAAACATCTATGCCCTACAGCTCAGCTCTGTGGTTTAGGCAGCAATCAGTGTGAAAGATGTTATCGAAGAATATGGTGTCAGCCTCCGTCTGTAACATCCACTCGCTTGTCTTTGATATTGACTTACATCAATATCAAAGAAAATCCTTTTGATTGTCTTATGTCGTTCACTTTGAGGATCATTCACACTGCGGATGTTTTTTAAAACGCCCGCTCCTACAGAATACACACTTTTCATTGGCTGTTGAAAATACCCCTGGCCGCTTTGCCTCTTTGACCAACACACACCAGCGGATCAAGGAAAGACCAGCTCTGACAAGTGTGTGATTGAATGTGGTCCATGTCGACTGGGATCGAATAGAGAAAGATCTGCGTCCTTCACTCACACACAGTGTATCCCATACAGTCAGTGTGGCTTTAAGTTGACTGAGTTTCTGTTTCGTTTTCCCAGATACTTCCAGTGCATGCCGAGGTACGGGCTGTTCGCGCCCGTCCACAAGGTGACCCGCATCGGGTTCCCCTCCACCACGCCCACCAAGGCCAAGAGTGGGCACAGGAGGTCCATGCTCAGACACAGCCCCAGCGCCTCCTCCATCAGCTCCCTCAGCTCCGTCACCACCTCCTCCGTCGGCGGGAAGCCCAGCCGGACCGGCCTGGTGAGAAACCAACCAAAAGCACATCCATACCAGAACTACAGTCTAACCTGAACCACTGTGTCGCAAACCATTATTAAAAGTATATCTTAAAGGAGCAGTGACACAGTTATAACCACACAGATAAAAACCTTTTTTATTCAACAAATAAGTTATAGATAAAAAAAAAATATATTGTATATTATTTTATGTTATATTAGTATATTATTACAATGCAATATTGTTTCTAAACTCAACATGAAGCTTTCCTACTCTCCTAACAATGGCTCTTACCCCAGTGCTACATCAGAAGTGCATAGTTTTACATCGCTTTTAGGTGCAACACTGGCACCTTACCTGTCTGTAGCGGGTCAGGGTTTCACTTTGGGGAGAAGACCTTAAACTTCAAACCACCATTTTAATGATTGAGAGTATTTGTGCAACCCTCCCCTCAATCAGTAGGCCCCAGACTTCCCTTTCCCGGGCCACATTGACTAGCTCTGACGGGGGGATCCCGAGGCCTTCCCAGGCCAATGTCGAGATATAAATTCTCCGCCTAGTCCTGGGTCTTCCCAGAGGTCTCCTCCCCTAACCTGTCACCTCCCTTTAACCCTTTACACACATAACTCTAATACATTCTATATTATTACGGCCGACTCTTGGATGGCTCCCCCCAGTTGACGGAGACGTCGGCCCGCTACGCCCGTAAGATCTCGGGCACCACGGCCCTGCAGGAGGCGCTGAAGGAGAAGCAGCAGCACATCGAGCAGCTGCTGGCCGAGCGCGACGAGGAGCGCTTCGAGGTCGCCAAGGCAACCAGCCAGGCGGGGGAGGTGCAGCAGGAGCTGACCTCGCTGAGGAAGGGCCAGGACCAGGTGGGAGGCCGTGTGTGGACAACCAGAGCGTTGGCGCCAGGCTTGGGGGTTGCACGGTGGGGGACAATGGGGGCCCGGGCCGGGGGGGCCCACGTGTTTTATTTAGTGGGTGGCTCCGGGGGCGGCTCTAATGTAGATTTGTTCTATTTTGTATTTTCATCCGTCACTTACGGGTAAAGTTTCAGGTGAGCAAGCAACAGGAATGAAGTGGATTGGTTCTAGAACAACATAACCCGAATGATAATGTCATATTATAACCTCATTATGTCATCATGATGTATCTCATTATATATAATTCACCAAATAATTACGATTTTGAGTGTCACTTGTGTCGTGTCACTTTTAATTGCATTATATTCATGTTTGTGTGTGTGTGTGCTTGTGTGTGTGTATGTGTGTGTGGGTGTGTGTGTCTGTGTGTGTGTGTGTGTGTGTGTGTGTGTGTGTGTGTGTGTGTGTGTGTGTGTGTGTGTGTGTGTGTGTGTGCGTGTCTGTCTGTCTGTCTGTCTGTCTGTCTGTCTGTGTGTGTGTGTGTGTGTGTGTGTGTGTGTGTCTGTGTGTGTGTGTGTGTGTGTGTGTCTGTGTGTATGTGTGTGCGTGTGAGTGTGTGTGTCTGTGTGTGTGTGTGTGTGTGTGTGTGTGTGTGTGTGTGTGTGTGTGTGTGATTGTGTGTGTCTGTGTGTGTGTGTGTGTGTGTATGTGTGTGTGTCTGTGTGTGTGTGTCGGTGTGTATGTGTGTGTGTGTGTGTGTGTGTGTGTGTGTCTGTGTGTGTATTTGTGTGTGTGTGTGTGTGTGTGTGTGTCTGTGTCTGTGTGTTTGTGTGTCTGTGTGTGTGTGTGTGCGTGTGTGTTTGTATGTGTGTGTGTGTGTGTGTGTGTGTGTGTGTGTCTCTGTGTGTGTGTGTCTGTGTGTGTGTGTGTGTGTGTGTGTGTGGCAGTATGCCATGGATACGGAGGCGAAGCTGGACCAGCTGCGGATCCTGGTGGAGGCCGCAGACAAGGAGAAGGTGGAGCTGCTCAACCAGCTGGAGGAGGAGAAGAGGTGGGTTCCACCGTCCAGCAGACTGCACCACCGGGGCTAACAACGTAGCGCTCATATAATAATAATAATAATAATTTATAGAATTTATATAGCGCTTTTTTGGAGGTCACTCAAAGACACTTTAAAAAGAAAAACAAGAATACAAAATGCAGAAAAATTCAACATAAAAATAAGGTTAAGAATAGCGTCAGGTGTGGTATGGGTGGGGGCAGGTGACATGCTTTCTTGACGAGGTGAGTTTTTAGTTTTTAGTTTTAGGGAGTTCCAGAGGGTTGGGGCAGCAATGGCGAAAGCTCTGTCCCCTGGGGTACGGTGCTTTTATCTTGTGATGTGTACAGCTTATATATGGAATATCTTTATGCAGCTTATATATAGAATATATTGTATGCTTACATTTTATATATGTTTATCTATGCTATGCATGACAGCATTTGACATTTGACTGATTTATATAGGATATTTGCTAACACTGTTTATATTTAGATATGTTTTATTTTTACTTATTTTTTATTTTCACAAGGTACAAGGTTGTATATCTTTTGCATGTTCGCACTATATCTTATTATAAGGTTATAATGTATTTATTTTCCCAACATATATTGTTATTTATGTTGTTATCTATATGTTTGCAAATCATTTTGTGTCTATATGGGTGTATGTTGTACTCACAGGCGGCCACTTGGTCTAATAATAGACCTTCCAGGCTTTATCTCGAAGTTGGCTCCATTCAGTCTATTGTATAGAGTTGATAAATGGAGGTGCTTTCTTTACCGAACAGGAAAGTGGAGGATCTGCAGTTCTCTGTAGAAGAGGCCTGCATAACAAGAGGGGACCTGGAGGTAAAGAGGATCATCGTTCATCACCCTCCACCCTGTGTGTGTGTGTGTGTGTGTGTGTGTGTGTGTGTGTGTGTGTGTGTGTGTGTGTGTGTGTGTGTGTGTGTGTGTGTGTGTGTGTGTGTGTGTGTGTGTGTGTGTGTGTGTGTGTGTGCGTGCGTGCGTGGTTTTGTGTGTGTCTCTCTCTCTCTCTCTCTCTCTCTCTCTCTGTCTCTCTCGCTCTGTTGGATTCCCTAAAATTATACACTTATTTATCTTTATATTATTGAACACTATTACAGATCTTTATCAGAAAGTCATGTGAATGTCGATGTAAGATGATGTATGTATATGAACAATGACAATGACAAGTCGGTCTCAAGGGCATGATAAAGAGACTGATAAAGTTAGATACAAGTATTCCTTTTGACATACAACCTGCAAATAAACAATAAAATAGGTGGTTTAGTTTGAGGCCAGCTTTAGATAAGTGGGTAGAACTTCTGCTCTTCTGGATCTTCAGAGTTACAATCATAGCGGTTTTCATATATCAAATATTTCTGGCTGCATCTTCTGACTACGTTCATCTCAAATGAACCCAAACCAAAGCCCAAGATGATCAATCCATTGGCCTCAGTGGTTTTGCAGTTTGACGCTATTCCCAAAACCTTTTGTTGCATTGATCACTTAGTGAGGCACGGCATGTGTTTATTCCAACACACAAAATAACCTTCAATGGAAGGTATTTTGCAACTGCACCTTTCATTACTATCCTGACTCTTTCTGGGAGTTGCATGCCATACTGTCAGCTTATTGATACACTCTGGTGCTGTTTTTGCCTTCACTAATGGGAGAACTAATAAGTCGTGAGACTGCGTTTTTCTATTCCCTGGTCTCGGAATAAACGGTGGCATGAGAAACCAATAAACAGACGTTTACTTGATAATCCTGCTGAGCGGGAAATAAGCAAAATCTGTTTTGGGTTTGATGATTTATCATAATTCTCCTCTGTATTAAGTTTCCTAATTAATACAATTAATACAAACACTTATTTATTTAACACAAGTATAACCCTTCTGTGTAATACTTGTCTTATATATCTGTGTTTTTTCTTTTTTCTTTTTGGGCGATTGAGGTTGAAACTGTGGCTTTCAACTGGCATGTGAGTTTGGCCACATTGTTTTTGCATCTATCTTCTCCTGTCTTCTTCTGGCTTTCTCTGGACTAACAGGCGCAGAGCAAACTGGAGCATGCCCACATAAAGGAGCTGGAGCAGAGTCTGCTCTTTGAAAAGACCAAGGCTGAGAGGCTACAGAGAGACTTAGAGGACAATAGGGTAATACAGGACACCTAGGGATCCCGGCATCGCAGACGTTGACCACTCACTCACCACAGTTAAAGGGCCCCTCGTTTTACCACCAGGTGTGAGGGTGATAAGACATTACCATCCATTTACATGGACGGAGTCGATCCGTCTATCATATAACTGGATGGACGCACCCACCTCTGATGTCACCACTGGATTGATTTTTTAAATCGCTTGTAATGACTAATGACCCTCGAATGATGGTAAAAGGGCTGCTTAAATCCAGGAACATGATTCATCTGTAAAGTAATTTATAAAGCCACCAGGCTACACAGTGTATATGACGCACGGTCTATCAAGCCCTGCCGGCTCCCATCTTTACAGTACAGCTGAAAGAACCACTTCAGAATATCAGATTATAATCCACGTTTAGCCATAGGTGAAATGGCCTTTTGCCTCGGGTATGGAATCCTTAGTGTGTCCAGGCCAAGCCTCTCACCCCCACCCTCGTCTCCCCCTCCAGGTTGCCACGGTTTCAGAGCGGTCCAGGATCATGGAGCTGGAGCGGGAGTTGGCCGACCTCCAGCTGAGGCTGCGGGCCTCCAAGCAGACAGAGGGCGCCACTGCGTCACTCACACAGCAGCAGATCAGCAGCCTCAAGACCCACGCCCAGACCCAGGAGAAGAAGGTAGAGAGACATCACATACACAGAGAAGAGCATGACAGAGAGAGAGAGAGAGAGAGAGAGAGAGAGAGAGAGAGAGAGAGAGAGAGAGAGAGAGAGAGAGAGAGAGAGAGAGAGAGAGAGAGAGAGGGAGAGGGAGACAGACACAGAGGGAGAGACAGAGAGAGAGAGAGACAGAGACAGAGAGAGAGAGAGAGAGAGAGACAGAGAGAGAGAGTAAGTATTGTATTGTATTGTATTGTACACATAATACACACTGCATCGCCACTACTGTACTGTACTCCAAGCAGACAGAGGGCGCAACTGCGTCACTCACGCAGCAGCAGATCAGCAGCCTCAAGACCCACGCCCAGACCCAGGAGAAGAAGGTAGAGAGACATCACATACACAGTGAGAGAGAGAGAGAGAGAGAGAGAGAGAGAGAGAGAGAGAGAGAGAGAGAGAGAGAGAGAGAGACAGGGAGAGGGAGACAGAGACAGAGACAGAGACAGAGAGAGTAAGTATTGTATTGTATTGTACACATAATATACACTGCATCGCCACTACTGTACTGTACTCAATGCATTTATAAAATGGCAATTCTTTCTACAGATTAGTGAGCTGAGTGTGGATCTGGAGAGCAGATGCAAGGAGCTTCAGTCTCTAGAGCAAGATAAAGTCTCCTTAGAAGATCAACTTAATAACCTGGTGAGAGAGACACACACACGCGCACACACACAAAGACTCACGCACACCAATGTATCCTAAACACTTTATGTACAAATTGACAAAATCAATAGACTGATATATCATATTTTTTGGGAAACTGGTTAATCAGTGCAAAAGTGAGAAAAATAACAATGATTACTAATGACACAAAATGATAGTCATAATTTAAAGGGCAAAAGGAGCAGTGGAAGTGAAACTATCTTGTTATGTCCGGTGCAAGTTTCTCTGGTTATGTACGTGCTTTATGTGTTTTGCGCTCGCGGGGCCTTGTTAAAAAAGTACCCCCCACCCGGGTGCAATGAGTCTTTCAAGCCCGCTCCTCTCACATACTTGGTGCACACCGTCAGCTTGGCTGTGATTTGACAATGAACGCTGAACCCTGTTCCTCGTTAGCCCAGCGATAGCCCTGGCCCCACACTGGAACGTCTCGTCTTGTTTTGTCCTTCCAGAAACACCAGCTGGAGTCGGTCGAGGATGAGAGCAAGAGAGCCGGCAAGAGGGTCCAAGGTAGGCACTCTGACGTCTTTGGTTCTCACGTTCTCTGTTTGGCTGTGTGTGTTGGCGCATTAGCTGGACCTCCTTAGTCTAGGATTCATCGTTGTTGTTTTTGTATCAGTCCTGTATCAGAGTCATGGCTGGTTTTATAACAAAGTGATATGCAAGATACCATCATCTACCTCATTCCTGGTCGCAATTTGTTCATTTGCTGTCTTTTTTTTACAACTGAGTATCTCAATACAGTAATGGGTGAGTAGTAAACAGACTCCAGGGAAAAAACAAGAAACAGTCAAATCCATTCCAGGTTGTAATTGTATATCGGTGAGCGTGGAAGAGGGGATGCTGATGTGACAGTGTGTGTGATATTATTAAATTATTCCAGTGTAAACATTGGGTCATCCTTGTTTTATTATTTGTGTGTGTGACAGAGCTGGATAACACAATAGAACAGGCCAGCGCTGACAGCCAATCAGATAAGGAGAAGAGCCAGCGGAGGGAACAGGACCTCCAGCAACAGATGATGCAGGTAATGTGGTTTGCATGTTTAAACCAGTATGTTACTGTTTATTGGTTACAATGGTTTTGTCTTTGTTCTTTGGTGGTTTGGCTTGTGTCAAACGGAAAACCAAGCTTGGACAACCAAAAAACAATCAAGAACATGTTTGAATAATATTTGACCAGGGTAAATATGTTAAATTACTACAGATTTATTTACATTCTGCCAAATAGGTAGGATTTGTTTTTGTTGTCAATTATTTATACAATTTTGATGTCATTTCTGTAGGCCTGACTTTGCAGTTATGTTGTATTTGCCTGGTTGTGTCTTTACACTTGATCTAGTTCTAGTTCATTCTTGAACCAAAGAAGAACAAAGCACAAGAGAATAATGAAACCATTCTGAGTCATACTTTAGTAATAATCCATGTTCTCTAAGGTTAAGGAGGAGTCAGAAAAGATGTCCCAAACTCTGGAGAAACTGGAGCAGGACAAGAAGGAACTGGAGTCCCAGGTATGGAGGAACAGATCCACCCTAACCATATCATAAACTCTCGCTTCAACAGTGAGTTTGCCATTCATTCTTATTGAAATGTATTTTTCTGTGAATGTTTTGAATGTATATATTATTTATTTCCATTACTATGCTGTCAGCCTTCAACCAAACATTACGTAATCATCATCTATGCACATTTTTTTGAATGCTTATATAAATTGGATGTTATGCAAAAAAGACGTGTGTGCTTCCAGTGGAGCGAATGCCCATGAACACGTGCAGCATGGTAGCCCCTGAAGCTGCAACACTGTTTTTTATGTTTGTCACTTTACCTCATCTGGAATGGTACTTTTAGATAGCACCGCCATATTGGTCATGCTTTGTAAAGCCCTGGTCTATACAGAGTCTCACAAGGAGCAGGTTCAGGCTAGTGCTTTGAGACGTCCTGGTCTCTACAGACACATGAGAGGCTAGGGCTTTGAGACGTCCTGGTGTCTACAGAGACATGAGAGGCTAGGGCTTTGAGACGTCCTGGTCTCTACAGACACATGAGAGGCTAGGGCTTTGAGACGTCCTGGTCTCTACAGACACATGAGAGGCTAGGGCTTTGAGACGTCCTGGTCTCTACAGACACATGAGAGGCTAGGGCTTTGAGACGTCCTGGTCTACACAGACACATGAGAGGCTAGGGCTTTGAGACGTCCTGGTCTACACAGACACATGAGAGGCTAGGGCTTTGAGATGTCCTGGTCTCTACAGACACATGAGAGGCTAGGGCTTTGAGACGTCCTGGTCTCTACAGAGTCATGTATGGACCAGGTACCGACTAGATTATGGTTTCTTAACATTGGGGTCCACTGACATGCAGATTAAGTGCATTGAGATTTCTTACTTCAAAATTATACAAAATATTTATTTATTAAATATATATATACTTTTTTTTTGGTGTTAAGGTTTGGTTTTAGGGTAAGATTTCATGGTGAGGGTTGGTTTTTATATTCTAGGGTGAGGATTAGGGCACCACACTCCCAGGACGTGGGTGTAACCCCACTAGAAGAGAGAGCACCTCTCCACAAGGGTCATTTGATTTCCCTTTCCTCCTTGAGTTAGTGCTTTGATTCCTGTGTGATTGGTTGCTTGTCAGAACCGTATCGAAAGGCCCAGTCTGATTGGTTGCTCGGCCCTTGACATATTCCGGTGATAGGTAGCCTGGTCTGCAGTCCCAGCCGGCCATGAGCTCCAGATGGTCACACTCATGAAAACTGCAAGTGGACATGAGATTAAAAAAGAGCTCCCACACACACACAGACTGACATACATATACACACACACACACGCACGCACGCACACACACACACACACACACACACACACACACACACACACACACACACACACACACACACACACACACACACACATACACACATACTCACATACACACATACACACATACACACACACCACACAAATGCACACATGAACCTCTGCATGTTTTGCACAGATGTAATGTTCACATGCACACCAAATGCACACACAGAGAAACACAAACACACCGGCACATTTACAATCAGGCAGGGTATCAAATAAATTATAACTTAACCAAAGACTGCTTTCTTTCCCTCCCTGTAAAACATCCAGAGCGTTTATTGTGTAGAGAGAGGACAATAGTTTTACAGTCCCTTGTGACCGGTTGAGACAGCTTTTAAGAAGCATGATGTCACGTCCATGGCCACACACGCACACACACGCACGCACACACGCACGCACGCACGGACGCACGCACGCACGCACGCACCCACGCACCCACGCACGCACGCACGCACACACACACACACAAACACAAAGAGAAACACACACACACACACACACACACACACACACATAAAGAGAACACACACACAAAACCTTTGCTTTGGTATTTTTTTAACTCTCGTTGTCACACTGGTGGACGTCAGTGATGAGGTAATAGTGCACGTGGATGAATGAGAAGCTGTGTGTGTGTCTGTGTGCGTGCGTGTTTGTAGCGTTGACGCTCTGGTGAGCAGAACATTTGTTTTATGTATTTCAAGCTGCATCTTGTCGTCATTCACTGACCCAAATAAATATAGAATGTGTGTGTAAAGCAATTCCTCCGACACGTGCTTACACACACACACACACACACACACACACACACACACACACACACACACACACACACATAGACAAACATACAGACACACACTCACACACAATCATATAGGAGAAGTATGATTCATGCAAGGTCAACAACAACACAAAAAAACAAAGTGTGTGTGTGTGTGCATGTGTGTGAGTTGCGTATGGCGTGTGTGGGAATCTGTGCATGTGTACGTTCACACATATGCTTGTGTGCATCACAGAGAAGAATTCCTCAGCGAAAGACAGTGCTGGGGGGGGGGGGAGCAGTGGGCGGAGCTTATGGAGGGTTACATAATGAAAATGCATTGCCTCTCTAACGCATCTGGTCAAGTGAGGGAGGCAGGCTGTTCTCTGTCTCTCTCTCTCTCTCTCTCTCTCTCTCTCTCTCTCTCTCTCTCTCTCTCTCTCTCTCTCTCTCTCTCCCTCTCCCTCTCTCTCTCTCTCTCTCTCTCTCTCTCTCTCTCTCTCTCTCTCTCTCTCTCTCTCTCTCTCTCTCTCTCTCTCTGTCATGCTCTTCTCTGTGATGCTGGGTTTTTCGCCAGGGGGGCTGAGAGCTGATGGTTTATTGATGCCCGCTGTTAGTCATTCTTTGCGAGTGTGAACGTGTGTACCTATATTTGTGTGTGTGTGTGTGTGTGTGTGTGTGTGTGTGTGTGTGTGGTATAGACACACAGAATAGATCAAGGGGAGAGTGCTGAGCTGACAACAAGAGACGGCATGGTTTAGTTTACACAGTGGCGGGAGAGAGAGAGAGAGAGAGAGAGAGCGAGAGAGCGAGAGAGAGAGAGAGAGAGAGAGAGAGAGAGAGAGAGAGAGAGAGAGAGAGAGAGAGAGAGAGAGAGGGGGGACATTGTTAGGCAGACAGGGGGGGGCTGCCAGTGTCTTGTCGGCATGGACACGACTGCCTTCCACCAGGGCTTCACCCGCAACGGCTACTGCCCTCGCTACCAGGTAGGGTCATGACTCCTCCGGGGAGGGGGGGGGTGCGGCTGTGCGACCTTCAGGCTGCTGTTTGGATGACATTGTGTGTGTTCACAGGATGACTGACAGACGTGTCTTTTTTTTGTGTTTACGTTTTTTTTATGTTATGCATGTTGTGTTATGCATGCATGCATTTCTTTGCAGAAATATTGTTGAATTTGTGTGTGTGTGTGTGTGTGTGTGTGTGTGTGTGTGTGGGTGTGGGTGGGATTAGAGTTTTTAGGTTTACTGAGAGTTATATTTATGTTTGGGTCGGCTTAGCTCAGGAGGTAGAGCAGTTGTCTTGTAACTGAATGGTTGCTAGTTCGATCCCCAGCTCCTCCTAGATGAGTGTTGATGTGTCCCTGAGCAAGACACTTAGCCCTAACTGCTCCTGACGAGCTGGCTGTCGCCTTGCATGGTTGACTCTGTTGCCGGTGTGTCAATGTGTGTAGTAAGCGATGTAAGTCGCTTTGGATAAAAGCGTCTGCTAAATGCCCTAATTGTGATGTTTGAAGCCTGTTTAACATGCTTCAAACATGAAGTGTTCCACACACTCATTGCTGCTTTTTGAAGAATAATCTCTTGTTTACATTGTGCATGTATATAATTGTGTGCTCTTTGAATGTTTAAAGCTTTATATTACTGTGTAGGGAAAGTACAAATGATTCAGAATTGATTTCATTCCATGAGGAATACAGGGGAGTGCAGACTGATTTAATGAATTATTGACTAGTCCTAGTTTGGAGCTGGTTACTTTGCACGTATAAAAGCCATTTGAACAATACAGAAATAAGATCAGTGTTTTAGTGTATGTCTTTGACTTTTCATCTGCTTCCTGTCACAGACGGTTGAATTTTAAAATGTTTGTATCATAAATATATTCATATGAATGTTGGCAAATCCTGCTCGCCTTGCCTGGTATCTGTTAAACAAAGCCTGTTTACTGGAGGTCTCTTACTGTAACAGCTCTGTCTGAGATGTATATAAATCAGTTTCCTTCCGAGCTGTTGCACTAGGTTAAACAACTCTGCACCACCCTGTCCAGTGGCTTTATTGAACTTGCTCTGATATTTCCGACCCCCTTTCCTCTCTTCTATTTGGGTCCGTCCTGGTGCAGCTGGAGGCTCTGACCCAGCAGAACTCCCAGTACCAGGAGGAGCTCAGCCTCTCCAGGGAGCAGCTCTGTAGAGAAATGTAAGTTCTGATCCTCCGCCTCTCTGTTAACCTTAACCCCCCTGATACTAAAAGCACCATTGCTTCCTAAATGAAAAGCGTGTGGGAGCACTAGACGGTTCGCAGGGTAAAGGTACCGCTAGTGCTAACACTGCACTCAATTTAACCTGTTGTCTTTATACATAAGTGTTGTGGGTTTGTTTAGTCTTCTGTATTTGTGTGTGTGTGTGTGTGTGTGTGTGCGTGTGTGTGTGTGTGTGTGTGTGTGTGTGTGTGTGTGTGTGTGTGTGTGTGTGTGTGTGTGTGTGTGTGTGTGTGTGTGTGTGTGTGTGTGTGTGTCTGTATGTGTGTGTTTTGGAATGAGCATAGGTGTGTGTGTGTGTGTGTGTGTGTGTGTGTGTGTGTGTGTGTGTGTGTGTGTGTGTGTGTGTGTGTGTGTGTGTGTGTGTGTGTGTGTGTATGCCCCTTAGCAACGTTCTGACACACCTCCCTCTGAGTCATCGGAGCCGAGGGCTGTGATGTCATAACTCTTGAACTGAATTCTGATTGGCTGAATTAGACGGGCACCTTGTGGCACTCGTAGCCTCCTGTAGAACCGACTCATAGCTCCTAACAGTCAGCCACAGCATCATCCCATATGGCTCTTCCTCTGCTGTCAACCAATCAACAACCAGTTCATTCATGGAACAATGTCAACACGCTGTCATTGATTTGAGGTTGCTAACGGCAACCTAACCGCTCCATCCTTCCGTGGTGATGAGGAGAACAGTGTGCTATGTGTCTTGTGTGGGACAATGTGCTTCCAACTCCATCCCATAATACGTCCACTTCCATCCTTCCCTCTGTTGGGGGCATTATGTAACCCCTCAGCCGCTCCTCCCAGAGACGCCTGGCACAGACACTTCCTGTCAGCACGACCGCACTGTGTGTGTGTTTGTGTGCGCGTGCGTGCGTATGTGTGCCCATGTTTGCGTGTGCGCATGTTTACCCATGTGTCTGTTTGCGCGTGTGCATGCACGTGTCTGTTACATTGCATATGCATAAATGCATAAGCAGTATATAACTGATGTTAAATGAACAAATCTGAATCACAGCAATACATTTGAGAGGTATAATAACAACAAAAGGGTTCAACGGTGAAGAAAGCTACAGTAAACAGCCATGTTGAGGCAGGGTGTGATGCCCAGGGCTCCAGGGGTCAGGGCTCTGGGCCGATCAATCAGGGACTGGCAGCCGCTTTGAGACCATTGTCATGGTGTATTGGACCTGGCCCGGAGGAAAGCACTAGAGAGAAAGGGCCTGGTTATATAGAAGAGGCGCTAGCGGCCGCCCCTGGTTATTAAACCTCCATCTCCTCAGTGAAGGTCCTGGGCGCCCCTGTGTGGTGTCTTACTCAGACTTTGTCTCATCAATAAAACACACAAGAAAGGCTTGGCAACTAATGTGTTCATTTTGAACTAAACGGTGCTCGTAGGCACTAAGGGATTTCAACCTGAGACAAATGACAAATGTCAAGTTCAATTACTAAATATTGTTTAGTATTTTTGTTTGGACAGTAGTATTGTTTATAATCTCAGCCGTTTCTTTGAGTGTGAGTTTGTGTGTATGTGTGTGCATGAGTGAGACAGTGTGTGTGCGTGTGTGCGTGTGCGTGTGTGTGTGTTTGTGCATGAGTGATACCGCTTTTGTGTGTGTGTCTGTGTTTGTATTAGTGAGACAGTATGTGTGTGTGTTTACGTGTTTGTGTGCGTGTGTGTGTGTGTGTGTGTGTGTGTGTGTGTGTGTGTGTGTGTGTGTGTGTGTGTGTGTGTGTGTGGCAGCCACATCCTGGTTAAACAGTTGTAACCTGCCTGGTCAGGGCGGTGCTGGACAGAGAGGAGTGTGTGAGGGAGAGTTTAATGTGCTGCACTTTGTGTACACGATTAATATCATTCATATGCTCCCTTTCTTCCCTCAGTGAGGAACTGAAGCTGGCCTCACAGAACACTCAGCCACACGAGGTAATGCCCATTCATATTACATATACTATTTATAGAGGACGCTTTGAACCACAGGGACTTACGGTGAATGGAGCTACATTAAACTTTGGAGGCCTGAATGTAGATTGTGGACATTGGGAATTGAACCCAGTACCTTTTAACTAACCACAGTATTATGGCCTCATTATCTTTTATCTTGATATAAAACATGTTCTATATTATGTTGAAATGCCTATTTTTTTTATTATGTTTGCTTGTCTAAACTGTAAATTGACCTTGAGAGTTTTGAAAGGCGCCATGAAATAAAATGTATTATTATTATTATTATTATTACTATTATTAACTGAAATGAAGGGCTTTTCTGCCCTTGTGAGATGAGCTCTATTGTGTTCAGTTGGTGGTACTAGTTGTCGTGTAAAGACCGCCTGTAGGTGAAGGAGAGAGCCGGCTCCCTGCTGTTTCTGAACGCTCAGTAAAGCTCAGGCGTGTTAATCCTGCTTACAAATACCTCCGTATTTATGTGTCCTTCCTCTGCTCCACCAGGACTCCAACAGTCAACCATCAGACATGAAAGACAGGTGAGTCTCATCGAAACTAAGAGTAATGGCTTCTTAAGATGTGAACTGAATGACCCTGGCATCCGGGCAGCCTTCCTTAATCTATCATACTGCAGACGTGACTGTGCTGGCACTGCCTCTGAGGGACAAGCCCTCATGAATGAACTGTTAACGTTTCTATCAATACAACAGAGAGGGAGTGGGCTGGGTAAGACACCATCACAAAGAACAGAGAGAAAGGGAGAGGGAGGGAGGGAGGGAGGGAGGGAGGGAGGGAGGGAGGGAGGGAGGGAGGGAAAGAGACCGAGGGAGAGAGAGAGAGATGCTACTACGGATATTATTTTTTTATACCGTTTTGTTAATGTTCCAGGGGATGTTTTTTGTTGTTATTCAGCACTTAGATGTTATGCCAGCATTTTTAGCAGTATTAAAACTTTGACTGTGTAAAATTGCTTGTGGGAGAAATTAAGGACTAAGATTTATGGCCATGAAACATTATTTTATGATTTCTATGAGTCACAATACGTAACTTACCGCAGTAAGACACTTGAAATGTCACAGAGACTTCATAACTCCACCTAATGAGTGGTGGTGTTTTTACACCTTTACCAGGTTTAATTTTTTCAAAAGGAGAAAGGAGGGGGGCCAATGTTTTTCCCGTTGTTTTACTCTGTGCAGAGAAAGCATGTTGAACCAGGAAACCTCGAGGGGAAGCGACCTCATGTCCTCCGATAAGGACCGGGAGCTGGAGAGCCTGAGGAACGAGGTACACAGACAGGAAGTACTGTCAACCGACGTACGTGGATCACTCCGATGGCTTTGTTTTGTTATCGGACCTTGTTGCCTAGTTACAGGAATGGGCGGGAAAATAGGCACATAGACGGCTTGTAATTTGATCCTTCAGGGTCAGGGAGTAGGCATCAACGCAACACCAGTGTGTTGTGTGTTGTGTTCTTTCAAAGTCTGATTAAAATATAATCTACTCTGTTTTTAATCAATGGTTTAAAATGATGCATGTCTTCACAACCAGTTGGGTACTTAGCACCACCAAACAAACTCAGTTATAGAAAAAGCAGCCTTAATTATATTTGTTAAATATTTTTGGCAAATATGTTTGGCTTACTAAATATAGAAAACGTATTTTTGGTCATTTTCTAACTGTGGAAATAAGCAAAGTAGGTGACAAAATCCAAAGGCAGGGATTAAACAACTCCAAAGCAGGTGCTCTGAGCAAGGGACAGACGCTTACCGGGCAGGGTGAAAGAAAGACAACTGACAAACGGGAGGCATGACTGGGGAACTGGGATATATAAGGAGCACGTGTGAACAGAACGAGAATTCCCGAAAGGTGACACACACTGGAACAACGAGGCACCAGGAGGAAGAGCAGATCATGGGGTAGGGGTGCGAGTGTGACGCCGTGACGGTCCATGCGATGGCTGTGCTAACGCCACACTCGTCTCTCTGCCTAGATTGCGGTGTTGCGAGCGGAGAAGGCCGTGGCGAAGACCTTGCGGTCGGCGGTGGAGACGCTGGAGAGAGACAAGGCCCAGCTCATGGGCCGCGTGCAGAGCCTGGAGCAAAGGCTCATGGGAAGGCAGAACTCCGAGGGAGACAGTGTCAAGGACATTGAACTCACAGGTGAGAGGATAAAACTACGAGATAGCAACAGCTACCCGATTGATCGCTATATCAGTGGTGAATCAATGATGCCTACTTTTTTCAAACATTGGGGATGGTAATTGACTGAATGGTACATCAAAGTACACAAACTTCAATAATGACATAGTGAAGATTATATTATTGATGTGACTAGCCCTTAAAAGGTTCAGGGCAAAACGTGTTATTTTAACGGGCCTATGCTACGTGTGCTTCTCCAGGAGACTCCGCCATGGACCAGATGAGGGAGGAGAAGGAGTTTGCTGAGGGACAGGTATGAAGATGTCTCCATTACACTTTCCCCCTTAACTTCAGAACCTCCTGACCGCAGCTCCCTCAAGCATAATGGCTTCACGGTGTTAGGGTGATACCCCACTGCTCCTAGGTTTAATAGTGATGGGCTAAACTCAGAGATCACTCTTGTGTTTACCTTCCTTTCACAGACAGTAAGTTAAATCCAAATCTAGAATGTAATGTTCTCTTGGTCTTTTTTAGGGTAAATGGTCAATTCAATGCATTTATAAAGCGCTTTTATCCAAAGTATCGCCTTTTAATATTGCCTGACAATCATCCATTCCATGCAAGGCGACAGCCAGCTCGCCGGGAGCAGTTAGGGTTAGGTGCCTTGCTCGGAGACACCTCGGCACGCTAGGATTGAACTAGCAACCTTGCGGTTCCCAGCCAACCCGCCCTCCCTCCTGAGCTACTGCCCCTACTGACTAGGGGTCAGGGAGGGGTGGGGGGGGGGCTGTCCAAACACAACTGGCTTGACTTGACCTGACCTCCGTCCCCCTCGGTGTCCAGATCAACTTCCTGAACAGCGTGATCGTGGACCTGCAGCGCAAGAACGAGGAGCTGAAGGTCAAGCTGAAGAAGATGGCGCTGGCCGAGTTCAACGGCAACGACGCCCCCGACGGGTGAGACCCCTTGTTTGAGTCATTCAGCAGCAGACACTTTGAGCCAACGCCACTCAACAGGGCATCACAATACAAGTGGTTAAGGATCGGGTGGGTGGGCAAACGCTGGTTGGGCCATGAATATTGGAGATCAACCCTGGGATCTCTCAAACCTAGGATCTCTCACTACGCTATGCTGCTTGACGATCCAATGGGAACTGCATTTTTCCCCCCTCAGCTCATTTCCTCTGAGGCAGACGTGTTATTTTTCCTTTAACAGATTGTGTCTGGACTGCCAAACTTCAGCCTGGAAGGGTGCCAAGTGAGAATGCATTTCGAGAGAGGGCTGTGGCTTCTACTAAGCAACACGCTTGCCAAAAAATAACTTCTTGACGGATCATAAAGTACAGCCGCTGTGTAAACAATGCATTAGTTAGCGTGGTTCTGGTAGTAACACAGTCATTACACCAGTCTAGACACAAATCTCTTTTCTGATCTAGAAATAACCAGAAATGTGGTGCAGGGCCTTAAAGGGAGACTATTTAAGTAAGCCATCTGCTCAGGCTATTAAACGGGCAGCATTATGAATCTAATTAAAGATCAGTACTGATTTTATTAACTCTCCATTTATCCACAAACCACGACTAAAATGTGTGGCTGGGGGTGGATTGATGAGCTCCAGTCGCCCACGTAGTCCCATGCTACACGTCACACCCTCTCTTCTCCTCACTGCTTCTCTGTCTCCCCTCAGTGTCCTGTCCATGAGGGCACAAAAAAAGCCTATAAAAAATACATTGAAAAAAAGAGTCCCTTCGCACCTTGTCAAGCTCAAAGTGAACTTCATTGTCAGACGGGCTGCGTTTCCCCGTACTCCAAATGTGCTCTTAATACATTTGTGTCTCCGTCCTCTCCAGGCTGGACGGGGGTTTGTCCAAGCGGGAGACCAAGCCCCCTCCCAGGCTCTTCTGCGACATCTGCGACTGCTTCGACCTCCACGACACGGAGGACTGCCCCACGCAGGCCCAGAGCCCCGACGCCGTCCCGCACACCGCCTACCACGGCAACCCCGCCGTGGAGCGGCCCTACTGCGACATCTGCGAGGTCTTCGGCCACGCCACCGCCGCCTGCAACGACGACCAGACCTTCTAGAACCCCTCCCGGAACCCTTCCACGGACACTCCAGAACCTTCAAGAGCTTTCGAAGAAACCTTTCGAGAAAACATTCCCTGCAACCTCCCCGTCTCCCTCCTGCTAGCTTTTGTAACCGGAGGTGTTAAGCTGGTGTCCTTAAGTCCATGTAACCCAGTAGGATTGTAGTTTTTAACAACTCCCCCCCCCACCCCCCTTCTACAAGTCTAACTCGTGCAACGCTAGATCCTGCACAACCAAAAAGATTTTCCATATTTATTTTTTATACTGTATTTAATGTATATTACCTAGTGTCCAGAGTACCAGGGATAAGATGCACTCCACTGGTTCTTCTGGACCGAATGCAACGCAGAACACTTTTCCAAATATGCTGCTTCTGGTGCAATAATCGATATCCGAATATGTTGTCGTGCTGCGCGTTTCTAATGTGTTTTCTATTTTAATTTTTTCTTGATTTATTTTTTAGATTCAAGAAGAGTGACCGCTTTTGTCTGATTGCGATTGGGAATCGTTTATGCGCGGAAAAAACTAAAAAGCAAAGAGGAATGATAAGCACAAAAAGTAAAACATTCCAGTTAAATAGCGGTAAAACAGCAGGTAACAAAATTAACTGCCATGTTCTGTTTTGTACTTTTCTTGTTAACGTATAACAATAACCTGTATTTCGTGGATTATTGACCTGTGTACAAACAAGTAACTTAAAACAGCTTTACACCGTGCAGTGTCTGACGCTCTATTAACCATTTCCTCTCATTTCATTCGAGACAACTATAGTTGTATTATACCAGCATAGGCCTTTCAAAAGTTGCTTTGTTTCTCTTTTGTTTTATTTATTCAATTTTAGTATTTTTTCATTTGTCGTTCAGACATGTATAGATATATAAACTAACTAATACTACTTCTTGTGTCACTGTAGTGACAATAGGATCTTAGCACAAATACACTGCATGTCCTAGACAATTCTCAAACTAGAAGTCTCTGCTCACCTAGTATTGCACACTCCACTTTAAAGATTTCAATTTACAAATTCTACACCCTATTTTTCTTCCCTCATGAGTTCCTTGTATAGATCAAATCTAGAATAGTTCAGAGATGCCATCCATGTTTATGTTGCCTGTGGACTGAAAAAACAACAACTTTTTTGAGTAAAGTTTTGGAGTTAGGTGTACAGAAATTCCACGTTAAAATCACAAATATAGATCATATTGAATCTTACATTAACAATGTAACATTAGCTTTGTGACTCTTTCACACACATGGTTGTCAGATTCAATCTTTTCCTCTGCTAAATGCCATCGGCACAAATATATTTATGTTAACTGTGTTTTTCTGCCCAGTATTGTGTTTGAACTCTTGTAATAGTATTAACTTAAACACGTGTACTTTCTGTCAGTAACGGTTGTTTTCTATGTAGAACACTTTGAGAAATGGTCCATCAATTGATTCTTGCCACTGTTAAGTGTCCCGAATCCTTTTCGATATTTGGATGTTTATCGAATTCTAACTGTTTTATATGTATAACTGCATATAAATATCGTCAATCATAATGTGTTGTCATATGTTATATTACAAACAAATCCTCCTTCACCATTTGTTCTCTCTGCCTTACTACTACTAATGCAGAGTTGGCAAAAGGTTGGTCCTAATCTACCTGGAAAGGCCTTGACAGAGCCAACATCTTAACCTATTTCTCACCCCTACCGAATACTAAAAATATCTATATTACATATTAACAATTGAAACAATACATTTCATATAAAAACCCTATACTTTCTGTATATTATGTGCATAACATAACCTATATGAAAGATGCTGTATTCAAAATGCATGGTAGGAATATATAAATGGATTACAAAATAATCCAGCTGTCCATTAGATAATTGAAAATGTACACCATGGAAACGTTTTGTGACTTTTATTAAGAAAACAAATCCATGATAAAAACCAACTACTGATGGAATAAATAAGTCAAACCAAACTATAAATCTGTACAAGATCTAAAGTAAAACATGGTCCCATTAACAACATACAAGGTTTCATATCTCACAGATCTTTTTGTTGTTTGTTTTTGTTTCTACACACGCACACCCACACACACGCACAATTGTCAGCAAACTAGAAGCAATCGGCTCGATCAGGTGAAAGCTACAACAGAAGTACGATTTCTTGTTTAACTGAGTAAATAATGCTGTGTTAATGTCAATACATAGCATTTTAAGTTCCAGCGCTGCACAACTGGGAATGAGGTATATGCTAATCCATCTTCTAAACTGAGAACTTTTTTTATTGTACGTATCTTATTTCTCCATCCATGAGACTTATATCATCTGCTCAAGTTATTTAAAGTCAGTTTTACTGTTGATTTAGGCGATGACGTCGATTATTCACACATTGGAAGTGTTCAACTAAATCACGAAGAAAAAAAATATGGTTTGAGGTTATACATTTTGAGGTCAAAGGCCTGAATCCTTACGGGGTAGTTTCAAGTAAATTTCACACTGATGTCGATGACGAATGAAAAGGATAAACAAATGGACGATGCCAGGAATATGAATGGATTCAGCCGCTAAGACAGCACCTTTAAGGGAGGAACGGATGCTAAAACTAGCATAGCCATGGGGTAATTAAATAGACCCGACACTACGTGGATCTACGGAGACTGCGAGTATAGTCAAGTGTAGCTAGTGATATATACACAAGTCAGAGAGTGGAAGTCGTTAATAAAGTCGACCGGTGTAGTGAAACTGATAACTAACCAGCGTATGCATAAAGACAAAATGCCCTAAGATGAATTGTAACTCCTTTGGTCCGCACAACTAACATACAGAACACAAGCCAGAGGGGTTTTGTGTAACATTTCCGAATCCAGTCTTAAATGTGTGCAAAAAAAGTACAATTATAAATTTTAGCTCAGACAATTCAATGACGAAATGGTTCTGAGCAAAAGACAGACAGAATATGGCACAAAATCGTAAGTTATAAAAAATAATTGCTCATGACCTAACAAATTGCGCTTAATCATAATCAAACGGAAGGCACACCTGCGGTACCTATGCCAGCCTCAACCAGTACCCCTTCCTCCTTCCTTTTTTGAATGAGAACTTCGGTTCATTAAAAAAAAATAAGTCAAGAAAAAAAAACGTGACCTTCCATGGATGGAGAACAAGACACACCCACTAACAGCAGCAACTCAATCTGTGATCACTTGTGAGATACCATAACAGTGCATTGACCCTCCTGAGAAACACCCTAACGATTCCCTAAACAACAGTAATAGTACATAAGTCTGCCAGGAGGCCATCACGGAGGATTGTAGAGGTTTCCTACGAGCCGCTGATAACCAGGCTAGCCTCTGTGTGCATCCCGAAGCTAAACCATTAAAGAGTTAAATGTTTTCAAAAAGGGGGGTGGGTGGAGGGGAGGGACAGGAGTCGGACCTTTGACCCCTACTCTTGCTGATTTTATCTAAAAGTGTCAAAAAGCCCCGGCCCCATTGTTATTTATTCAGGTTTTTTTGTTTTTAAAATCACAGATGCAGGTCAGCTTGTCTCTTCTTCTTCTGGCCTGGCAGCCCTGCCCCTACACCCCACCCCACCCCGTCTCACAGGTCGGTCGGGGCGGGCGGGGGGGGGGGCTGGTGGGGGGGGGAGAGGGGAAGCCTGGAGGAGTCAGGGCTTCACTTGGCATTTTGTGAGTGTGTGGAGAAGATAGGAGGAAGCACAGAGGGGGAGTGGGGTTAGGGGGGGTTGGGGTGGGGTGAGTGGGCAGTAGAGGTATTATCCATCCGGGTGGGTGTTGTGGTGATGGGGGATATAGGTGGAGGGGGGGAGAGGAAACAGCAGAACACGAGGAGAGATTCTCTCCCGAGTTGTTCAGGTGGAAAAGGGGGGAAAGAAAGAAAGAAAGAAAGAAAGAAAGAAAGAAAGAAAGAAAGAGAGTTAATGGAGGACGTTTAGAAAGGGAGGGGTGGTAGACCCGCTGAAGAGTCATCTAGCTCTCCTCAAAGTCCTGCGGTGGAGACTCCTGCTTGGTCTTCTTAGTGGGCGGGGCTTCCTCCTCCAGGTCCTGCCAATCACATTGGTGCACACGTTAATTGACAAATGATATGCAAAAAATATCATCATATCATTAATACTTTATAGAAATGAAAAATATTAAAATTTGTGTTATCACAACAATACTAGAAATCAGACAACGATATGTTATTTCTCAAATCAAAAGTATAAAAAAAACTATCAATGAAATATGTTATTGTCTCAAAATTAAGATTTAGATCAAGGCAGGCAATTATGCACAAGCATTTGAATTTCAGGACAATCTGCAGCCAATAAAAAAAGATGATCAGAAATGATACAAACACAAAACACACTTAGAACTCAAAGCATTATCAATTAAAAACACCTCCCAGTTCTCTACGACTAAACCGAACCATCTCACACCAGGTGGACCAGCATGACCAGGGACCAGTACGCAGAGACCGGCTGTTAACAGGCGGCCATGGAGGCTGGAGTGTGACGCATGCAGCGCTCCATACCTGAGAGGCTTTGCTGTCTGGGGAGTGCTTCTCGTCCGTAGCCGCGCCGTCCCTCTTTACACTGGCCGCCCGCTCCGAACTGTCTGATGACGGCAGGCTCTTCCCTGAACACACACATCCAGACGATAGCACACCTTTAGGCTTTTGAACCACAACTAGTGAAACCTAATCGCCAAACTGGTACAAAGAACCGCAAGCAAGCAGTAGGTTTTGTTTGCTCCAAGCTAAGACGGTATTTCTGTTACTTAGCACCCCCTTGTGGTTCCCTGGTGAAAAGGACTTTTCTGTGTCTTCATATGTGTGCGTGTGTGTGTCTCGGACCTCTCTTGCTGTCGGGGCTCTGGTCAGTCTTGGCGTCGCTGTCGCGGTGGGAGGAGAGGGTGCTGGCGTCTGGTGCGGGGCTGGTGCTGCAGCTGTTCTCCTGCTTGACCGGAGACGAGTCCGCGATGGAGCTCTGGTTGCTGTTGTCGTCTGAGAGACACGATAAACACAAGGAGGGATGGGTTTGACCTAAGTTAGAGAATCTTTCTCAGTGGTGCCTATGGGTAGACTAAGGGATCGAACCCAGACCGTCTTGCACCTTTTTACCAAAGAAGGGAATATTCTTGAGGAGACTACATTGGAAAACAAAAATGACTCATAATGTGTCAGAATTGTTTGGATGCAATATTAACGACAACACACTTCAAAACTAGGGTCAAAAAGTGCTTCACATAATTCATGATACAAAGAGTTGATATTATGATCAAGCGACATATGCCAACATGTTGTCGTCTATTCACGACAGTCAGTGAAAACAATGTTTTGAATGCATGTAGATGAAGTGCTATGTAAACGGGACTACAGACATTATACAAAAAATATTTAAAAAATGTACTCACCATGGATGTCCATCATGCCGGGGGACGAACTGTTCTCCGGCGTGGTGAGCTCCGAGCCATACTTCTCGTCTTTGCCCTTCTTCTTATTTTTGCTTTTCTAGAAAAGAGAAAAAACAGGAAAAGACAACATCAACAAACGCTGTTGAGCTGCCTGTGTCCAACTAAACAAAGACTCAGGTGAAATTATCAATAATAGAAAAGGAGTACAAAACATCATGCAACAATTAAGTTAAATCACAAGTTGCTATTCTATCCAAGTGTGTGTGTGTGTGTGTGTGTGTGTGTGTGTGTGTGTGTGTGTGTGTGTGTGTGTGTGTGTGTGTGTGTGTGTGTGTGTGTGTGTAGAGCGGGGGTTAAGCACGTGCATTATTTTTAATCACACCGTTAATGTCAACAAGTCTCATCCAGATGCCAACTTACATCTTCTGCTGACTTGGGTTCCGTTACTGGGACCCACTTGTAGATACGCAGAGATGTGTCTCCAACAGTCACCCATTTCTTTTCCCTGAGAGATAAAAGATAAGTATAAATTCTCACGTCTGTAGCCTATGCTGAATTGGCGCTTCATAATTAAAGTCAAAAGTTCGACACATTCGTCAAAAGCGCAGGTATCCCAAAAAAATAACTAGAGCGCAACTTCCAGTCGATACAGTGACTTATGTGAGTGGGGAGTTTTTTGGTGAACAAGCACATAAAATGGAGGACAATTCCCTATATAACACGGAATAACACAACTGCGGGAATCCCCACACAAAGATCATCATTAACTCCAAATGTCCACCAAAATAAATCTACCAACACAACATCAAACCCGGTGCGTTTTAATTCCTAAAACCTTAAAACTGAGTCATTGCGTGTTCAGCCGTGCAGAGCAGCTTCACTTCCCTCTCCCCGGCCCCCCCCGCCGGGTTCTCCACCGGAGCTAAAGGGCGACTGAAGCGCTTCATTTAAAACTCCAGACGAACTAAACTACTCCCGCCCGGCAGCGCCGTCGTCATATTGTGTCGAAGCGAGAGTTATTGAACGTTTTCCGCCGTTCCCCTGCCTCCACAGTGCTCTGACAAAAACGCGCACACCAGCGGGCAGGAGGAAAAAGGGAATGGCTTCATGTGACTGTCGAAATGGCTACTGGGTTCAACCGTTTCAAAAAAAAAAAAATCTACACAGAAAAAGGGGCATCCCTGTCGAACAGTCCCCTAAACTCAAAAGTGTACCACATTGCACGAGTGCGCCCCAGTGCACCTGAGTTGCAAGTACATCTCTGAATTGCGCTCAAAATACCCTTTCAATCAAATTCATCCCCCGATTCGTTCTCGCTCGTTCCCTCTCCTCCCCCCGCAACAAGCAAGCCTTTCTTGTGTTAGGTAACAAAGCGTGGAATTTTTCTTCTTTCCCTTACCATTTTCGTACTTTCTCGATCGCGGCCATAACCCGCTTGATGTCATCTTTTGCCCTGCTCCGGGTCTCCGCGCGGACCGACCTGCCCGACATTGCCGTGGTGGGTATAATATTTTTTAAAGCTCGCCGGCAGTTCAGACACAATGCAAACAGCACAGCGCACAGAGGAGGCAACGCGCCTGCGCGGAGCGGGGACCAGGGAGAGAGAAGGGAGCCTGCAGCTGCACTGAAGGGAGAGGCGTTCAGTTTACACCGCTGTGTGTGATCCGGGAACAAAGAGGGACATTGCTCCTACTCGAGTAATATGCGTAACTGATTAATAGCTGTAATATGTGTGCTTGTTTAGGTTTTTGGTTACTCGGTTGTTCTGAATATGGAATCGATTTGAAGGCTTGGATGGGTTTTTTGTGAGCCGTGGTGCTGTATCGACGGTCCATTTACCTAGACTAGGACTGAGTGTGGACGGCCGCTGTTATTTGATTTACAATAAAACTAATTAATAACTTTATCTGTTGTAATCCGTTTATTCTATTTCATGACCAAACTGGCGCATGCAGTCGCGAATGCTTACGTCGTCACCCATTTCCTTACTGGATTGAATGTGTTCACGAATTGTCCTATATTGTGATAAAATAGCATGCATGCTTACCATACGAGACGAACAAGCCTCATCTAAAAACGTTATATTGGTTCGCAGTAAAAGTAGGAGACCATACAATTGTGAAATCGAAATTGCAGCTATTCATATTTCAATAATAACTTTTCACCATATAACGTCCACATTTTGGCCTATATCAGTTTAAATTGACCCCGCAACTGGTTTGTCATAGTCCTATTGTAGAAAGTGAAAGAGGGCAAAACAAAACATGAATAATTAATTTCCGTAAAAACACGAATAACCAAAAATAAATGACACTAGCCGTGTTCATTTCTAACAGCCCAAGTAGAGCTCAATAGCGTTATGCTCTCTGAACATCTCAATGAATTCTCAGTGGTGTAAACAGTTGTTTTGTCATTTGTGTTTTACTGCTTGTGTTTCTGTTAGGTTGCTTTCATTCAAATACACATTGCTTTCAAATGTGTTCTGTGTCAGTGATTAATTTGAACACGACCCGTATACAACCAGTTATATTTCCCAAGCGATTAGGAAAATTATTCCAGCTAATTGTTTCTCCAGTCTTGGAAGATAATGGAGGCCAGAGAGGCAGAGAGAAGTGGATCTTTTCAATATGTAAGACGGATCGTCCTGCATTGTATCTCTTACTGGGCCACAAATGAAAGGACACAAAAGGATATATTGAGTTCTCCAACTACGGCGCGGGCATCACCAGGTCCAGATGGTTCCACGCTGGGATGATGCTGACCCATCTTCCTGGATGCCATCCTCAACCAACCACACAGTGAAGCTCCAACTTGGCAGCTTCTTCCTGGTCACTGACGAGCTGCTCGTGGCTGTCTACACCACAGAGTTCCTTCTGAAGGTGGAGCCCGCTCCCTTCTGAAAGAGCTGGGACAACTGTTTGAGGAGGCCCTGTTGCCTGCTTGGTGATGGCCTTGCCCCCCACTCTTAGTGGACACGTCCAGCACGGTGGAGTCCCTGGGGGTCATCGTCTCTCTCCGCTCCCTGCAGGTCATCAAGGTGTCCTCCCTGCCCCTGGTCAACGCGCTCTTCATGGCCCTCTACAGGACCGTGAAGAGTGGGATGGACGTCTCCTTGATCGGTGCCCAGTGTTTCTGGGACCTCCACGGCGGCCACCCAGTGCACTGTGGAGGCCTCGACCGAGCGGTCTTCACCCTCTTCAGCATGGTCACGGTGGACGGGTGGACGGACCACCAGGAGGCACTGGACCCCCGGGTCGTCGGCCACACCCGCTTCTTTACCACCTCCTTTATCATCCTGAGCAACTTCATCCTGGTCAACATAAACTCAGCGCTGGTGCAGGAGAGGGGTTGAGGGGTTGAGGCTGCGTCTGCATGCCCTCAAGAAGCACGCCGTGGGCAAGAGGAACAGGGAGGAGGTCAGGGAGCGGCAGGAGCTCCAGGCCGGGGACCCAAGCCTTTTCCCCCAGCTGGTGCCGGGCTTCAAGCACTCGCTATGCCCCAACGACATCATGGTGACGGGGGAGCCGTGCACCAGCTTGACCGCTGCGGACGTCCACCTCATTAGCCTCGAGGATCAGGACCACAGGACCAGGAAGCTGCGGCGCCTGTATGGGGACGTCACCGCTACATCGGGCAAGATGAAGTAGGAGCAGGAGAATAACGGTTAACGGTGAAGGGAATGGATTTGGAAGAGTTTTATATGGGTGGTGATGTTTATTCACCCTTTTTTTTATCAGAAGACTGAAATGCAAAATATTAATAAAAGTGCTTGTGTGATCGTTGTAGCCTCGTGTGAACTGTACTGAAAAGTATAGTTGTTTGCAAAATAACTACTTTACCGCTCTTTACAAAAAGGAAAGTGACTTCACTTTTGTCTATGCTTGCATACAAACAACAATGTTGTTCAAAAGATAAAAGATAATTTTTTGTATTTAAAGTTTTTATTATTTCACTACAAAACTTGAGTTGTACTTGAGTGGTATTCATGGTTTTATTTCCCATGGACAAATTAAAGAAGGTATTTCCATCTATTTCGATTGGTCAATGATTTTGACGCAGCCCACACGTCATCAACTTGCGCGAGACGGCAGGGACAACACTGCTAAATGAGTTGGTTGTTTGAGTCAAACAACTAATGTACAGGATTTAAGTTAGCGATATAACATTGACAAACAAACTATATACATCAGTTACGGTGATCGGGTTAGTCTTATTTATTGGGCATTAATTATTTTATTTATTTGAAGGAAATCGACAGTGCGAGCAAGTCTAGCACGCATGTGTCAAACGTTCAGGGGGACACATTACAATTCATAGAGATTGTTTGCTTGGCTGACGTAATTCTCATACAATACAAGAGGCTCCTGTATCTGGCTGCGTTGTACTGAATAAACATGAACGAACAAGGTTGGTTGCTCCTTCTTCTCATTGCAGTACATTTAACAACAAACTTTGTCACCCATCGCCCAACACCTGACGCTGTCTTTCTGTAGAGCTAGTGGAGTACTTCAGGACCCAGATGGGGAAAGACCCCGATATGGCATCTGCAGTAGCTGCCATCCGCACGCTACTCGAGTTCCTCAAGAGAGACCAAGGTCTACCAATTCTAGTTATTTGTCAATTACTAAAATACTGTATCATATGCTATGCACGAATGCTACCAACCAACCATGCCATCAACCTAAATTGTGGGATATCGCTGGACCCTATACTTTCAGGAGAAACACTTTTCGGGCTTAGGGAGAGTCTGACCTCGGCTACAGACTGTCTGACGGGGGTCGACTCCTCCGTGGCTGTCTCTTCTGCGGGGGAACTATTTCTACGATTCATTAGCCTGACATCGTTGGAACACCAGGTAAAGTGCACTCGAAAAGTGTAAGTGATGCTTATTAACACAATCGCAGCTTTAAGAATATTCTTTACGTACTCAGGTTAGGTTTGGCATGGAAGTAACATCAAGATTCATCAGCCCATTTCTCAACCCCTTCTGAAAATACATTTTAGAACCCTACCAATGGTATTCTTCTATTGATTATGGAAGTGTTTTCTGGTTTAACTGTGGTGGTTCCAGGACTTGTCGCAGTGTAAAAAGGTGATGGAGGAGCGAGGGGAGTTGTTTCTGCAGAAGATCTCCATGTCCAGAGCCAAGGTGGCCAAACTATGCCACACGTTCATCAAAGACGGCGCAGTGAGTTTTTCCAAAGCAGCAAATCATGTGTAACAGAGGTAGACTAAACAGAATACAAACTTTAAGAATTGTATAACCACTGATCTGAATACTGGTCATATGGCTAATGAGTTGGAGTAGTCTCCAATCCATTGTTTAAGGGGCTTTGTATCCTCCCTTGGTCTGATTCTGAAGAACTTAACGGCCGCTATTTTGCTGATCCTAGCAGGCGGTTGGCCATTCGAGTCTCTGCCTCGTCTGTCCATTTTTACCAGATGTGTGATCCTATACGCTCCCAATCTTTTTCCTTTTTATCCAGAAAATCCTGACCCACTCGTACTCCAGGGTGGTCCTCCGGGTGCTGGAGAAGGCGGCGGCAGAGAAGAAGAGGTTCTCGGTGTACGTCACCGAGTCCCAGCCGGACGCAGCCGGGTGAGGGCAGGCACACCAGCCATACGGGAAAAATAATTCCCTATCTCTTCGTACTATATTGTAGAAGTAGTTTCTTTGCTCATTTTGTGCTATATATTTTTTTTATGTACTCAATATTCTTGCACTTGTTGCTTTGCATCTTCATGGTTGAATGCCCCTTTGGACAAACGTGTCTTCTAAATATGTAATATCTCAGGATTATTTATCAATGATGCCACTGAATCAGGGACGTCTTGTTGGAAGATGGAAATGGCGTTGTGGGTGTAAAGGGGGTTATGGGGGAGGGGGGTCGGATGTCATAGACAATTTTCAAGAAAGTATTTTATGTAGTAGGGAGGTTGGGTTAACTCCCGCTGAAAGATTCTGGGTTCAAACCATAATGCCCCCTGTCTACCTGTTAGCATCCTTGAGCAAGATGCTCTAACCTATACCTGTTGCTCAGGTACATGTATGTGTAATTCACTGGTAAATTACTAAGTAGCAAATAGTGTTAATATATATTTTTTGGCACACTTGGCTGAATGGTTGAATGATGCAAACATAGAAATGGTCTAACAAAGTTTCCCACTGCCTTTAAACTACTCCTTTTTCCTGAATGATATTTCTTGTCTTTCAGCGAACAGATGGCTGCAGCCCTGAGGAAGCTCGACGTTCCTGTGACCGTGGTCCTGGATGCTGCCGTGGGGTAGATAAACATATTAGTATCAGATATGTTTCTGGAGAAATTACGATATGACACATTTCTAAGGATGTGATGCACTACAATATAAAAGTAGACATAGATGTGATGTATCACAATATAATACTTTCTACGGATGATGTATTACATACAAGGTCAAAACATGTCAACAAAATGACCCACATCCCTGTTTTGACCCCAGACCCCCTTGTCGTGTCCCTCGTCTCCCAGTGTTCATTTATTAATTAATCTTGGCTGTGTTGTTTTTAGCACTGTGCTGTGAGGTGACCTCGAGCATCGCGCTGCCAGAAAACGCGTTCTCCTTATTAGGGATCTAATGAATGCGGCGGTGTTTCTGTTGTTCCCCCAGCGCCGTGGTGGAGAAGGTGGACCTGGTTATCGTCGGCGCCGAGGGAGTCGTGGAGAGCGGAGGGATCATCAACAAGGCAGGCGCGCACACACACACACACACACACACACACACACACACACACACACACACACACACACACACACACACACACACACACACACACACACACACACACACACACACACACACACACACACACACACTAGTGGTTAGGGTCTGGACTCCCAGTCCAAAGGACCAGGTTCAAAACCCTCTTCCCGTGGCCTCCCTGTAGACCTCCCTGCCTGCTCATGAATCACATGGATCCATAATAAAAAGTCACAGAATGTTGCAATGGCTAAAAGCTGTGATCTGTTAGTGACTTAATGGATAAAGAAGAGTAAAAGTGGCAGCTTGTGCTAACATAATGTGTGTCTGCGTAGATCGGGACGTACCAGATGGCGGTGTGCTCCAAGGCCCACAACAAGCTGTTCTACGTGGTGGCAGAGAGCTTTAAGTTTGTCCGCCTCTACCCCCTCAATCAGCAGGATGTGCCGGATAAGTTCAAGGTAGGGACACGTCATGGTCCGGCACTGGAGTTGGTTCATGTTTGGGCTCATCCCACCATCATAGACCCGGTTGGATGCTCCCACTTGTGTTGCACAAGCAGATATATTTTGAAATGGCTTGTGATCATTTGTCACCCTCACACATGGTAGGATTTTAGTATAGATAAAAAAAGAAAAAGCTATACTACTATTTAAGTTTGTATTCATTTCGACGCCCATTCCATCCCCAGTACAAGGCGGACACGTTGAGGAGCTCCCAGAGCCTGTCCGAGGAGCACCCCGTCATCGACTACACGCCCCCGTCTCTCATCACCCTGCTCTTCACCGACCTGGGCGTCCTCACCCCGTCCGCCGTCAGCGACGAATTGATCAAACTTTATTTATAACTTCTCTACGAATAAAAAGAAAATCAACAAACAAAAGGCGAAATTTTATCACATTTTATAACATATACAAATACTGTTCGTCTGTGTTGCACATTTTTCATACAAAGTGGATTTAATACGTTGTGACGGTGAGTAGAACGAACATTTGGGTACATTTGAAAAGTGGGTCAGTCTTTTGTGGGAGTAGGAGGCAGAAGGCTGCAGTCTGCCCCGGCTCGGTCAGGCGTCGTCGGTGGCCTTTGGGGATCCGGTCTGGGTGGAGCTCAGCGGTACGTCCTCCATCTGTTTATTAAAGTCTTCCTCGCTTATCTTTCCCTTCTTGAGCCTCTTCAGCAGCCTGGTGTCGTTCAGGAGCTCCTTCAGGTCCTCGTCCTCCTCCTCATCAGAACCCTGAAGTCGCGTGATTGGACGAAAGAGATCAGTACGCTTTTTAAACTCAAATTTACATAATCCTATTATAACCCTTAAATACGGGTTAAAGCTACTCATTACACATAATGAGCCCATTTAAACGTTTCAGTGGAATGCAGATTATGATATAGAAAAATCGAAATACGATGTCTGGTTTCTTCTGTTCTAAGCTGCTAGATAGAAACCCGCCTCCACTGACACCATTGTATCGACATTAATCAACAACTACCAATCGAGGTAATTTTTCCACTTGGGGTGGCCTCATTTTGGCCTTAAAATAACAAGCGGTGAGGAACATTCAAGGGCAAACTTAAAGTTTTCATTCCCCCTTAGCGTTTTATAGTCAACACAGAAGGTCCCGTACCTCGCCAAGCTGCCTCTTGGCAGACTTCTTCCTCTTGCGGTCCTGCTTCTGCTTCTGCTTGGACCACGACGTGTTCCTCACCACGTTCCTCCTGACCAGCGGGGCCGGCCCGCGCTCCTTCAGCTCGGCCAGCATCTTCCGCCTCAGCTTCTCCCGGGCCTTGTCCTTGTAGCGGATGGTGTCCGTGTCGATATCCGTCCTGACGAAGTCTGGAAACGACTTGTCCTTAAGTTCGGGCATCTTGGGCATCCGCAGAAGGGCGAACCCTTTGGCCATGGCGCTAAAGTCAAGATCTGAGGCGGGGGGAGGGGGACAGGAAGGCTGGACGATCAGGCTAGTGTTTAAAGTTACATATCCTATCCCCATCTAATAATTATAGACCACAATGACAAAATATAAAAAGATCTTTTCCCTCTATTTTTGCTTTCTGCTCACATTAGTCGTTCACGAGCGTAACCATACTGAAACACTAGACCCAAATGAATTGTCCTACATTAATCAGACCATGTGGGGTGTATCCATTAATCCTGATCGTTTTCAGATCAGCAAGATATTAAGTGACCATTGCGTCACACATGAAAACACCCCCCCACCTTTGACTCTGAAGATGAGGCTACACTCGTGTTTGGCGTAGGCCTGCACGCTGGAGACGTAGGCTCTCATTCCCCGGTCGTACATGGCTCGGTCAGCCAGCGCCATGGCCTTCACCTTGGGTAGGATGTCCATCACATCCTCGATGGGCTCCATCCTTTCAAGGGGACACTGGGAGAGAGGCGTGGTGGAGATAAAGGAACCGTTTAGGGATGAGGGAAAGCAAGGTCAGAGCAACCATATTGCCTGAATAGATTTATGAATGTGTAGCTCACTGGGTACCTTGGAGGTCCTGAGTGCAGGGCTGACTACCTTGCTTTAATGCAGGGGTTTAGATGCCTAAAAAAGGTGGTTCTTATTCTAGAGCCCCCCTTCCTCCACTTACTTTCTGGTTGATGGACAGGAAGGTCACATAGGACTCCTCCATGGGTAACAGGAAGACCAGGGCACTTCCCTGATTGCCGATGCGTGCTGTACGTCCACAGCGATGGACAAACGCACTGAGGACGAGACACAACATAATGATCAATGAGACCAACGATAACGCCAACATATTCAAGTCAAACCTTTTCTGGATAGGATATACTAGTAGTAAAGGTTCTGGGTTCAGACCCCAAAGTCTGCGGTCTACTTGTAGGCATCCTTGGGAGGTGATGCCTGACCACGACCTGCTCATTAATGACAGAGCTGAAAGGGGAATATCTTTGTCATAACAAATGAAAACCTTTAGTGAATTGTAGTCCTTTACCTGGCATTACTTGGGGGGTCGTATTGTAAGACCCAGTTGACATCAGGGATATCGATTCCTCGGGCCATGACGTCTGTACACACCAGAATCCCACTAGAGTACCGTACAGGAAGGACATGGTTAATACACATCTTAAGAAGTTCTCCCCATACACTTTTACATGACGACCTAAGAGATGTACTGAAATCTGGGGTCCTCATTACGGAGCCTAGAGTTGAACCAACCTTTCGAGCGCCCGGAAGTCCGCGAAGATCTTGTTGCGTTTGTTTTTCATCTTGCCGTGGATACAGCGGATGTCGGCTTTCTTGAAGAGGGTCTCCAACGCGCGGCCATAATACTCCACTGACGCGCATGTGCTGAGGACGAGACATTGTAAACCTCAACTCACCGTTGTAATGTCAGTGTAATCAAGAGTTCTGTTTCTGAACCCTAAAAAACTCTTCAGCACAGGGTTTGACCTTGATGTACCCAGGCCTCCTGTCCCAATGAACATGACTCGATCAGGTACTCAAATTCATTTGAATGCTCTGACTGTACTTTGCATCTTCTAAACGACTTAACGGTGTAACTGAATGGCATGTACCTGAAAAACACAAGATGCTTCTCATCTAAGCGCTCTTTGAGGAATGCCACCATGTTGTTGAACTTCTCCTCAATTCTACAAATCTGAAAATGGAAGAAAAAGATTTGTACGAAGCCAAACAATTTAACATACGACATTTACATTACATTTTGGGCATTTAGCAGACGTTTTTATCCAAATAAGTACATTTGTTAACCCATTCCCCGTATACAAAGATAGCTAAAATAAGATATTTAATGTATTTGTAACGATGTAGTAGTTATCTCATACTAGTTTCTTTATGATGGAGTAGTTACTTAATTAGTTACTTACATTGTTGTTGTTACTTAATATATTAGTTACTTACAGTGTAGTAGCTACTTATATTAGTTACTTGGGGTGCAGTAGTTACTTTAGGAAATTAGTTTCGTACAAAGTAGTAGTTGCAGAGTCTTGCGGGAGTCTTCTGGGTGGCGGTGGCGGCCACGCCCTTCTCCTTGACCGTGATGCGTACGGGGTTCCTGAGGCCCGCCCTGACCAGCTTCTCCAGCTCCTGGGTCTGGGTGGCCGAGAACAGGCCCGTCCTCCTCTGCTTTGGCAGGAAGGCCAGGATAACGTTCAGACTGAGAAGGAAGACCAAACAGGGTAGGTATGATGTTAAAATACAGTCCATTATGAACTTATTAAAGATAATAGCTTCAGTTTTTAATATCAGTTGAGAAATGGCTCTGGATGATTAAAGTATGAAATTAAGATTTTAGGTTTCTTCTACATATTTGTATATGTCACGTGTTTGAAATTTAAGCCAACCGCTATTTATTGTTGTTTTTCCAAACAATAATATAATACGTTCCCCATAAAAGCGCTTTAAGCATTCAAATCAAATCAATACTTTTTTTACATGCAAAAACCTCTCCAAAACATCCGAACAGTGTGTAAGGCCCAATCCCATTTCTACCCCCTACCCCTTCCCCCTTCAAAACAAGGGGGAAGGGGAAGGGGTAGAAATGGGATTGGGCCTAAGTGTGTACCTAGCCACGAAGCCCATGTCCAGGAGTCTGTCCGCCTCGTCCAGGACCAGCACGTCCAGGGTCTTGACCAGGATGGACAGATCAAGTCCATCAGCCTTCCGGCGGAACATGTCCTCCAGGCGACCGGGCGTGGCGATGATTATATTGGCCCTGGAGGAAGGCAGAGGGGTCAGTGTGCAGCCTGACTGTTCCATGTTTGATTCTAAACGTCTTATTGTTTTGGATAAGACTGTGGGCTAGTCATGTTTACCCATGTTCTTTGAACTTCTCCACGTCTTCTATTGGGTTACTGCCACCAATCAACAAAATCTGCCTGGAAAAACAGAAGACATAGATTACATGACATGAACATGGGAGTTTCTGATACGGACGCAATACATGAAACATTTCATGATTTCACAAATATTAAGTCCATCTATAAATAGCTTCAGAGTGCAAATAATGAACAATGTAATCCATTAATGCATTATATAGGATTTGAATATTGACAATGAAGTTAACTTTAACACTAAACAAAATGGTCTCCTTCCACTCTGCCTACTTGAACTGCGGGAACTTCAGGAGGAATCCCTCAAACACTTCACTGATCTGAAGGGCCAACTCTCTGGTGGGAGTAATCACCAATGCACCCACCTTAAAAAAAACAACAAATGTGTGTAAAGATAAGTGTTATTGCATAGTAATGCAGTTTCACTTCTAAAAAACCTTCCAAATATAAAACGCAGACCTACCTGCATTTTCTTGAGTTTGTCTTCTCTTTTTAGTAGAATTTCTATTATTGGAATTACGAAAGCCAGTGTCTTCCCACTACCAGTTACCTGGAATAATACAGATTGTTAGTTTATGTCCATTTAATGTAGATTATTCAATGTTACATTCTGTTTCTTATTGGTGTCATGTCAAAATCAAACAGTACATAGGATTTATTTAAGGAGATTGTTAGATTTAGTGTACACTTACCGCTTCGGCAGCAACATCCTTATTACGCATGAATAGTGGAATGCAGGCGGACTACAGAAAAAATAAATGAGCATCATGGTTTCATACTGGAGACCAGTTTAAATGGTTTGAGAAACAAGCACTAGGGTGTTGATCTGTGTGTGACCGTACCTGTACTGGTGTCATATGCGTAAACTTCATTTCTCTGAGCGTTTCTAATATGTTGTCGTTTAGTTTAACAGGTAAACTTTCCCACGTCCCTTCTGTTATGTTGTCCATCTTGACGACTTCTGCTCCTCCACCATGGGTCCACGCTACTCTCCTTTCCGGTACGTGGATGTTTACCGTCCGGGTCGAAACAGAATAACTCAATGAAGGCTTCTCAAAGTATAAGTTTTCCAATTAACGCCACCCTTTCATTTTATATTGGCATAAACACTAAAAGCAACATGGTGGTTGGATGAACCGTAATTTATGCGTATTTAAACAATTTAGAGTGGATTACATTATGCGATGCCGAGTATTTATTTTAGATTGTATTTTCTTTACAATTTAAGAATTGTATAGATATTATTCAGGAAATAATCTTTATTTATGCATTTACAATTATGTTTTATTTCAAAGGAATGGAGAACTTCGCTCGTACACACGCACACACGGACTGACAGTTGATTGACTAGAAGTTCCAGTTGTAATAAGGCTTAGGCATAATGGCGCTTTTTGCGACTAAGGTAAAACATGTTACTGTTGATCATTTAAAAGAGAAAACGAATGATGAGGTATTTGAGGGAATAAACTTTGTTAGAAATCCTGTTAGACATAATTAATGTATTGCACAGAACATGGCTATCCAGATATTGTTACAGCATACACAGAACAGGTGGCACCTGAAACTGTTTGCCAACGCCCCTGAATGTCAAGATATTTAACTCAAAAGGACTGAAAAGGTGTGGTTAACCTTAAATTAAGTAACATGTTTGAAAACGTTCCTGTTCATAGCAAGCTTCAAATGCTTCCATGCGTGTATAGGCTGTGATAGACCCAAATAAAAATAATCACCTAAAGCAGGCAGCAGAAAACTCTTATCTCACTGTAATTTACTTAAATGTCCATTTCAAAGTGAGGGTTAGCTTGGTTTTCTCTTGTTTGAAGTGTTTGGTCTGTGCCTGGTTTATGTCTGTCTGGTGTGTCGCAATTGTATCAAGCACTCCTATGAAATGGAAGATTCCGGCGTGACATTCATGAGCAGATAGCCCTTAATTAAAACCATTTTTATTTCATTTTTAAACAAACCAAAAAGAAAGGATTTTACAGAATTTTGAATTTATTACAAAATCTGGGCCATTTTTTTTCTCCACGGACAAACATTCTACATTTGTACAGATCGATCAATTACCTTTTCTTTTATGTAAATCACATAATGGGAGGAGTAGGAGTACAGAGCATTAAAGCATTCAAGCCTGCTCAAACCCACCAGAAAAAGTGATGTACAAAATCGAGGCATATTCAAAAACGACAACATTCACGATGGTGCAAAAGGTGGTATTAGAAATGCCTTGGATACAATTTTGTCAATTGTGAAAATAATGCAATTCTAATGCATCCTTCAGAGGTAATGTTGCACCACAATGGTTGCACTCCAGGAACAGAAAGAAAAAAAATACCTTCCAAAACTGCCCATCATTTCATAACTTAAAATCCCCCACCCAAACCGAATTACTAGTTTAAAAAAGGAGAAGCAACTAAAGCAGAACCTACAATGATCCGGTTACAGCCTACCCAGCACCCAGCATTGATTACTTTGTAACATATCAGGTATTCTTGGCTTTGGGATAACACCCAAAGTAGTGCAGTTTCAACTCAAGAACTACGAAGTCTAATTATTTATTTTCCAAGAACTTTGAAGTGGCTTGATGTGAGGCTGATACATTTTGTGAACGTTCTGAAATTGGTAAACTTCCAGGGGCAATTATAGGCGAAATCATACGTTTGAGCATAAGGGTGTTAAACTGTTTAGCCGTGCTGACAAAATAATAAAGTGAAACCAGCGATATCTAGCATGGCTTGCTATTGACTGGGTCTTTCACTAGAAGCCTTTCTATGTACATTTACACACTTAGATGGGGACCCTTGATTAATGTCCCTTGCGTTTCAAGCCTTTTAAATGGTGCATTCATTTTTGTCCTGTTTGCAATGGTCATCGTCCAGAAGAGGCTCCGGTAACCGGTCCGACGATGACCCCTGACCCCTTTCATGGCTGTCCATCAGTGCGCATTATAAGTTAAATTCCCATCCATTTTCACCCATTACTTTAAATTTCTGAGCCAAACGGTCATTCACGCCAACGTACATCTTCATAAGCAATGTATTCAATAGTAATCCAGGTATACAACTACTCAGTAAAAGAAATGGTGGCGGGTGAAGGGGTTGTTAATGACAAAGCTGAGGTGGGGCGGGGAAGAATGTTTTTGAGTTCAAAATGAATACAATTGTTATACAACCACATTAGTAAATATGGAATAAACCAGGGGAAAAGGAAAACAAAACTCCATTACGCCGTGGTGCATTGGGGCCGTCACCTTGTCTCCTTTCTAAAGAGAAAGTAACCATCTTGGAGGTGAAGAGAACAGTAGCGCACACAGAAGGAGGAGGGGGGGACGCTTAACACGTTACACCACTCGCCGGACCTCAAAGAACCTCTTCAGGTAGTAAATCTGTCCGAGGGTCATGGCAACGAGCACGAGAGCTTCGAAGAAGGACCACAGCACCACTCTGCTGTTTGTGTTGTCGTTGACTAGGAAGAGAGGGGAAAATGGACATGCATCAGTATTTATCTCTCTGAAATTCAACCCCCTCTGTATGTCTGCTGTGCTGAACTCACTGGCTCTGTGTATCCTCTCCCGGACCTCCATGTACTCCTGCTCGTGTTTCACAGCCGTCATGGCCACAGCCAGCTCATTGATCATCTCCTCCAGCTTGTTTTGGTGGGCTAAAAAAAATACAGAACGCAAACAGTCATTCACTAAAGAGGCGGTTTTAACGTATCAAAACAAGCACAGCCAAAATCAATGCGTGTAATTACGTTCTCGCCGTGTAAAAAAACACTACCCGTGCATAAAGACAGATACACCCACTATAGTAAATGCTCTACTAGGGAAAACCTGCCCTTTTCACACGTTCCACAAACCATTCAAATAATACGTGTTTTCACTCATAAATGTATAGCACTCAATGTTAGTTCACACTGCAGGGCCACAGCAGTGGTTAACTAGAGTTCGGTGCAGTGTGTCACACAAGCAAAAAAGAAAAGAAAGCATGTTTATCATGTCCTGCAGCCTACCGTCCCAGCTGTCACCACCTAGAAAGAGTAAAACAGTTCCCAAGGAAAGGTTAAGCAAGGAAGGAAGAAGAAGGAAAGGAAACGGAATCAAAGACGGAAAGGGGGGAGGGGGGGTGAAGCACGGATATATAAAGTAGGACATGAGAGTTCAGTCTCGTAAAAGAAAAGAAAAATACGCAACTACCTTCCGTTTCCATGTCTTGTCCTTTGGGCGCCTCGCCGATGTCGATGGTGAACATGACAATCTTGGGTGTCATAGTGGACATCTTGTTGCTGAAGCAGAACTTATAGATACCATCCATATGTGCAGCAACGGAGTACTTTCCGCTGGACTCACGGTCTCCTTTGTAAATCTGTTTACCGTCAGGACCAGTTATCTGCAAATAAAACAATAGCATATTGGCAGGGCATTTTTAATTGCTGCCGAGGAATACACATACACACACACACACACACAGGCTCGGTGATATCACATTGGTGATAACATATGGCGCGGTTTAGGCGTTCAAATGAACATCAATATGCACATAATCACAGCTATGTTGTCAACGGGGGTAGCCTACTGCAACGTTCTCTTCAAAAATCATATTTTCATAATGAAAATGAACAGTGATGACAGGACTATATGACAGGTGAAGGATAAACACCGGGGCTAATTTTAGCACCACTTAGCCACTAGCTAGCACTTCCTATAGTGAACATCGTAAGAAACGCCATCGACAGCCTCAAAGTAATGTTAATCACGCATATAACTGCAGTCCTAACTTAATGGTCTTATGACCCAGGCACCGATCGTGGCAAATTAAGGCAATGCCAAGACATTCAGGGCACTTATGTTCCCAACACCGCGCTGTCCACACTTGAGGCCTTGAAACACACAAGTTTAAAGAAGAATCCTCCTATTGAGTTATGGTTGCATCTCACCTCAACATCAATGTCCAGAAAACCCCCTTCAGCCACTTCAAACATAAGACCCATTTTGGTTCCGGAGTTGACCCGCTCGTAGAAGCACTCTTCTGCATGGGCGTCTATGCTAACGAAATACCCCGACGCAGTGGACGACAAGACGGCAAGAAGCACAACGAGCTCCGACAAAGTGAACATTTTTGGACTTTGTACGGTAGAGTTAAGTCAATTTATAACGATAATTTGTTGTCCTGTCACAAAAATAACCCAGGACCGATGTTATATTGAGCACAAGGGCACCGGTTCTGAACCTATTTGGCTAGTCTGTGGTTGCAGGAAAGCTCTCTGACCAGTGATAGCGCAGCGAGCGCATTGATGCTGTGTGATTGCCACGTACTATACGGATTTACACGGCAAGCAGAGAGGGACAAATCTACTAAGGGCTTCACAGCTCATAGGGTCAAAAATGTTAATAATAGTTCTGTAAAATAGTGCATTAATAAATATGCAAATAATGGTCAATTTATATTACATTATATAAAATATTATTTATCAATAACCAATATTATTATTATTTTTGTTATATTGCATAAAGTGCATTGGCTGACATTGTTTTAAGTGTCCAATATTGTTGTTCTTTCACCTTGTATAATACTTACCTAAGTTCAGATGTACAATATCATTGTAAAGCTGATTTAACTGCTGACAATAATGTCGAAGTCACTTTTTGTGTGTACGCTTGTGTGTTTTCAAGTTGTATCGAAATTATAAACTTCTTCCATATCTAATGCCAATTGTCTAAAAGTTTTTTATGAAGAAAAGCATGTGGATCTGAATTAGAGAATGAGAGGTGAATGGTATTGACTGCTAACAGACCAAGACGGTCATCCTAACGTATGAAATATGAAAATAAAAATGCTCAGAAAATGTGTATTATTGATTTTAATCACGAGGGGTTATTCTAAATATATGGAAAATATTTGTCTGCGAAGCTTGTTTTGGTTGCCTCCTAAGTTTTCCAGTTTCCCTGTTTCCGAGGGCCAGTAGATTTCCCGAACGCATCCCGAGCTGTCGAAACGTTGTATCGTAGCGCGCCTGCGCACGGAGAAAGTGATAGGCCTCTTTAATATAACTCACTTAGGACGCCGGTTGGCCGAGGCCCTGTTGTTTTTCATTACAAGGGAGGGGCTCCGGTGGACTGTGGCTACACTGGACGATAAATCACACGAACCCTTTATTGTGTCGCATGTTTGGTGACGTCCAATTATCGACTTGTTCTGAAGTCTCTGGGGCCGAGGCCTAGAGACTTTTCCTAGCTAACGTTATTAACATTTCCAGTCACTGCCAGTATTTTGATGCGGGTTCTGACTGGGTGTGGACTAATGAAGCGCTTTTTTGTGTGAGGAAAGGCGTCAATAGTTGGAAACGTCCGCCAGCTAGTAAAAGCATTAAAACTCCTAGCGAGGAAGTGAGGAGCGAAAAAAATGACATCTCGAAGGTAAGGGGACCAGAAAACAGTGTTATGGGGACTAGCGTCTGTTGGGCTCGTAAACAACACTGGTCGGTGGCAAACCTTCTGGTACATTGATCGTGCATCGTGTTCCTCTTCCTACAGAAGCGTACCAAGCATTCAATAAGGATGTGAACCGGTAACTTAGTACATAGGTTTAATGAAGGCTATATAACTGTCGACCGAAGACCACTTGGTAGTACACACTTAAACAATCACACACAACACGCATGCAAAGTAGTTATTCGGTGCTTCTAGCCCTAAAGCACAGCAGGACTGCTCTATTGTGGTGGTAGTCTCCATGCTACGGTATTGTCTGCTGATGATTCCACATCCATACATTTAATGTCAGTGTTTTCATTTTCAAGCCAGGGGATACGGACATGACGTAGAGCTAGGTATCAGGCGTTGAGGTTGAACTTAAATATGTAATCGATATGGACGATAGTGCCTGCATGTGTAACGTTATATATATATATTTATATATATGCAACCGAGACATTTAACTTGTTATCGTATGGTTAGGTGGTTCCACCCGAACATCACCGGCGTGGAGGCTGAGAATCTGCTGTTGACTCGCGGAGTGGATGGGAGCTTCTTGGCCAGACCGAGTAAAAGTAACCCAGGCGACTTTACTCTCTCAGTACGGTAAGCAGTATTACCCGGGAAGTTTGGATCATCCTTCTCCCACTTCCTAATAAGGGTATACAACAAATATGTTGGGCAACACACACTCAATGTCATCGTGGGCCTCCAATGTTAAAATATGTCCTACAGCCCATTCAAATAGAAATAAGCTCTGACCAAGATGCTTTTCTGTTGGTTTATTAGCTGATTTGACCCTGAGTCACGGTCCTTTTTTAAAAATCAAGAAATGAATACTCGCAAAAAATTGAAGCCCACTTGTTTCTGAGAATTGTTACTCCCTGTGGCTAGAGACTTTCATGAAGCATTATGAATTACACGTTTTCAGTTATGCGCCTGGCAGTCCCATTAGACATTATGCCAACATGGCCAACTTTATTTTATGATCGCTTCAACCTGTTCTATCAGCTGCCCCTCAATTAGATTCAGCTTGTTTATTTAAGTAACAGCATTGTTCACCTGCAATAATTGCAGGTGAACTTATTTACTTGATATGTTTAGTGGTTAATCTTTCCCCTATAGAGCATCATTTAAAATCCCAAACTAACATTCATTCCTTATCATGGGCCATTGGTTCATCCATCGATTTTATATATCTCATTTTACTCCTGTCAACCCCCACCTAAATAGTATGATTTTGATTTTGTTTGCTTTCTATTCCATATTTTTGAAAGGAACCAGACAGGTCAAAAGTTACTTTTAGCAAGGTTGAATTGTTTAGGCGCTCACCGAAGTCTACCCCTCATTGAGACAATGCTATGTTTTATGGAAAATCATAAAGTCAGTCAATCATAAAGTTAGTCATTACAAGTGCTAAGTCGTGTGCTAGGAGCTTGACATGCTTCCACCTTTTTGTTAAAAATGTTAGTTATAGAGCTCAACCCCTAAGTACTACAAATGACTGTTTGTTTGGATTTGATCTATTCGGTCATTGATGTTTGACATTAAATAGGGGTCAGACATTATAGTCCTCTGTGTGTGGTATCAAATGTAAAACAAAAAAAACATATTTTAAGCGTACGGTTTCTTGACTTGAAGTCCGTCATTTAACTTTGTTTTCCCAGTTCTGTAGCCCCCCACACAGCATGGTAATATCAACAGTTTTCACAAATACAGTTGATGAAACATGGCTGACCAAACATGACAGATATGTGCCGTTTTAGATTCAACCCCCGAGTTAGTAACTTCCTCCCACGCTTAAGGATCCTGTTTTTATTTTTAAACCTTGCATCATTTACATTGAAGATTACATTTTAGCTGGCACTTCAAGGCCCTGTTATTTTTTAATCCAACGTCTATATTCATCACCAAGCAACCTCGACCACCATACCCCCAAATAAAAGTAACTTAAATGTCAGGTTCAAATTTATAATTACATCCTTCATAATGTTAAATGTTGGGAGAGACAAGAGATTCTGCTTAGGCACTCTTTTTACAGTAGGTCTTTTATAGAAGGGGGAAAAAAGGCATTCATTGACTTGATATTCACTTTATTATGAAGAGCTGCTTGTTAGCCCGCTGTGGAACAATGGATCTCTTAATGCTGTGCAGGAGAAATGGCGCCGTGACCCACATTAAGATCCAGAACACTGGGGACTACTACGATCTCTATGGCGGGGAGAAGTTCGCAACGTTGGCGGAGCTGGTGCAGTATTACATGGAGCACCACGGGCAGCTCAAGGAGAAGAACGGAGACGTCATCGAGCTCAAGTACCCACTCAACTGTGCCGACCCCACCTCAGAAAGGTGAGTGGGAATGGTATGCGTGTGTGGGTGAGCGCGCGTCTGTGCATGAGAGGGAGACATGGAGCATAGGCTGCGCCAGGCCACCTGACTTGTTTCATTGATTTGAATGGCTGTTGATTCTTGACTTTTCGGTTTTGGGGAGATTAAATATACAGCAGAGTCTGAGCAACATGTCGGAAGTTCTTCATGCAACGAAAATATGCAATCTTTATCAAAACTTTGCCCGAGTTACTGTACTAATGAAAATTCACGCGTTTCTTATCAAACTTTGAACTTTCTTTGGTTCATTGATTTATTTAAATCTGAATTATAGCCTTGTTTCCACAAGAAAATTTCTGCATTCTACAACCATTTAGAATTTCAACTGTTTTATCAAGAGTCGATACTCATACGATCACACAAAAGGTAAAACGTGCTCACAGCCGTCCAAACTCAGGGTGGGTTTACAAGAGAATCAAAGCCAAATAGTCACAAACCATCTGTGTCCTTGTTTCAATGTTATGGTTATTTGGACTTAAAAAGTGTGATTTGAAAGTAAAATGTAATTCATTATTTCTGTCCTTTTTAAATCTATGATTATATCCAAAGCGACAGGAATTATTTTAGATACTTCTCATTCAGGAGCAGGGTGGGGTAAGGCTTCTCTCGAAAGGTAAACTGCGGGCGTTGGAACTGGAGAATCTTTTGTCAGTCTAGAACCCTAACCACTAGACTCTCTAGCCCCTTGTCATTTGATTAATCTTCAAACAATGTTCCTGTGTGTGTGTGTGTGCGTGTGCGGTCAGATGGTTCCACGGTCACCTGTCGGGCCGGGAGGCCGAGAAGCTGCTGACGGAGAAGGGTAAGAACGGCAGCTTCCTGGTGAGGGAGAGCCAGAGTCACCCGGGAGACTTTGTCCTGTCTGTGCGCACCGGGGACGACAAGACGGACAGCGCTGACAACAAACCCAAAGTCACCCACGTCATGATCCGCTGTCAGGTAAGCCCCTCTGTGTTTTAAGCCAGTGGTCTTCTAGCAGTGGGTCCTGCCCCATACAGAGCTCCAAGTGGAACGTGCACAATAAATACTGTACTAAAATATATAAACAGTATACATGCATAGTACCCGCTGTGTTTTTTCAGTTGAGCGTTGTTTTTTTTAAAGGGGAAATAGCGTGTCTAAGAAAAATATACATTGAGAACTGTTCATTATTTCACTTTTTGGACATGGGAAGGAAATCTGTATTGCTTATTTTACTGCACAGAATATCGGGTGGGTGCTGGGCCAGTAGCTCCACAAGTGGGTCATGGCATGGATAAGTTATTGTTTTCAAGTCTCCAGAAAGGTTAATTTCCTAGTTTTGAACGTTGATAGAATATTGCATGGGTTTTAGTCTCCTACAATGTTAAAGAGGGAATCCCAGTATTTTGTATTGAAGTGACTGCAAGGCCATGGTTAGAATTGCGTCTGACTTCAGTTTCATTAACTTAGAAGTGAGATGACACTTCTTCACTTCCTCCAGGAGGAAATTAAAATAAGAAATGGAGAAGAAGAAGAAAGATGTTGACCAATAAACCGTATCAGGGTCAAGTCCGCCCTGGAGTCTAGTTCGCTATAACACTGTAGCAAAGCATCAGCATAAGCATGGGAAGACATTATATGTTTTGACAGCGATATATGTAAAGACCCATGTGTTTGTGTGTGGTGTCTCTACAGCAAGACATGTATGACGTAGGCGGTGGGGAGAAGTTTGACTCACTCACAGACCTTGTGGAGCACTACAAGAAGAACCCCATGGTGGAGACACTGGGAACCGTGCTCCAGCTCAAACAGGTACCACCACCAGACTACCCATGGGTGGCCATCTCGGCGCGCCTGCCCTTGTTTAGAACTGAGCCGGGAGTGGCCTGAAATCTAAATGGTCTCATACAGATATTCTCACAGTGGATTTCACTCCCTAAGAGCTGATGGATGACTGTGCCATCTTTTCCCCCCAAATTACACTCAAATAATGGCTCTTAATTCTAACCTGCAGCACTTTTGATCTCATAAATAATTCACAGTAGCTCTGGCTAAAAGCCGGCTGCATTATGATGTACTGATGACGTCGCTGTGCTCCCCAGCCGCTCAACACGACCCGCATCAACGCTGCAGAGATCGAGAGCCGCGTGAGGGAGCTGAGCAAACTGGCCGAGGCCACGGACAAGGTCAAACAGGGCTTCTGGGAGGAGTTCGAGGTAAGGGCCCCGCACAAGGATGGGGTGCCGGATTGGTTATACCTTTCTCTCATTCAATGAATGAATGAGTTTGTGAACGACTGACTTGGTTACTTCAATTAATGATCTCTCCCTCATGTCATGATGCCCACTGTACCCACTTTCTCTCCACTTAGACGCTGCAACAGCAAGAGTGCAAGTTACTGTACAGTCGCAAGGAGGGCCAGCGGGCAGAGAACAAGAATAAGAACCGCTACAAAAACATCCTTCCCTGTAAGGAACTCCATCCTGTTCTCCTAACTCACCTGAGATCCTGTTGATCCTTAATCTGAACGAGTTCACCTTGAAGCTAAATGACATATGAATTCACGTGAATTCTGTGCAATCTTAACACGAATTTGGCTAAACTTTCTGTAGTATCTTCATCTGTATATGTATTCACCTCTACTCTCTGTGGTATCTTAATTTGAATATGAATTCACCTGACCTGTCATCTTAATGATGACAGGTTATGAATCACCTGAACTCTTAGTGTTATCTCAACCTTAACACGGATTCACCTGACGTGCCTGTATGATCCCAGTATGTTGACAGGAGTTGTGTGTTGGTCTCCCCTCTCCTCTGCAGTCGACCACACGCGCGTGGTGCTCAACGACGGCGATGACACTGAGGCGGGCTCCGACTACATCAACGCTAATCTCATCATGGTGGTGACTGACATCATGGTAACTCTACTCTACCCTCCACACACAAACACACTGACGCATGCACATACAGTACATGCATATACACACACAAAATAACCCCCTGGTTTATTATTCTGTACATTAAACAATTCTTGCATTGGTAAATGTCAGGTTCAGATTCGATGAGATTCTTAAGTGTTGAAAGTATACAAACTTGAAGTTGATGTATAGAATTATCGAAATAATTTTCTTAAGTCTTAACTGGGGGTCATGACAGTGAAGTATATGAACATTTTAAGTATCAAACTAGTCGCATATCTTCTCACAGGATTAATACAATACAGTCCAAAGACGATAAATGATGACATAGAATTATTGACCTGCCCTAATTCGTCGTGTGTGTGTGTACAGCCCGAGCTGGAGTCCAAGTCGAACAGCACCAAGCTGAAGAAGAGCTACATCGCCACGCAGGGCTGCCTGCAGAACACCATCAGCGACTTCTGGAGGATGGTGTTCCAGGAGAACTCTAGGGTCATCGTCATGACGACCAAGGAGGTGGAGAGGGGAAAGGTGAGCCCAGGCCAAAGACTACAATGTTCGTTATGTTATCTAACTATTGTGTGGAAGAAAGCATTTCAGCAATATTTTTGAGTGCCCCACATTTTTTCTTTAAATATATATTTAGTTTTACACATCAGTTTAGTGAAAATATCATTCTTTATTTTGTTATTTGTGTAGCAGTGCGCTTTTTTAATAATCAACTTAAACACAAATGATTTCAAAGATAGACAATTATGCAATGAGTGGCATGAAGGATCTGTATGATTTGCATACAAGGTATTTCCAACGATCCTTTGCCAGTAAAATATGAATGAACACGCAAACAATTGGAATAAGATTCTAGGAAAGAAATCGAAAGCATGTTTTTTGCAACTTAATGTGTGAGGTACTACCAGTAAAAAGTGTCTATTCCTCTCCCAGAGTTAATGTGTAAAGTTCTACTAGTAAAACTTATATTCATCTTCCAGAGTAAATGTGTGAAGTACTAGCAGTGAAACGTTTACATTATATATTCATCTTTTAGAGTAAATGTGTGAAGTACTAGCAGTGAAACGTTTATATATATTTATCTTCTAGAGTAAATGTGTCAAGTACTAGCAGTGAAACGCTTATATATATATTCATCTTCCAGAGTAAATGTGTGAAGTACGAGCAGTGAAACGTTTATATATATATTCATCTTCTAGAGTAAATGTGTGAAGTTGTACCAGTAAAACGTATATATTCTTCTTCTAAAGTAAACGGGGCAGTACTACAAGTAAAACTTATACGTATTCATCTTCTAGAATAAATGTGTGCAGTACTACCAGTAAAACTTATATATATGTATTCATCTTCCAGAGTAAGTGTGTGAAATACTGGCCGGACGTGTCGGCCCTGAAGGAGTACGGAGCCATGCGGGTCCGAAACGTCAAGGAGACGGCCGCCCACGACTACACGCTCAGAGAACTCAAACTATCCAAGGTTGGACAGGTAAGAGGCTCATCACCCTCTTGTAATGTGAGCTTGTCGTTACAAGTTCATCACATTACCTGCTCCAGCGCTGGAGACCAGCAGTTCCACACGCGACCACAGGAGGTCATGTGCCACCATGTTAGGAGGGACGGTAAATGGGGTGCATTGATATAGCCCTTATCTAACATGTGGCCAATTAGAGTCCTTTACGATTACCCAGTCATCCATTCAAACCCACAACCGTCTACTGATGCACTGTATACTGATGATTGCATGGTGGTGTCCATGCAAGGAAACATCCAGCTGGTCGAGAGCGCTTAGGGGGAGGTGTCTTCATCAGGGACACCTCAACACTTTGCTAAGAAGAGCCCTGGACAGATCCAGTACCCCTTCCAGTTGCGAAACCGGTCACTCTATCACTGCTGCTTGTTTTCTTAAGGATAGCGCAGTGTTCTTAAGGATAGCGCAGTGTTCTTAAGGATAGCGCTGTGTTCTTAAGGATAGCGCAGTTTTCTTAAGGATAGCGCAGTGTTCTTAAGGATTGCGCAGTGTTCTTAAGGATAGCGCAGTGTTCTTAAGGATAGCGCAGTGTTCTTAAGGATAGCGCAGTGTTCTTAAGGATAGCGCAGTGTTCTTAAAGATAGCGCAGTGTTCTTAAGGATAGCGCAGTGTTCTTAAGGATAGCGCAGTGTTCTTAAGGATAGCGCAGTGTTCTTAAGGATAGCGCAGTGTTCTTAAGGATAGCGCAGTGTTCTTAAGGATAGCGCAGTGTTCTTAAGGATAGCGCAGTGTTCTTAAGGATAGCGCAGTGTTCTTAAGGATAGCGCTGTGTTCTTAAGGATAGCGCAGTGTTCTTAAGGATAGCGCAGTGTTCTTAAGGATAGCGCAGTGTTCTTAAGGATAGCGCAGTGTTCTTAAGGATAGCGCAGTGTTCTTAAGGATACCGCCGTGTTCTTAAGGATAGCGCCGTGTTCTTAAGGATAGCGCAGTGGTCTTAAGGATAGCGCAGTGGTCTTAAGGATAGCACAGTGTTCTTAAGGATAGCGCTGTGGTCTTAAGGATAGCGCCGTGTTCTTAAAGGTGACATATTATACCTCCAGGTGTGAGTGAGTAGCCGTTACAAGCTGTTTTGACATCGCAAGTGGGCGTGTCCACCTAGATGTATGACGGCTAGATGAGCAACGTTTGCTACAGTCCACTGGGTAGGCTGGTAGACTGATCTATCCAGCACACATCTAGGTGGACACGCCCACTTGTGAAGTCAGAAGAGGCAGATTTTCAAAACGGCTTGTACCGGCTAATCACTCACACTTGGTGGTATAATATGTCACCTTTTAAGAAAACCACACTATTATTATTACAATTGAGTAAAACTATTTAAATATATGTTTTATTAATTTCAATGCATTACTTACCTCAAAGCTTTGAGGACTGTGTACCAATGCGCTGAAGTAGAGCTCACACTGTAACTCGGGGCTTCTACCTGACTGTAACAGGGGAACACGGAGCGGACCGTTTGGCAGTACCACTTCCGGGCCTGGCCCGACCACGGCGTGCCCACCGACCCCGGAGGTGTGCTGGACTTCCTGGAGGAGGTCAACCTGAAACAGGAGAGCATCCTGGAGGCTGGCCCCATAGCGGTGCACTGCAGGTATACAGACACCCAGAGCCTAAAGTATACCGTTACACTCCCTCCCCATACAGCAGGGCTGCGCTACCTGAGCCCGGGGACACCTGGGTGTGGGAGATTGGTGACTTCTAGGCTATTCAATGTTTTTTTTGCATTGAACTTTGGGGTGACGATGTATACGATTTACTTTTATATATATATATGTATGTATATATTTCAAAAGTAAATTGATCTAGAATAGATATCTGCAGTACATACTGATGGCTACACACAACGAAAATCCCATGCATACAATTTCACCCTATACCTGATATATTGTCTTCAGACATTTTTACTCAATTTACACCATCCTGGTGTATAATCTGTTTCCTTGCAGTGGCTGTAGTTACTCCAGAGGGCGTCCTTGACCTGTGTAGAGGAGTATCAAATGACAGACATTAGCAGAGCTTATGTCTTCAGCTGCAAAATAAACCAAACGAAAAGCTGCAAAATAAACCAAACGAAAGAAGAGGGCTAAAAACAGCATTCATATTGGCAGATTTCAGAGGACGGTTGAGCAGCAGGGTTGTGCCAGGACCCTAGCGCGTTGACTTTGGCCGCTGGTTGTTATTGAGTGAAAGCTGGCACCCACAGTGAGTTGTAGGGGCGAGGTTAAGCGGCCTTAATGTTATTATTTTGAGACTGCCAAGTAAATGGTATCAACCAAGAGGGTCGCAGGTCGTACACATTGTCACCTTTTAATGTTTTGGAATAGAGGTGGTCCCCTGGAGTATATAAACCACTGCCTGGTTCTGGATTCAAGATTAGATCAAAAATACTTTATTATGATTATTGAGGCACGTTTGATATGATGGAATATAAGTTGTGTGAGTTCCCATTTCTTTAGACCGAGGAACGTGGTCACGGGCCGTAGGCGGTTGATGTATTGATCGCCCGTGATGTAATGATTTCTCATTTTCTTCCTCTCTAGTGCTGGGATTGGACGAACAGGCACCTTCATCGTGATCGACATCCTGATAGATGTGATAAGAGAAAAAGGTACGGATATGTCTACTACATTGTTTTGTTTTTTTCAGCATGTAGAACTGCTTTTACAATGCAAACCATTTTACTAGGTAACCACCATTTAAGAAAATGTCATAATGTATTGGTTAACACTATAGTTCAGGCTACCCAGCTAATTTTACCCTTCAGCCTTATTTCTCCCACAAAAAAAACCCTAGTTCCTGTACCAACTGTAAGATGGGGACACTTTCAAAGGTTATAATCAATTTTTTTTCAATCAAATGTTTTTCTATTGGATCAAGTGAGAATGTTTGACATTTGCTCCTATGGAACTCGATGTGTCAGTTTCTTCTAAAACCTTGTCCGTCATGTGCAGATTATCAATTTTCTTTTAACTCTGAGGCTGAATTTCCCCTGCTAAGTAGATACTTTACTTATCCTTTAAGTGGAAGAGAATCACAGTGGACCTCATTTACCCAGCAAAGTTAGAAAAGCTGGACTTTGGATAGAGATGATCCCTGGGTAAGGCTCAGGGAGACCGTGGGGATGTTAAGCGTTGACACCCAATGCTTTGTGTCCTGAAGGGGTGGACTGTGACATCGACGTGCCCAAGACCATCCAGATGGTGCGCTCCCAGCGCTCTGGGATGGTGCAGACCGAGGCCCAGTACCGCTTCATCTACATGGCCGTGCAGCACTACATCGAGACCCTGCAGAGACGCATCGAGGAGGAGCAGGTGGGATCCTGGCATTAATGACTTCAAAAGGGTGGACCGCTGTTAGCGGTCCACCTTTTCATTGAATATGGTCATTGTCCTGCTAACGTGCTGCACTTCTGATTATCGTAGGAAGGGTTACTCCATTTAATGTGGTATTTGTTATAAAATATAATTTAAGTTAGTTGTCTTTAAAGTATTTTATTTTGGCAGCTTTTCAATGCAACGGTCATAATGATTAACACATTTTTAAAATTAGTGGGCTGAATTTATTACATTTCTATTTGGAAGAAATGCCCTTTATAAAGACCTCTAACTCTTGACCCGAGGGGCACGGTGTCTACTCTCCACATCGCCACCGTGGTTTCCTCACACCGTCCTCCCTTGTTGCCGTCTTTGCAGAAGAGCAAGATCAAGGGGCGCGAGTACACCAACATCAAGTACTCTATGCTGGACCTGACCGGAGAGCAGAGCCCCCTGCCGCCCTGCACGCCAATCCCAACGCCCATCTGCACAGAGTGAGTCCTGCCCGCCAACGGTGTGTGTGTGTGTGTGTGTGTGTGTGTGTGTGTGTGTGTGTGTGTGTGTGTGTGTGTGTGTGTGTGTGTGTGTGTGTGTGTGTGTGTGTGTGTGTGTGTGTGTGTGTGTGTGTGTGTGTGTGTGTGTCCCACCCAATGCAAAGCTTTCAAGGAATCTTCGTTGTGGCGTACAACTAACGTGGGTCTGCGTTTGCGTGTGCAGAATGAGGGAGGACAGCTCCAGGGTGTATGAGAACGTGGGTCTGATGCAGCAGCAGAAGAGCTTCAGATGAGGGGCCGCAGGGAACCCGGCGAGCCACCATTTCCAGGTAAACACACCGCAACGACGACATCCAATCGAAACCCACCACCTCTGACGGAGCTCTGGCCAATCACAGCCCTGGATTGTCTTTTTCCCCTCGTCCTCCAGGAACCTGACACCTGAACGATTTTTGCCAGCCACACCTTGACGCCTGAGACTTGAAACCGTGTTGCGGACATGGAACAATAGAAAACAATGGAAAACAACATGACATCGACGAGAGAGAGGGGAGGGGGAGAGAGGGCAAGAGGGAGGGAGGGAGGGAGGGAGAGGTAGACCTAACACCAGAGCCTCTCTGACCCTCTACCCCCTGCTCTAGGTGTATTCTAAACCACTGTGATTGTCAGAGGAGCCTCCTTGGAAGGGGGGCGGCCGCGCTAAAAACCCAACCTTAACCACGGTGTGGGGGTCGCCTTCTAAACCCACCCCCACCCCCGCAACAAGGGCTGCATCTAGCGAACGATCGACCACCGCGGGAATGTCCACCAAGCCCCCCCCCCCCCCCGACCACCCACACCCCCTGACTAACATTTTGCCCTTTTTTTTTGTTGTTTTTCTGTGTACTTACTCTTGTCTGTTTATTATGGTGTTTTTATAATTAACCAAAGGAAATGTACGCCAATTTAGATTTTAGTTGAAAAGAAAGGAGGTTTGTCGAGAGGTAAAGACGTAGGCTCGTGCCGAATCCACCGATGATTTCGTTCAACATCTCCTCGCAGATATCTTTTCCGCCCGGTTGGCCTTCTCAGCGGTGACGCGGCATGGCCGTCGATAGTTTTTTCGCTGAGGAGGAAGAAGCATAATAGTCCCCCCGACACCACTGGGGAATGTAGTTTTACCTGTATTTTATAGACCAATGTAAACGATTGAAGCATCACTGACCGGCCACGTTGTGTGTTTCTATAGTAACAGTTGTATCATATGCTAACCTCACTCGCCCTCCTACACATGAGGATGTATGTCTCTCAAGAACTGCCTTGGAACGAAAGCTGATCCATTCAGGCTTTTGGCCAGTCTTAAGACTTTTACCTATTTTTTTTTTCCGGTTGCACCGCCCCCCAGAGTGAGGTCGTCTTTGTTCCGATGGAACCGTCCGTCTGTCACCATTCCCTTCAGCTCAAGCCGAGTGTCCTTAACGCTATGTTCTGTTGCTGCTTCTGCGCAGCATCACCGCCACTACTTCAAGCCTTGTTACGCCATCATGGATATATGAAACAATAATGTTAGGGATAGAAGGAATGTATAATCTTCATAATATTCATGCATCCCCCCTGTGCCCCCGTATCCTCCCCCTAACACTCCTGCACTTCTAGTCGTTCATTTCTTGACACTTAAAAATGGGTTTTCAGTCGAGGTGTGATTCTCCGTCGGTGTGTTACTCACTAGAGCTTGCGGGCAACGCCATGGGCACACCGCTGCCAAAAGATGAGTTGGGTTATTGGTTTTCATTTTTAAATCGTATTACATTGTTTTCTTTCCGCTCTTCACCGAGTGAAGGAGGCCCGTTTCGCTGCCTGTTCGGAGCGTACCTCCACATGTATTTCACTTCCACGGTCGCTGTCTGACGTTGTCGCGGTGACATTTACCAAGAGTTTTTTTTGTCATTTTGTCGCCGTGGTGATGGGACTTTAAAGGGCCCCACTCAAACAAACAACCCCACCCCAATGTTTACACACACACACACACACACACACACACACACACACACACACACACACACACACACACACACACACACACACACACACACACACACACACACACACACACACACACACACACACTGCATTAAACATTCGAGATGGCGGTTTTATATGCCATTGGTGCCCCATCGGTTACTAGTAGTATTTTTATTTTTACTTATGAAATGTCGTCACACTAAAAGCATTAAACTGTTTTTTGATAGAGAACCGAGTACTTTACCAGTGAGCTGCAGTATTCCTGGGAACGATGAATCCAGGGCTGATACTATATGTGCATTATTATTATTATGGTTGTTGTTGTTCTAACTGATGAAGACTCGCCGACCCACTTGTCGGCTGTACATTGTCATTTTTTTTTTTCTGCTCATTTGCTCCATTCGTGTTTTTGTGATGTTATTTGCGCCTTGGGTGGGGGGGGAAGTCAGTCTTTCTGACGATATTTTGAGTCTGTGCGACATCTCCCCTGGAAAGAAACGTCTCAAGGGAATATTCTGGAGCGGGGAGAGGATGTACGGACTCCTGGCCGACCCGCCTTAAGGGGCCGTTCTCAACACTCACTCATCCAGGGTTCAGAGGCCTTTCCACCCCCCCTCCCCAACCCCGGAGGCTTACTCCTCCCACGGGGAGGCGGGTGTGGGTCCACCCCCTCCAAGGAGCCAGCCGGATCTCCACCTTAAATCAGTGTTTCTTCACGGCTGGCCGCTTCCCTCCAGCACAACACCACCCTAACGCTCGTCTCAAAGGGACTCCTTGAAGCCTGAATCCATTTCTGTACGACACAACGTATTCTCTTTAGTTCCTTCTCGTCTTAAATCATACGCATTGAGTTGACTGAGCTTCTACGTGCTACTGTCCCGTCTGCAGGTTTTTCAGTTCTTCCTCTTCATTTGTCGTATCGTTAGGATGTATGAGTCTGTCTGTCTGTCCGTCCGTTTCGCGTGTCCTTCTGCTGTTTAGTGGCCTTGTCCTTGTGGTGTTTTTTTGTCTCGTCTTTATGTCCGGAGGTGTTGCTCTGTACGGCCATGGCCATCTTTGTGAGACACTCACACTCCTGGATGACTTGGCTTTTCTTTTTTTAATTCACAGAACATTGAAAAAACGCATTCTTTATAATTATTATTAATATTATAAGCAATTACAATGCATAGATGTGCCTTCTATGCATATGCTTATGTGTATGTGATAGCTATTGAAAACAACACAGTGCTCTTTAGATCATTCAAGAACTCGTAACACATTAATGTGAATTTTGTCATCCTGAACATCACCTGAACAAAAAGAAGAGGAGGAACCGTGATTGCAATGCAAACAAACTATATTTTTTAACATGTATATTGTACATGAGTACCTGGTAGAGGACAATGTACTTACCAAGCATATCTACTTGCCAATAAGATATAATGTATGTATATTCCTACAGGACAGGTTTCTCTCTGACAAAGAGAGGCGTCTCCCTTGCAAAACACTTATGAGGTTTATTGTATTGTATGACTTTCAATGCAGTTAACCATGTTAACTTCAATAACAATAAATGGCTAGCTCATGCCTCATTCATTTGTGTGGTGGTTTGTGTGTGCATGCACTAATTCAGTTTTGGACCATTACAAACTAACTGATTTAATTAGGAATAAGCTAAAGGCCAAAACTAAAATGAACACAATGAATCCATGGATGTTGAGTTTGTTTGCTCTGATGATTTGACATGCACAAAGTTATAATAGTTATAGGAATGGAGGCTACAGAAAAATGAAAATATTTGCAAGATATTCTAAATGCATCTGATAATCCCATTTGTGGTGCAGTGTTTCAAAGAAATGTTACCTAAAAGCATCCTATCACCTGACTCAATAAATGTTATTTAGAACTTTGAAACCCATTTAACGTCTTGAACAATGGATCGTGTTGTCTTTTGTCAAGGATAACAAATTTCAAAGCCCTCAAGACTGAGCTGAGCTCTCTATTGGTTTAGCATAATCCAGTTATAACAGAGAACCCCATATAACAAAAACAATGGAACTGACCTGATTCTTGTGGATAATTACATTGTCAAAACAAAAACAAAAAAGCTCCAGCCAGAGGCAAAAAGAAATCTTACGAAATATTTGGATTTTCTGGTAGACTTAACTAGCAAACGTACTGGGTAGCTATTCTCTTCTGTTCACAGTGCTAATAGGACATTCTGTGTTAGGTCAATCTTGTGAGCATTTACAGCTGCGAGGAATATATTTTGAAGACATTCTGCAGTGTGGACAATCTTTGAGAACATTCTGCCGTGTAAAACCATGTGAGGACATCCTGTTTGGACGCTCTGCTGTGAGGACGTACTTCTGGAAGGACAGCCTTATGATGACCACCACATACTCCATAATGCAGATATTTCTTGTTGTCATCATCTGTGTTCTCCTCTGGCTGAAACTCAAGCCCCGGAGGCCCAAGCATTTCCCTCCAGGCCCCGATCCTGTTCCAGTATTTGGGAATATACTCCAGCTGAGCACGACAAACCCACTGAGGGACCTCAACAAGGTATTTGGTGATACTTCGGTACTTCAGATTCTGATTATGCTAGAGCACCTCCCTATATAATAAAATATTGTATTTATTCTTCTGTTGTAATGTACCGGTAATAAAGTACATTAGTATTATATTTCTATATCATAACTGATGTCTCTTCTAGTTTGCCAGGCGTTATGGCGACGTGTACAGTCTGTTCCTTGGCAACAGGCCGGCAGTGTTTCTGCACGGACTGCAGGTCATCAGGCAGGCTCTGGTGACTCAGGGAGCAGACTTCGCCGGCCGGCCCCAGGGCCTGATGATCAACCATGTGACGGAGAATAAAGGTTGGCTCTGGCCTCCTCCGTATTTCCCCAGCGGTCTTCACAGAGGAGATGACTGGTTTATAAATGACATATCCTCAAAATTGTATGCGTCTTCAATGTATGATGATCATTTGGATAGAGAGCGTAAATCATTATTGTAAATAATAAAACATGAAGATAAAAAGGCGATCTGTAAAAGCCCCTAAAGGAGTTTAGTATCTTGGCATGTCTCTGCTCTGAAAGCCCAGTGTTGTTCAGCTGTACTTCCTCCTCCCACCTCTAGGGCTGATCATGGCCAACTATGGGCCAACATGGAAGGAACACAGGCGCTTTGCCCTGGCCTCCATGAAGACCTTCGGTCTGGGTAAAAAGACCATGGAGAACAAGATCTTGGAGGAGACCCATCACATCTGCAGCCACTTAGAAAACCATCTGGGTAAGTAAGCTGTTGTAAGGGCTCTTATTTGACCACCAGGTGTGAGGTGGATTATTCAACGAGCCTTTTCAGCCATTTATGACATCACAAGAGGGAGTGTCCACCCAGATGTAAGATATATTGATCAACCAATCAGGCACCTCCCTGACTCAACCAACGTGTATCTCCCACTTGTGATGTCAGAAATTGATATATTTTGGAAATGGCATGTTATCACGGCCCTTTAATAACCTCAACATCACTTTTTGTGGTCGATTTGATTTTATGTCCTTTTTTCTGCTTAGGGGATCCAGTGGATCCTTCGTTTCTGATCCACAGCGCCTCGTCCAACGTGATCTGCTCTGTCCTGTTTGGAGAGCGTTTTGAGTACAAAGACGAGATGCACAAGCTCATCATCAACAGCTTCAAGGAGAACGCTCAGGTGGCCAATGGGGCCTGGGCAGCAGTAAGTTAGCAGCACCGCGACGGATGGGCTTATCCATGGAGATTATTCCCATGATGCACTGCTTTCTCCTAGGGCTGTACACTGTTCCTCAAAGATCCCCTATTTTACCACCAGGTGTTGTGTCAATGATGAATTCAGTTTTGAAGTTTAATATTCCCCCATTTAAGGCTCCTTGACCTCATTGAGAGCTGATGTATTTCAATCAATCATTGGACAATGTCTCACACATATTTCCATATGTGTGAGACAGGTTCTCCTTAGACTCAGTTGAATATCAATATCAGTGACCTAATCGTGTAAAACACGGTCCAAAGTCCAGTCTTCAGGCCAAGACTGATCTGACGGTAATCTGTCCTGTTTCAACAAGCTAATTCGTCAAACTGACTCTGCTCTCCAATAGATCTACGATGGGTTCCCGGCTTTGCGAGGGCTTCCACTGCCCTTCCAGAAGGTATTCAAGAACTTTGACATCATAAAGAATCATGTCAGGGGCGTCGTGAAGCAGCACAAGTCCTCCCGAGTCCCCGGAGAACAGCGAGATGTCATTGATTGCTATCTGGATGAGATGGAGAAGGTGTGGCCTTCAGCAAGTTTTCTACTCTAACTTGCTCTCCCAAATGGCTTCTTGCTTAGACTTGTGTGCCTAAGATCTCCATGTGAATGCTTGCTCTCACCCCTCGTCCATGGGTGCATTCCGATTGTCCTCCACTAGTTCATACTGCGAAAAATCTCCAGGTGTCCGGCTTGAAAGCTATTGTACCAACTAACTGAGGTTGCTCATCTCCTTGATGCTAAAGTAAATGAACATGAGGAAAGATTCATCGTAAAACACCCCATGTTTGACATTTGTCTTTCACTATTAGAGTACACAAGATGGCTGCCTGTTGGAGGAGGAGCGGTTAGTCATGCTGCTGCTTGACCTTCACTTCGCCGCCACCGACACCACGGCCAACACCATCCTCTCTGGCATCCTCTACCTGGCCACGCACAGGGACATACAGGGTGAGCCTCTGTCTCCACCCCGACCAGCACAACGCTTTAGCCAACAACTAGCTAATGATGCTAACGATGCACAGTATGTACCTTTGACAACATATTTCATGCCTCATTAACCACTTGTGGTCTTTTTTCTCCTCTGTTCAACCCTTTTGTTCAAAATTATCCAATGTTTTTATTTGGCAAGACTAGATGTCCACTAAGGACAAAACCGTGCTCTGAACCGCTACATTCATAACGTCCAACCATTCCAAACCGAGTCCATCGTGGCAGGGTGAAAGGTCACACTGTTCAGCCTTGAGCTCCTCCTTCATCCACATGTTCCTCCCCCCCCCCCCCCCCCCCCCCCAGCCCGCTGTCAGAGGGAGTTGGACGAGGGCCTGGCGGGCCGCGTCGGCATTTCATTTGAAGATCGCCACAGGATGCCGTTTGTGATGGCCACCCTCCACGAGACGGTGCGTGTGGCCAACATCGCCCCAGTGGGGGTGTTCCACGCCACTACCAGGGACACCATGCTGAAGGGCTACCGCATCCCAGAGGTGGGGGACGTGGGACACGTGTTCACGGGTGGTGAGGGTGTTTGACTGCCGACAATGCTTTTGGTGAAAGCATCATCTATTGTTGTAACTCAATGCGCTACAAATAGTTGAGGTAAATAAATACTGTATGCATACATTGGTACACATGAACACATTACCACGAACATGGGTGGTTGAGCTCATTGACCACGCACACACATATTGACACGCTGTCTCTCTTACACACACGTTAGAGTATGTGGCTGATCTACTGCGTTATTAAGTGTGTCCTCTCCTTCACTTTCATTTTTTTTTCCAAAAAGTCATTGCATTCCTACCACTTCACCCGTGTGTTTCTTGGGACCAGGGGACTCTGGTGATTACCAACCTGACTTCTGTGCTGTCTGAGGGCCCCCACTGGGAGAGACCATCAGACTTCTATCCTCCACACTTCTTAGATCAGGACGGAAGCTTCCGGAAGCCTGAGGCCTACCTGGCATTTTCTGCTGGTAAATAACTACTTTCCCCCCTGTGACAAACATTACATCGAGATTGTATAGTGTGTATATATTCTAAAAATAATGAGTCAAATCTTTTCATCCCTTGTGTTTTGGGAATTTACCTTGCCCTTAATCTCGGTCTGTTCT
>NC_079430.1:10360091-10362591 GCF_026213295.1 Gadus chalcogrammus
ATGCACGGCCAAGTTAACCAATCATCCAAATACGAGCGCATGACATCTACACCAATGAGATACAAGTCATACATATTTCCACTTAATCAATGGATTTTGACAAAATGCATGATTTTATGTTCTGAATGCACCGTTGTTGAAAAGGACAACGTTGTATTGCTTTAATGCGAAAATACTTTTTTGTGTGCAGTGACTAATGATTTGTAATCCATGACCGACGTCAGCTGATTTCTGGATGTTTCTTTCTGACAATGCTTGGAATGTGTGTGTGTGTGTGTGTGTGTGTGTGTGTGTGTGTGTGTGTGTGTGTGTGTGTGTGTGTGTGTGTGTGTGTGTGTGTGTGTGTGTGTGTGCGCGCAATATGTTTGTGTGTTGGTGCATGTTTGTGTGTGTGTGTGTGTGTGTGTGTGTGTGTGTGTCAGTGTGTGTATGGTACACATGTACAAACAAACATATATGTGTCTTGTGCATGTATGTATGAATCAGTGGTTGATACATTTCCATGTATTTTACTGTGTCACATTTCTGTGCCCTGCATCATCCGTGTGTGCGTGCTTACATGAATTGCAGTGTGTGAGCGTGCACGTGAACGTGCATGTGTGCCAGCGTGTCAGTAATCTATTGACGGCACTTTCCCAGGCTCCATCTAATCCCTCTGATGGTCCTTTGACCCGGCAACCCTGGCCACCACGCAGGCACACCGTGTGTGTGTGTGTGTGTGTGTGTGTGTGTGTGTGTGTGTGTGTATTGGTGTTTTGTATTATACTTGGTACATTTTCGTGTCTCTGACTTGGTGTGTATGTGGGGGGGGTTCATGCATTTGTGTCCTGTTTGTGTGAGTACAGTAGTGTGTGTTTGTCTCTGCGTATATTTGTGTGTATTTGTGTTTTTATGTGTTTGTGTGCGTGGTGTGTGTTTGTGTAACATGTAGGTGTGGGGGTGTTTGGATGTGTGTGCATGAATGTGTTTCTCCCTATTTTTGTGTGTAGGAGTGTGTGTGTATGTGTGTATAGTTCTGAATTTGTATGTCTATGTGCACGCATGTGTGTGCGTGTGTGTGTGTGTGTGTGTGTGTATGTTTGCATTAGTTCATAAGTGTGTATATGTACAGCATGTGTGTGCTAGTACCTGCATGTGTCTGTGTCTGTGTGCATGTTTGTTTGTTTGTGTGTGAGTGTGTGTGCTAGTTCACGAGTGTGTATACGTATGTGTGTGCTACTACCTGCATGTGCGCGTTCGTGTGTGTGTGTGTGTGTGTGTGTGTGCGTGTGCGTATTCATTTGCTTGTGTGTTTGTCTGTGTGCGCATTTGTTAATAAGTGCGTACACGTTTGTGTGTGCCAGTACCTGCGTCTGTGTGTATGCATGTGCACACACACCGTGCATCAGGACCTGGTTGTGTGTGAGGGGGCTGAGTGGCAGAGTGCAGTATGAGTGCTGATCCAAACACCACTCAGCGGCCGTTCTGCTGACCCTGGGCCGGCCCTCCTTAACGCCCCGTCTACCCAGGAGACAGAGCCTCTAATAACGCAGGGCGGTGGCGATAAGGGGCAGCAGCCGTGCCGCTGAATGGTCTGTGTCGGCGTAAACGATTCATGATCAGCGCTGGCGGGATTGGACTCTGTCTTTGGATCCCAATGAGTAATGAACGGGGAGCCCGTCCTGGTGGTAGCGCAGGGTTGATTATAAAGCATTGTTGGGTGTGTGTGACCTTGTGCGCTGTGTGTTGTGTGTTTTGTTTTTGTGTGTGTTTTTTGTGTATCTGTGTGTGGGTTTGTGTGTGTGTGTGTGTGTGTGTGTGTGTGTGTGTGTGTGTGTGTGTGTGTGTGTGTGTGTGTGTGTGTGTGTGTGTGTGTGTGTGTGTGTGTGTGTGTGTTTGTGTGTACGTGTGTGTGTGTTTGTGTTTCTATGTGTGCGTGTGTTCGTGTGTGTGTGTGTTTCTGTGTATCTGTGTGTGTATATATACTTCTGTACAGCTGCGTATTTGTGTGTGGGTCTGTTTTTGTGTGTGTTTGCTTTTGTGGGTGTGTGTGCGTGTATGTATGTGTGCTTTCTGTTTGTGTGAGCATTCTTGTGCATTTCCATGAATCTATATCTTTGTGGGTAAGTGTCCCTTTGGGTGCGCGTGTTTGTGTGTTGGTTTAAAAGCATGAAGTTATCTCCAGAGGGGGATCGGGGACCTGCATACACTCATTATCAGTGAGGAGGAGGTAGAGGAAGAGCAGGAGGACGGGTTCTGAGGAGGAAGAGGAGGAGGAGGAGGAGGGGGAGGAGGAGGAGGAGGAGGGGAGGTGGGAGGGGAGGACGGGTGTGGAAGAGGAAGAGGAAAAGAAGGAGGAGGAGATCTAGGAATTGGAAGAGAGCGAGCTAAGCCTCATAATCTGCTTTTCCAGTCTCTATAAACGCTCTATACACGCTGTCAAATCTATACTCAATACTCTGTACTCTATGCAGGCTCTCTATACTTTCTATAATCTCTCTATAATCTCCATACTCTCTCT
>NC_079430.1:10367591-10390091 GCF_026213295.1 Gadus chalcogrammus
CTACGGAAGGAGATGGAGGAGTGGTAGGACATCCAAGCCGAGCAGATGTTGTGTGTGATGGATCTCATTGTGGGAGCTTTCCTCCACAATGCTCTGAAATCCTTTTCCAGAAGAGCGAGAATCTTAATCCAGAAGCTCTGAAACCTGATTCAAGGATGGGAACAATGTGCTTCTAGTATAATAGAGGTTCTTGAATTAATTGATCAATGAGCGGTACAGTCAAATTGTAAAAGCTTGAGCATTGAAATGAAAAGCTGCATAGTATTCTAGGGGCCGTAGAATACACTGTGATTCCAGAAGATGTATTCTATAAAAAAAAATATTCTAGAGGCCCTCAAATGTATTGTAGAAGATTGTGAATGGGGCTCTTGAGCAACTATAATCTCAAACTTCTAAATATGTTGATGTTTAGAATTTCAGGAGAATCCTCCTCTTATATCTCTTTCTTGTTCCCCCTCTCCCTCCCTCCCTCCCTCTCTCTCTCCCCCTCTCTCTCCCCCCCAGCCGCCTCTCCACCCGTCTGGATGACATCAGGAGGACGGCGTGTGGCGACGGCCAGTCCCGCTGCCTCCTGTGCGGGGAGGCGTTCGGACCGCAGGGGGTCTCGCCGGTGCTCTGTGTTCAGTGCAGAAAGGTGGGCGGATTAGATAAAGGGCATTATCAGACGACAGCGCACAACAGTGAACACAATGAAAAGCGCAGGTGAAAACGCGTGGGCAGAGTGTATGCCGCCAGGGGAAATGAGAGGGTGCAGACAGTAGAGTGGGCTGTCGAGTCCTGGAATGATCTCTGTAGTGGCAGGGGCGGGCTGGGGGTTAATTGGCTGCGAGTGACACACACTGTGTGTGTTTCTCGTCTTGTACACTTCCTGTGTCCTGCTGCTGCTCCTGGCTTAATGCCAGCTGAACTGGAAAAGTGCATGTGCCGTGCACCTGCCACCAGGGACCAAGCTGTGTGCGTGTGTGTTGCGTACGTGGGTGCCTGCGTGCATGCGTTTGTGTGTATCTCGCACGTGTGTGTGTGTGTGTGTGTGTGTGTGTGTGTGTGTGTGTGTGTGTGTGTGTGTGTGTGTGTGTGTGTGTGTGTGTGTGTGTGTGTGTGTGTGTGTGTGTGCGTGCACATATATGTGTAGGTGCCTATAAAGGTGTGTGAATGTGTTTGTATGCACATAAATGTGTATGTGCTTATAGTGTATATTGTCTGTGTGTGTGTATGCACATATGTATGCATGTGCCTATAACGTTGTGTGTGTGTGTGTGTGTGTGTGTGTGTGTGTGTGTGTGTGTGTGTGTGTGTGTGTGTGTGTGTGTGTGTGTGTGTGTGTGTGTGTGTGTGTGTGTGTGTGTGTGTGTGTGTGTGCGTGTGTGTGTGCAGAACATGTGCAGTAAGTGCGGGATCTGCAGTCACAGCCGGTCATGTCCCGTGTGGCTCTGTCGGATCTGCAGCGAGCAGCAAGAGGTGAGCACCAATGAACCCGTGAACACACGGACATCTTAACATATGAAGTTACATGAATACATTAACATATGAACACATGAATACTTGATGATTCCTCCCCCATTCACTGTAAATAATCAAATAGATATAAAGTGAGCAACAATGGCCAGATGAACAAGGACGACATTAGGAGCCCTTACTCAATCATAGGGCTCAGAGATGCATTGAGTCTTGATGCATTTTTAATAATGGTAAATATATCCTACCAGGAAAGCCCACTAAATACACTAAGCAAGTCATGTTTTTATTAATGCATAAGGATCTATTTGGATTTATTGCAACATAAACAATAATAAATCACAATAAAAGTGAAGGTTATATCAGGGTCTTCTGTCTTTCTGTCATGGCCTCCGGGTACACACCCTTAGATTAATTCAGTTTGGTGTCAATCATCCCAAGTACAAATCAATAAACACACATTGACATGCCCTGTTCCGAACAAACAGACAAATACACAACCAAACAAGCAGAAAAACATCTTCAGCTAAGAACACTTAAACTAAAACCGCGAGATCTGACTTGATCATCAACAATATTTATCCAAGACAAATATGCTGCAAAGCCTTTTGCTTGCAGACTTGGTTGTTCTCGTAGAACAGGATGTGAGAAGGATGTGAGAATTCACACACCTATGTTTTCACCTATTCTACATTTGCACAAATCAAGTGTTTGCAACATAATCCCCTTCAGACAGAGCCTCTACCCTGTGTCTTATCGGTTCCTCCCCTCCTCTCTTCAGATCCAGAAGCGTTCAGGGGCCTGGTTCTACAAGGGCCAGGCCCAGCAGGTGCTGCCTGGCCCACTGCCCCTCACCGGGCCCAGCAAGCCCAGCAGGGAGACCAGGGCCCAGCAGAACCTCCGGGAACCAGCCCAGCAGACGATGGAGGCCAGCGACCAACCACCACAACAAGGTTCTTATTGTGCAGCGGGTCTGGGTGTGTTGTGAGTGGAGCTGCGATATGCAGTAGCTGACATGGTAGTTGTATGTATATATACTGTAGCCAACATGTTAGTTGTATGTATATGTACTGTAGCTACCATGTTAGTTGTATGTATATGTAATGAAGCTAACATGTTAGTATGTATATATATATATACTGTAGCTTACATGTAAGCTGTATGTATACTGTAGCTAAAATGTTAGTTGTATGTATATATACTGTACATACGGTAGCTACGTGTCAGTTGTATGTACAGTATATTTACTGTAGCAGACATGGATGCACTTGGATGATCGTTTATTGATCTCCCGGGGCCTGAAGAGTGTGGTACATGTGTGTATGCTTGTGTTTGTTTGTGCGTGTGTGCGTGCGTGCGTGCGTGCGTGTGTGCGTGCATGCGTGTGTGCATGTGTGTGTGTGTGTGTGTTTATGTGTTCATGAATGATGACCGTTGTCCTCATGATCCCAGAGCCACAACAGAGACCCAGTGGGCCAGAACACGGGTACTCTGGACCCCGCACTGGACCCTCAGCAGGGGCCAATGGTGACAGACGACAGCCCTCTGGACCAACCACGGGGAGAACTACCAACGCAGAGAGAACTACCAACGCAGAGAGACCTACAAACGCAGAGAGACCTACAAATGCAGAGAGACCTACAAATGCAGAGAGAACTACAAATACAGAGAGAGCTACAAATGCAGAGAGAACTACGAATGCAGAGAGACCTACAACCATGGAGAAAGCTACCCCCCTCCCCAAACCAACCCCGGCCAGGTCACAATTGGGGACTGCGCCGAACACAGTCCAACTAGGCCAACACAAGGGTGAATTTAAACACATCCCATCAGTATTGTTGTATTTTATCAAACATATGTTTTTGAAGCTACCTCATTTGTTTCCTTCAGGGAAATGGGTAGCAAACATTTTGTGAATAGATGTACATTATTGACGCTGCTGTGCTGTCTCTGTCCCTGTTCTAACTCCCCAAGCCCCTGCGGCAGATGTGGAAAGTAGCTCCCTCGAGAGGTGCACCACAGCGCCCTCTTCAGGCGTCATGATGAAAACACAGCCGCTCGTTTCCTCTACCCCATCAGCGCGTACTGCTGCTGCTGCTAGTCCCTCGCCAGCCCGAGTCGCGCCTCAGCAGACAGAAGAGGATGAGGTTGACTACGACTCTGATGAGTCCAGTAAGATTAAAATGAAATATTTCATATTTGACATTAATTATATATAAATTATAAATTGTTAAATGATATTATATTGATATAATATAATATCATCTAACAATGATGTTATTTTGTCATCATTGTATATAGTATGTATATTTGTGAGATTCGTAAAAAATCGAACTATCTTCTATATGTATAAAGTACTTTTAGCTAGGAAGGCTACACTATTAGCTTCTGGAACTACTACAGTGTCTGATTAAAGCCTTTCTTTTGTAAATAAGTAGCCCTAAGCTAATGTTACATTTTACCTTATACTTCACTTAAGATTTGATTAGTTGACTACATATTAAGGGACCATAATGTGTCCTAAAACGTCCCTTGTGTGTTTGTTTGTGGTTGTGTTTGTCTGTTGTAGCTACTCTGGGCTTACTAGAGTTCTCCCTCCTCTACGAACAGGAGACCCATGCTCTACACTGCTGCATTGTCAAAGCCAAGGTGAACAAACACGCACGCACACCCTCACACGCACGTACAAACACACACGATCGGACAAACGCCCTCCCACACACACACACACACATATGGAAGGTCAGTCAATAGCAATAGCACTCTTGCTGCTTGCGGTATGTCGATGTTTCAGGTCGGACAGTGAACATTTAAACGTCAAGAATAATCTGATACATTGTTCAAATAGGATGGGAGAAAGACACACAGAGACAGAGAGAAAGTGAGAGAGATGTTTCCCCGGGTATAGACGTCCACTACATGCTGCTGAGTTAGATTACCTCGACCCCTCTAGGACGCCACTCTGAATTGTAATCTTCAGATCTAAGTATGAAAAGATTTATTTAGCAGAACAGCAGAACAAGAGAATCCACAAAGCATGTCAAATCATTCTCCTGAGCTCTCTTACTCTTGCAGGCTTTGTTATAGAGGGTGTGTTCAGGACATCTCCATAAACCCCTTCAGGGCCATAAAGCTACCATAAAGTGCGTCCCCAGCTCAGGCAACTATCCGTGGGATAGGGCTCAACGAGTATCCGCAACAAAATGGTGGACAAAATAGTGCAGCAGTCTAAAGGACAGCCGAGCACACTGTGTAAGGATACTATGGAGACATCTGTGAATGCATATAGAACATATGTATTTGTTGTCATTGCACAGGATACAACGAAATTTGATGGCAGTCCTCTTGGTGCTTTATATATAGAGTTATAAAAATAATATAAAACAAAACAATGTCCAGCCATTCACAGACAACCACTCTCTACCCTCCCACATCTCCACATCCTCACACACGCATTACATCCACATGCATCCTCCAGTGCACACTTAAAGCGGCAGTGAGGTAGCATGGAAAAAGTGCATACAGTGCATACAGTCTGACACTGGGCTTAGTCTCTAAGCTCTGGTTAGGGCCGTGTGTGAAGGTGACTGGAAGTGTTCCGTGTCCGTATTACGGGGGGGGGGGGGGTTATATGGGGGGCATATGCACACTTTGCATATGCATTTGCATATTGTCATGTGCCATTACCCCCCTCGCTCATGGGCCTTCCCAAACTGTGGTCGTCTTCAGGGTCTGAAGCCGATGGACTCCAACGGGCTGGCCGACCCCTACGTGAAGCTGCACCTGCTGCCTGGAGCTAGCAAGGTATCCCCTGCTGCCTACGGCGGATTATTAGTGATTATTCATTAGAAATATTGGTTTGGTTATCTTGCTTTCAAAACCCCCCCACCCATATCTTACCTCCCCCACATTTGTATCTATATTTTATATTGTTTTAATTAATTATTGAAGAATAAATACGATTTGTATTTCAGAATATAAAAATCTCCAACATTTCATCTACTTTTGTCTGACTCCTCTTTTCTCTCCTTTCTCTCCTCCTTTCTCTCCTCTCTCCTTTCCACTCCTATCTCGTTTCTCTCTCCTCACTCCTCTCTCCTTCGTCTCTCCTCCTGTCTCCTGTCTTCTCTCTTCTCCCCTCTCTCCTCCTCTCGTCACTCCTCTCTCCTTCGTCTCTCCTCCTGTCTCCTGTCTTCTCTCTTCTCCCCTCTCTCCTCCTCTCCTCTCGTCGCTCATCTCTCCTTATCCTGTGTCGTTCAGTCTAATAAACTTCGTACCAAGACGCTGAAGCACACGTTGAACCCTGTGTGGAACGAGACGCTGGTGTACCACGGCATCACCGATGAAGAGATGACCCGCAAGTCACTCAGGTACCACCAAGACATAAATACAATGATACACACATATGCACACATACACAAATACCAACTATTCATATTTTGAAATATATGGTAGATAAATAGACAGACAGACAGACAGACAGACAGACAGACAGACAGACAGACAGACAGAAAGACAGACAGACAGACAGACAGACAGACAGACAGACAGACAGACAGACAGACAGACAGACAGACAGACAGACAGACAGACAGACAGACAGACAGACAGACAGACAGACAGACATACAGACAGACATATGATAAAGAAATGGTAAATTGGTAGACTGGTATACAAATGTTCTCTCTATCCGCAGTCTGTCAGTAAGTGATAGAGAAAAATGTAGTGAACATGCTCTCTCTCTCTCTCTCTCTCTCTCTCTCTCTCTCTCTCTCTCTCTCTCTCTCTCTCTCTCTCTCTCTCTCTCTCTCTCTCTCTCTCTCTCTCTCTCCATTCAGTCAGTGAGTGGTAGAGACAGGTTGTTAACATACTCTCTTTCTCTGCAGTCTGTCAGTGAGTGGTAGAGAGACAAGTAGTTAACATGCTCTCTCTCTCTCTCTGTAGGCACTCAGTCAGTGGTAGAGTGACCAGTTGTTAACATGCTCTCTCTCTCTCTCTCTCGCTCTCTCTCTCTATCTGCAGTCTATCAGTCAGTGAGAGAGAGACATGTAGTTAACCTGCTGTCTCTCTCTGCAGGCTCTCAGCAAGTGATACAGAGACAAGTACCGTAGTTACTATGCTCTCTCTCTCTGCAGTCCATCAGTGAATAGTAGAGAGACAGGTTGTTAACCATCTCTCTCTCTCTGCAGTCTATCAGTGAGTGGCAGAGAGACATCTAGTTGAAATGCTCTCTCTCTGCAGGCTCGCAGTGAGCGATGAGGATAAGTTTGGCCATAATGAGTTCATCGGAGAGACTCGTGTGGCGCTGAAGAAACTCAAGTTCAACCAGAAGAAGAACTTCAGTGTGTGCCTGGAGAGGGTGGTCCAGGTGAGAACCAGCAAGAGCCAGGATGACATCCATGTGGATTACTGTGGGGAACACTCACTCTCCCCCCTTTCTTACTCTTCTTCTCATTAAAACCCTTATTTATCTCTCTCTCTCTCTCTCTCTCTCTCTCTCTGTCTCTTTCTCTCTCTCTTTTTCTAACTGAATTTTTCGCCCCCTGTATTCCTGTAAATTGTTTTGGTTTATTGTAAGATCAAGATAACGCGAAAAATGTGCTAAATCGAATCTGTAACAGTCTCTCTCCCTCTCATTCTCTCTCTCATTCTATCTCTCTCTCTCTGTCTCTCTCTCAATCTCTCTCTCTCTCTCTCTCTCTCTCTCTCTCTCTCTCTCTCTCTCTCTCTCTCCCTTCTCTAAAACCCTCTTGCTTCCTCTCTATTGCCTTTTCTCATGCTCTCTCTCACTTTCCCTCCCTCTTTCTGGCTCTGTCCCTCTGTCGTCATATCTTGCTTTCTCTCCCTCTCCCCATCCCTCTCCCTCTCTATTTAACCCTCTGTTTCTCCCCCCCCCCTCTCTATCTCTCTAAAGGTGAAGAAGGCACAAGGGGGGTCAGCGAGGGGTATGGCTCTCTATGAGGATGATGTAAGACACGTTTATCAGATTACCTGCACTATACATTTCTGTTAATCTGTGTGTTTCCTGCTACTTATAGACCTATACAGTAGCTGTATACATGGTTGAGTGCATGCTTCCGGTTAAAGATGGAGATTTAGACTGATTTAGACAGTAATCCGATTTAGGAGGTTGCACATATATTAACAGTATGCATGTATAGTTGATGTGTGCTTGGGGGATGGTTAGCTAGCCATTCTTTCGACATATAGACCCATAGATACATATATCATTATTTAGATTTTATGTATCCCATAATTCCAATTGAGTTGATGGGTGCTTGTAGAGGAAGACAAGACTCCTTAAAGACATACATATAGGCCCTATACAAATACAAATACATATTTTAATGATCTATACATTATTTTCCTTAGACATTTTTAACATTATCTGGTTGGTTGTTGATACATATATGATCCATAAATATATGTCAACGTATTCATATGTTTGCAGGGCAAGGACGGAGAGAGCAGCGAGGAGCGGGGCCGCGTCCAGGTGTCTCTGCACTACGACAGCCGGCAGGGCCGCCTGGTGGTGGGAGTGGTGCGCTGCGCCCACCTTGCCGCAATGGACTCCAACGGATACTCCGACCCCTTCGTTAAAGTGTGCGTTTATTACTGTCCTCCGGCCGTGTGTTCTCCACTTTTATCTATGGAGATATGTTTAGTCTTATGTTTGAAAAGACCATCACACGAGAATTGAAAGACATTTATTTTCTTTGAAAGGTTGAAAGATTCTGGGTTTGAACCCCAATGTCCACTGTTTACCTGTAAGCCTCTTGAGCAAGGCGCCTTACCTCCTATCTGCACATAAATGAATCACAAAAAAGGATTTTGATATAAACGTCAGGTATTTGAAGAATAGATATTGTCATTTACGAGAGACAAACCAACCGACCTCAGGTGCACACAGTTTGTCAAGTGTTGTCTTGTGGTATTGCTGCAGATGTCTGAAGCCAGATATGGGGAAGAAGGCCAAGAACAAGACACAGACGAAGAAGAAGACCCTTAACCCAGAGTACAACGAGGTCGGCTCCGCACCACTCTCTGACAAGGCTCCGTCCAGACTGTTGATCACCCATTTATCCTCCATGACTGCCTCTAAAATTGTTTGTGGTTGCCCATGCTTTAAATGCTCTGCTTGTCTTACAGGAGTTCAGCTATGAAATAAAACATGGTGAGTTGGCCAAGAAGACCTTGGATATCTCCGTCTGGGACTACGACATGGGCAAGTCCAACGATTTCATCGGTACGTATCTTGACTTGAACACTTACAGGACGATACCGGTTGAGCAAACTGTTGCAGCCGTCTCTCCTGGCTTCACAAAAACACCCATTACTTGCTTAATTGCTTCCTTGTACCAATTCTGCTGATGAATTTAGAGCGTGGGCACGTCTGCCAACAATGAAAACCCTTTGCAATACAGCACTTTCATATTTTGGAATCCCTGTGCGTCGATAAGTGTGCAGTTTGTGAGGATAATAACAAGAGGTTGCCATACAAGTCCTTTGCCAAACCTCCTATCACAACCACCAAAGTGCTGATTTGCAATATTATATATTCATGGCGGTGCAAGCGACAAAAAATGCTCTTCAGCAGAATCCGTACAATGAAGGGATCATCTAGCCAAATTAATTTGGTGACGGTTGTTTTAATGAAGCCAAGAGAAATGCTACGCTGGTTTGTTCAGAAAAATAGGTATTGTCCTTTAATGCGTGTCTGCATTCAGCAATCCATCCATTCGTCATCTATCTATCAATGTCCCATCCACCTGTCCATTCATCAATTCATCCATACCTCCATCTCCTATCTATCGTCAATGATCCATCCATGCATCCATCATCTATATATCAATAAGTCATCCATCTATTTATCGATCCATGTCTCCACCCCCCCCCCAAGGCGGCTGCCAGCTGGGCATCCAGGCGAAGGGAGAGTGTCTGAAGCACTGGTACGAATGTCTGAAGAACAAAGACAAGAAGATAGAGCGCTGGCACGTTCTCCTCAATGACGACCCTGCCAAGTTCGAGGACTGAGACCTCCTTCCTTCATCTATCCATCTCATTTTGGGTCCAGTGACAGTTATCCATTCCCATCTCTTCCCAGTCGGAGCGGGGGCTTTTATTCTGGAACGCACCCACGGGTTTGTGTCCTCCCTACCTTTTACGGTGTTTGTTCTGAGGCAGAATGTGCATGCATGTCTAGAATGGATTCTGACCTCGTTGCCAATATGTGGCCATTAATATTGAAGCAGTTTTCAGTTCTACCATAGGATTTCTCTTTTATTTTGTCTTTCAGCATTAACCTAATGTTAAGAGAATGATAATTCCATTTCGTGTCCTTTACTGTGGGACGGTATGTTATTAAGCGTGTCTTGTACCTCGTCTCTACCTCCTAAGGTGATCTCCTGCGCTCTTATTGTGAAATGAGAAGATCACATACTGTGCAATAATGTGATATAATGTTATATACAATGCTATGTCACACCTTATTTTAGTCCATATTCGTTTGATTTAGTAGTCTGTACTAAGATGAAATATCTTCTTATCTGTTATATTTATCCTGGAAATATTGTAGATTGTTAAAAGACAGTTGGTATTACTGACCTAAATAAGTCTGGTTTGTGTTAAAATATTAAAAGTCATCAGAATGAATTGACTAGCCTACTAGCTCCTACTATGCTCTTCTGCAACTGCATGGCTATGTATCTCTCTCTCCCTCTCTGTATTGCTCTCTGTGTGGTCCTCTCGCTAACACTATCTCTGTATCGCTCTCTCTCTCTCTTTTGCTCTCTCCCTAAACATCTCTCAGAATCTCTCTCTGTATCTCCCTTTATATCTCTTTCTCTATCTCTCTTTCTCTCCATATAGTGTATAATTCTCTTGCTTTATCGCTCTATCTCTCAATCCTTGTCTGTTTGTGCCTCTCAGTAGCTCTCTATCATATCGTGTCATACCACTCTTTATTTATTTCTGTATTCAATCGTCTTTCTCTATTTTTCTGGTATCATACATATTATTTATTTATTTTTCCATCTCTACATTCCCTATCCTAAGAAAAATGCCTCCAATATTGTATGCATGCATCCTACACCATCATGTACAACTATTTTTAAAAACGTTGATCGTTTAGGCCGGGCATTAATTGAAATTGTCTGTATGATGCTTATGACTTGCAATTGGTGGTGCCACTTCAAAATCATCTTCATTTTTCATTCTTGGTATAGACGACCGATTTATTGTTTGATATATATATGTGTATAGGCACACCGATAATGTAGCATACATTCTTGTTGGTAAATAAAAACATTGTGCAATCACTATATTGTCTGTGCTTGTAGTAATGTGATTTCACATGACTACTTCTACTACTATTATACTACTACTAGGGCTGTAGTGGAGGGTAAACGCACGTAAACGCCGTTTACGCACCTCTGGAATTTAGGAAATAGCCTTTACGCACCTCTAAATAGCGATTACGCACCTCAAAGTTCCCTGTGCCTTGTATTCTGCCGTTGGAATAATCGGAAATAAATTCAGCATAATTTTAAAACACCTAAGACAAGGTTTCATATTGTTGAACAAATAAACGCTGTAATCTGAATCATTTATCTGCGCTGTAGCAGGCCTATGCTATTATGGTCTGTGACCCTGCAATCAGTGCCTTGCGGCTGCGGCAGCGACACCAATCAGGATCCAGGAAAATATGTAAACAGGAAGTATGTAAACACATGGCCCTGCGCGTTGTGGATTATCATGCCTGCCTACCTGTCATTAATTAGCCATGGATATCAGGCGATTTTTGAAGAGCGTGCTCCCACTCCAACAGATGCCCGAAAAAGGCCTCAAGTACAAAGTAAGACTGAAGATGATCAATTCACATGAGTCGTTTTTGTGATTTATAAATCAATTTTACTTGACGAACTATTAAGTGACTACGAGCATTCAGATTGGCCAATGCGTAGTAATGCTATCCGTGTACTGCCCACGTCAAAATGAGTGAAAGTCAGTCAGAGTTTTACTGTCCATATTAAACTCCGGTTTCGGCGTATCAACTTCGCTATAGCTTGGTCGCTATGTTAAAGCCTCAATTTGGAGATGCGAGGTTGGCGGTTGCAGCCGTGGACTCCGCGGCTGAACCGTGGATCGGGCGGATGACGCGACAAAAAAATATATTTTAATTAAATTCGGGCGGTTGGCGGTTAAACCAATAAAAATATAAATATTTATAAATATTTGTATTTTATATATTATAAATATTTTTATTTTATTATTTATTTTCTTTAAAGTTATTTTCCCAGCAAACTGGCCTGTTCCCTAGAGTAGCAGTATGGGGAATCCAAGTTGAAACAACTTGCCCAAAGGTTCAGACTTGATGACAGAAAAATTCTTGAAGGCTATAGGGATTTTAAGGATAACTCGAGCATCATTCAAGAAAACCTTGCACCACTCCTGAATATCGACCATCTCATTCCAGTTAGCACTGCTGAGTGTGAGAGGGGGTTCAGCTTAATGAACATCATAGTGTGCCCCCTGAGATGCAGTCTGCACTTGGTCACAGTGTCGTCCTTGATTTTTATTCAACTGAATGGCCCACCACTCAGCCACCACAAAGTTCAATCCAACACGTATGTGAAGTCCTGGCTGGTGAAGCACAGGGGAGCCATGAACTCCAGGACACGCCCCTGCAAGGCAGGACCTGACGTGGAGGACAAGGAGGCCCTCTGGGCACTACTGTGAAAAGCATGCATACTAATGCACAAACATACACACATGCCATTAGATAGATAGTTCTTAATCTACACATACTTTTCTTTACTGTTGAAATTTGAATAACTTGAATAAACTACAAACACATTCATTGACTGTCATTGATTGATTTAATATGACTTTAATTGATAACATAATGGAATATAGCCAGGCTAGCCTTATAGAGTCGCAACACTTTGCGTTGCGTTGCGTTGTGTCGAGGTCGGTCTGATCAAAAAATTCATAGTTTACCCACCTCTAATTTGACCACTACAGCCCTACTACTACTACTACTACTACTCTTACTCCTACTTATACTGCTGCTGCTACTCTTACTCCTACTGCTACTACTAAAACAACTTATTTTAATAACTTATAGTAATCAATTACAAGCACATTTTTATATGAGTTTATTGATGAATCTTACCTTTTCAAACTCTTCCCCAAAGAAAAACATAAAGGTATTAAATTAAAATGTGCATGTGTGTTGCAGGACAGTGCATGTACACTGAGGTGCACTCACACTAGGCCATCTGGCCGTGGCCGTTGGCCGTCGCAACTGTGGCCTGGCCACGGTAGGCTCTTGTACATACGTCATCACGTCGTAACACGTCATCATAAAGCGTCCGCTGCATGGACCATAATAAAGTCTGCCGCCAGTCAGAGTTTTAACAACAATCGACAACACTACAGAGAACACAGTTCGCACTTTGCTGAGTCTGTTGCTTATCGTCTGCCCAAATGGCTAACAGACACTCGACTTCTCTATGGGACCAATGTGAACCAACAGTTGAACCGCTTGACGCCATGTTTAGTTTAATTGGAAAGAAGGCTCGTCGCCTTTATTATGTCCATGGTCGTCGCATGGACTATACGTCATCCAGCTCGGTTGCGTAGCCGTGCGTGTGCGCGTGTCGGCTCATTAGCATCTGTACCGTGGCGGCCCGTACCCTAGCAGGACACCTCTCCCAAGTGGCCAAGTTGGCCTGGCATGGCCAGACTGGCCACACTCTCACACTGGCAGATTTGAGCACGGTTAGGTGTGAAAACGCCAACGGCCACGGCCAGATGGCCTAGTGTGAGTGCACCCTGATGAAAAGCCAAAACAACCAGTATATAGGAAGTAGAACTATAAAGGAGGCGGGGCATGGGACTTTGTTTCAATCAGGTGAGGTTTGGACCAATCAGCAGAGGCAGACACGTAACTGACAGCTGAGTGAACTTTGAATAAGTCAATAAAACTGTTCCTCGTCCTCACTCTCTCTTTCCAAGTAGGTGAAAGGTTACAATAATCAGGTCAAGACTCCAATCAAAGGTGACGCTCTGTTTACATTATGTTAACTGCAATTATTGCAATACCATTATTATGAATGAAGTATGCCTATATGTGTAGTAGGAGTAAAACATCACTTCGTTCTGAATATGTGATTTGAAAAACATAGCACTTTAAAATATAAATATAATAGCAACAGCATTGGAATACATTCTACTATCAAAATACAGTACACATATCTATGTTTCATACTCACGGTGATGTGCAAAAATATAAACAATGATATGAATTTTACTGTGCTAAATATTTGCTTTATACAATCTCTCCCAGTAGGCCCATTTAATATTCAAATATGATCAGTAAGGCAGGCTAAGGGCTGGCTGCGTTTACGCGCGCCTTTTTTGTGACTCTGAGTTGATCAATATCGCTTAGCCTATAAAAATTGCCTAGACACAGAGCGGACAAAAGTCGCCCAAACATACAACAAAAAAAGAGGAGGAATAGACGCGGTTGTCTGTTCACTGTATCACTAGTGTACTCAGTGGCTGACAGGTGTGTCTCTGGTAGACCTAATGTTTAGCTAGGAGCTTGGCATCATACGATATCTGAGGTGCAGCTGACATCACTTTAACACCCCGGGAAATCCCCGTTTCTAATCTAGAATAGATAAGAAATATGCCTATATATACGTTCAACTAACGTAGAAATCATAAACTGCCATCTGGGTGAATTATCTGTAATAATTCATTTATTTACCTTTAACTTATTTAGCTAAATTTACATTTTGCTTTAGTTATTCTTCCTCAGAATGCACCCTTTTCATATTTTTCGAGTATTTTTAATATTTCGAGCTTTGATATCGAGCTCTGCAGCAGATGTAGAGAGCATCTGTGCTTATACCCGACTTGCGTCCAACGGTGAAACTCACTACAGTTTCCTCCGGACGGGCCACCACAGCCCTCACCATCGTTCCGCCGCCGTGCGCCTCTACCACTCCGTGTGGTCCCCAGACCGCGCGCTGCTCCAGTGCTCCTGGGTGGAGGACGCAGCCGTCACAGAAAACTATCTATCCCTGTGCCGAGAGAAAACTAATGAGTTCTTGGAGAACCACAGTGAGCATTTAAATATCAATGCATTGTTTGCATCAAATCGATTATGTGACGACGTGAACGCACCGTTTGTGGTTAAAGAACGCGCAAGCCGAAGCAGAAAGGCAAGAAGCGTTGGCGCGCTGAGCGAAAGATCCAAGGCGGCGAGCCACCGGCGCGTGAAGCGCGGGTTTATTGTACCTGGGACGCTCTGGTGCGGGTCTGGCAACAAAGCACTGTCATATGCAGATTTGGGTGAGTTGCTTTTCATGTTTAAAGTTTCAAATGTTCCTTGTGAGTTGGATACATACAGAACACCTTTAGATGGACACTATATAAAACCATCAACCATAATTGGATCTATGTCTCTTGTCTGTGCTTTAGGAACCTTTACGGGGACGGACAGTTGTTGTCGTGAACATGACCATTGTCAGGAGACAATCTTGTCCTTCCAAAACAAATTCGGCGTCTTCAACACTAATATCTTCACCATGTCTCACTGCGATTGTGATAACAGGTAAGGATCATAGTATAAGATTCCCGACAACTGTACTTTTTTCATGCACAACTGTAATTTATTTATAACACCTATTATTTTTAACAAAGATAAATATATATCACACAATTTTAACAGAAACGCCATGAATAAAATAATATTGAAAATAATTAATTCAAAATATATCTATATAATAGATCTATAAATAGGCATACTGACAAAATAATCACTTTTACATTCACTGTAAGCGTTTAAGTGTAGATAGGTCTGTTTAGCGGTAATATCACATTGAATGTTGTGGTGGTCTTTCTAGGGTAGGCCCACACCTGCTCTGTCCCCAAAAGGGCTTGGTGTTGGCAGTGCCTCACCACAGACTTTGCTCCGTCCCTTAAAACTTAATATGATTAATCGTAATAAAAATAATAAAAAATATAATAAATAATACCCTATTGTTATCAGATTTGTTTAAGGCCGGGCTAGGTGCCAGTTATCTGTGTGGTGCAAGTTTGAGATTTCTGATCATGGACTTTGGTCCACGCAGGCCGGTTGGCACCGTTACGAGAGGGTTACCGTTATCGAACTAAAAGGATGTTCCGTCTCAACCTCAATTATGTTCTGTCTCAACCTAAATGATATTCTGTCTCAACCTGAAGGTTCCACAGTTGCCTAAGGAACGCCAACGACAGCATATCCGACGTGGTGGGGAAGGTCTTCTTCAACATGCTGCAGATGAACTGCTTTGAGCTCTCCTACACAGTAATCTGCATGGAGAGGAACTGGTTCGGCATGTAAGTGGACTTTTGTGGTCTCGCTATAGCCAAGGTTGATTCATATTGCTAAATTACGGTGTTTTATTGTAGATAACTGATAATATTGTGTGTGGGGCATGTCCTCCAGACAAACGTAGTCGACATTGATTGACAGGTTAAAATCTTCTCAAGTGCCAGATTAAGCTTGGATGGCCACTCAGGATGGCCATTCCAAATATGGGCGTGGGATACGCCCCTTGGTTGGTGACTTGCTAACAGCTCCGCCCCTACAGGTGTAAAGTGACCCAGACGGTGCTCCAGGCAGAAGTCCACCCTCCCGTCGCCTACGAGCCCCACGCCTCCACGTCCCAAGAGACCGCCACTCAGGAGAACGACGCTCAGGAGAACGACGCTCAGGAGAACGCCACTCAGGAGAACGCCACTCAGGAGAACGCCACTCAGGAGAACGACGATCAGGAGAACGCCACTCTGGAGAACGCCACTCTGGAGAACGCCACTCTGGAGAACGCCACTCAGGAGAACGCCACTCTGGAGAACGCCACTCTGGAGAACGCCACTCAGGAGAATGCCACTCTGGCGAACGCCACTCTGGAGAACGCCACTCTGGAGAACGCCACTCTGGAGAACGCCACTCAGGAGAATGCCACTCTGGAGAACGCCACTCTGGAGAACGCCACTCTGGAGAACGCCACTCTGGAGAACGCCACTCAGGAGAATGCCACTCTGGAGAACGCCACTCTGGAGAACGCCACTCAACAGAACGCCACTCAACAGAACGCCACTCAACAGAACGCCACTCAGGAGAACGGTACTCAAGAGAAGGCCATTCTGGAGACCGTGACTCAGGAGAACGCCACTCAAGCGACCCCGACCACGAGCTCGACGCCGCGCGCTGATCCCCCGGCGATGACCTCTGACCTCACCTCTGCTAGCGCCGCGGGCCCCGCCCTCAGTGTCGGTGTCTGGGCCACTCAGATGGAGAGCAGCGTGTCTCCATCTCCAGGCCAGGAGCTGTCGTGTGAGGCGTACAGAGAGCTGGACCAGTGCAGCAGAGCCAGGATCCTTCCCAAGCAGAGGAGATACGGTCTCCTGAACCCGGACACCAGGACCCTGTACCACTGCAGCTGCACAAAAAGGTACCGTGGGCCATAATGACAGAGTATTGTAATGCTTGGTAATTTACGTTTGACTGTGATCCAGATCCAATATTAGAACTGCTCTGAGGCATTTAACTACAGCCGAGATAAGAAGTGCTTGAAGAAACCTCCATAAAGCATGCAATCTACCTGTTTGCTTCCCTGTGGTTTAATACTGAATGCTAAGTTTACTAAGTTCAACAGCTGTTCATGTGCTTTAAAAAAAAATAGAGGGAGCATGGTTGAGACATTCGATTTTTGCAACACTAGGGCAAATGTACACTAATTTCACCAGACTGATTATTTGCATAGCGATCAGAGTTTGATACCCGGTCGTACCAAACCAGAAACCTGGCACCCGTGTCACTGTGCACTTCTCTGTACTCTTTAACCTCACGTGCACCTGATGGATCTGAGCGTAGCCATCGATCAAACTCCAGAATCCACTATTTCTGATGATTTACCATTTAGTCATTTCGCTTTTATCCAGAGCCACTGACAGTGAATTCAGTAGTATGCTCAAGCATTCCTCCAGGTTAGACTAGGGGCATCGGGGATCGAACCCAATAAATGTTGCCCCCTTAGGTACCACACTATTGGGCCTCCATCATATCTCTGCCCGTCCATGACTCGTTCCAAACATAATACTATACCGTTGAACTTGTACATTTGATAACCATCTAGAGTCTAATCCGTCTGTGATTTCATGCAGATTGTTTCAGATTTTAGCCCATCAGAGGCGGCTGACAGACGTGGACAAATTTCTCCTGGACAGAATTTCCCAATCCTGCTTCCTGATACCGGACTGTGGGGCGGGCAAGATGTAAGTACATCAGACCATTATAACTTGCATTAAATATATGGTTCATTAAAGTGACATGTATTCATATTAATGCCTTATTTTCCTTCTCCAGATGTAAAGCCATTGTACACCGTCCTGCCCTGCCAACATTGGACAGGACCATTCCCGGTGGGGAAATGGACGATTGGCGCCACCTACAGGCCGTGAGTCTCCGTGTCAGAACCTACAGGGTTAAACGAAAAAACGGAAAAGCGGTCAGACTCAGTACACTGTGCGATCGGATAATCCGAGCCAAAGTACCAAAAACCCGGAGTGACAGCACACATTGATGGATTCATCTTGATAGAGACACTGCTACAATCACTTATACATAGTTCATTTTTTGTATATATTATATATAGTATTTGTTATATATGAAATAGTGTGTATACATTTGTTATATTTGTTAAAAAAAATGCTCCTTTGTTTCAATAAAATACCTGCACATACCGTAAGCCCATGTGTCCATTGATCATTTGTCATTGATGGTCAATTTGTACATTATCATTGATGTTCGCTGTCCTTTAAAATACCATTTAAGTTAATGTTTTGATTGCTGAACTTGAACGTCCATGGATTTAACATTAGAGTGTGTTTTTATGTATGAACGAGGAAAAATATAAAGGCTTAATTAAATAAGATTACATGAAACAATAACATCGTTAAATATGCCAGCATATGAATTTATGATAACCGATCATATGAATCATATTATTATTAATTATGATATAATAATAATATGAATGCATAACAAAAAAACGTATTTAACATTCGTCTTTTTAAATTTAGACTGATAATTTGTGTGGCCATTATAATTCCTTCTCAGATATAAACAGTGGCCCATGCTCAGCAGTGCTATCATGAAAGTATCCGAAAACTTCACATTGATGACAAGAAATACCTCAGTATTATCTCAGACAGAACCGAACCAAACCCGGTCCGTGACCCAGTGCGGGTCATTTTTCTGGTGAAACCACCAGGTCAGAAGTTAAATAATCTGTTTCAGAAATATAGGACATCAACTAAAGCATCGATACACAAATAGCGTAGACCAGCCAGTTCGCCTTCCGTAAAAGTCCCATTGTTTGAAGAAGTGCGGGTCAGGTAACTCAACTCCGCTGTGATGTCATGAAAAAGTAATGGCGAGGCATCTGAGGGCTGCAGCCGGAGGAGCGACTCCCCACCCCGCCCCCCGCCGCCTCCTCCGGGGAAGAACTCCGCTACCGGGAGAGGAGAACCGGATCGGAACGGAACGGAGAACATGGCGCACTTATCCTTCTGGAATTACTTTGTCTGAGGAGGAAACTTCACCCCCTATGTAACTCGCTTGTCCCTGTCTTGTGGCTTATTAAATGGAGGACTTGAGGTTTGGTGGATAGTTGTAGGCTTACCCTATTGTCTCGAATGGCTCCCGGACGTCGGATTCTTCAATAATAAAAGTTTCGAGTCACTGTAGCCGTAGAGTGGACAAAATGGAAAAAGCGAAAGCTAAGAAGGAAAAGGTAAGCGTGTGAATGGAGCGGTGTGAATAACGGTTTTATGCATGATCAAAAGATGGGAGTAACATTCCTGTACCTAACTTGCTTTCCTACTCCTTACCCACGGTAAGGGGTGTGCACGGACCCATTCAGTGTAAATATAGCTCCAAGGAGCTGGCGCTAATGTAGCTTACTCTCATAGATTTTTCACTTGAGTTTAGGGGTTCAGTCGCCGTGTATGATTGTGCATCGTTGTCATGCGTGTGTGTGTGTGTGTGTGTGTGTGTGTGTGTGTGTGTGTGTGTGTGTGTGTGTGTGTGTGTGTGTGTGTGTGTGTGTGTGTGTGTGTGTGTGTGTGTGTGTGTGTGTGTGTGTGTGTGCGCGCGCGCGCGTGTGTGGTTGTGCATGTGTGTGTGTGTCTTTAAGTATTGTGGTAAGGTTCTTGGCAGTGATGTATGATACTGGAGGAGTGTGTGAGTATAAGGGAAAGTTAGTGATCGTATAGCATCGCGATACTCATGCTCCTGCCGAATCACTGGGGCTCTAGAATATCTGACACCAACACACACTTCCAAGTTCTCCCGTTGGGGCTCACTCAACAACTCCAATTCTTATTCGCGGAATACACACAAACAGCCAGTCTTCATCCACACACCGCCAGCTCCTTCCTTTCATTATTCCAAATACCACACCTCCAACTTCCGACAGCTAGACATTGTCAAGACCCCTTGTGGTTACAATACAAATAGTAGAGTACAATAGAATAATGGGAACTATTTTAGCATTATTTTCTGAATTATTTTCAGCATTATTAAATGACAATTCATTGGTAGGGAAGGAAAGACGCAAATATCTTTTAATTTTTCAGACTGTGTTTAATCTGATCAGGGCCCCGTTTCCCGAAAGCGTCGTTAGCCTAAGTGGATCGTGAAGTGCGTCGAAAGGGCATCGTAGAGTTTTCACCGCGTTTCCCGAAAGCATCGTGGGGAACGAACGTCTTGAAAACGCTCGTAGCTAACGAGTACTCCAGGGGTGCTCGTAGGTACTCGTAGGACGCTAAGAGCATCGTCAGCTATAGCCTCAGTGGCGACACCATCGGACATTCCGTCTATTGGATGCGTTTTATTAAAACGCATTGCGCCTTTATGTTCTTAGTTTGGTAATTAATAAAGATTATTAATTAATTTATTAATAAAGATGTTAAAATGGCCAAAATAAAACGGGACAGTCCAGAAAATGTTTGCGCAGGCAGGGCACTCAAAATGTGTGAGAGAAAGTGGGGGGATTTGTGCAGACTGACATAGGCTACTCATAAAACGTAGCATAAAATAATGTAAAAAAAAAAAAAAATTAAACAAATTAAAAAAAATAAAACATAAAGAAATAAAAAAATTATAAAAAACAAGCAAAGGAGCAGGCAAAAGGCTGGGATATGGTGGGGATTGGTCACGTTGACGGGAATGTTTAGTGACATGAGGGAGGGTGGAGGGGGTTAAAAAAAGTCTCAATCACTCTTCGACGCGCATGAAAACCAGCCGCGTAGTTATGAGGGAGGCCGTCCTCACACCGATCTTCCTCATCATCATCGTCCTCAACGTCCTCCGGTTCAAGCAATGCCACCCCAGCCTTAGCTGCAATGTTGTGCAACATAGCCGTCACACATATCACGGCGCATGACTTGGCCGGCGAAAACTGGAGCCCTCCGCCTGACTTGTGAGGCATCTAAGCGCAACTTCCACCTCCCGATCGTGCGCTCAACGATGCACCGGGCCAGACGGTGGGCTTCGTTGTATTCCTCATCATGGACGTCTCCCGGGTTATTCACAGGTGTGAAGAGGAATTATTTCAGGGGGGAAAATGCCGTGAAACGCACAGTGCATACAGGATTAGGACTGATATATGTCGGTTTAAGCCTAATCAATTGTGTTTTAATGTCTTTAGCATTCATATAATTGCAGTCTATTTTTTTTGTAGGCTACACTGCTGTTGTCCTTGATGGGGATATATTTTAACCCTTTTTAACACAATTTTCCTGCGACATTCCTGCGTCTCCCCCTCCTACGGAGCCCATTTCAGCACCGTGTCAGTAGACAGTTACAATCCTACGACGTCGTGAGTGCAGCGAATGCGCGTTCACGTTAAGAGGAGTTTCGGGAAACGCTCCAAAGAAATTGACGATGGATCGCAAGATCCATCGTGAGAATGATCGTACGAGCGTGGATCCATCGTTATCGGGAAACGGGGCCCAGGTTTGAGAAGCGTTTGTTTGTGTGTGTGTGTGTGTGTGTGTGTGTGTGTGTGTGTGTGTGTGTGTGTGTGTGTGTGTGTGTGTGTGTGTGTGTGTGTGTGTGTGTGTGTGTGTGTGTGTTTGTGGGCGTGCATGTGTGTCTTGCATGCTAGTTATTTCGTTTTTCAAACCCTTAACAGGCCATTGAATTTGACATACAAAGACACAAACAGTTGCAGCATTTGTGAATGTGTGTTTGTGTGTGTGTGTGTGTGTGTGTCTGTGCTTGTGTATATGTGTCTGTGTTTCTGTGTGTGTGCGTGCATATATATGGATGTACTCGTGCATGCTAGTGCGTGGGTGTGTCTGCCTGTATGGGTGTGTGTGTGTGTGTGTGTGTGTGTGTGTGTGTGTGTGTGTGTGTGTGTGTGTGTGTGTGTGTGTGTGTGTGTGTGCGCGTATGTGTGTGTGTGTGTGTGAGAGAGAGAGTATTTCAATGACTTTATAAGTGTGAGAAAGAGTGAGTGAGAGAGAGAGAAAGAGAGAGTTTGAATGACTTTATAAGTGTGAGAGAGTAAGAGGGGGAAAAGAGAGAGAGCGAGAGAGAGAGAGGGAGCCAGAGAGAGGGAGAAACATAATGAGTGCCTTGCTATAAGTTCTGGTAAGAGGATACATTTAGAAAAACCAAATCCGGAAGCACATAGCTTTTCTGACAAACCGTAACGTCTCCGTTTTAACTGAAATTACAGACGATGTGACAAAATAAATAGGAATAGCCCATCACATGTCTGTCTGTCTAACATTCCTTATGGTCTCATCTGCCAGGGATTATACAAATAAGTAAATAAGTCAACAAACAAAATGCAAAACTAATCGACAAATAGTTGGTCCCCCAGTTCAATTCTTTAAGCACATAGCTGTTTTAGGCCCAATCCCATTTCTACCCCTTACCCCTTCCCCTTACCCCTCCCCCTTGTTTTGAAGGGGTAA
>NC_079430.1:10395091-10397591 GCF_026213295.1 Gadus chalcogrammus
TCCCCGATTGTTACCTTGATTTTAACCACAAAATATCCATCGATAAACTTAACCCTCTTTAACTGAAACTAATAACTAAATAACTATCAATTTTGACTTTGTTCATAAACATAGAAATCCTTAATTTATCCAATTATATTCATCACGAGCATTTATCATTTCCAACGCGTCGTGAGAGCCAGACCATCGACACAGTGGCCAACTGTATGGATGGCATTGAGCCACGACCCTTAAGATATTGCTTGTTTAATATCGAGTTAGCCACTAGAGGGCAGTGTTGACACATCAAGATATTAAAAACCTATGGCGACGATCTCAGGATCGGAGTACACACAGCCTTTGTGCGTCTGTGTTGACCGTAACTCATGACCGACAGATCACATGAGTCTTAGCAACACAATCAAACGCAAACATGACCAATAAGTCATCCAAAGATTTGTGTATAATGACAACCGGGCCTCCTCGCTTCAGCAATTTTCCCCATGGATTTATTCTTCTCACTCCCACTTTTCATAGTAACCACACTGCCATAAACATGGATGCATAGATATAGCACTCCATCATCACTGACTCTGGTCTATAAATGAACGTGATACCTTCCACACATCAGCAGAAACAGCATCTGTTAACATGCCCATGGACAGCATAGAAATGTCATCCTAACATAAAATAACATAGCATAGCATCACATAACACATAGTAGTATAGCATAGTATAGTAGTATAGCTATATTGTATGAAACAGCATTGCTCAAGGTAACATAGCATAACTTAAACATAATAGAACATGCTCTATACCTATAGTATGATAAATATATATAGTAAAATAAAATAGCATGACATAAGCTTAGCTTACAATAGCATTAAATAACATGCACAAAGGAGTATAGTATAATAGCATAACAAAATGTCATAACATACTGTAACATTGCTCATGATAGAATTGACAGTTTTTTGCATCTCAATGACAAATGCAAAATACTCTCAGTTTCGATAAAACAATTTCATAACTTAGCAGAGCATATCAACCGCTCCATTCACATTTTACACACCAGGCAACAGGGAGCCATGACGTAGGCTGGCGCATAGAAAGTTAGCAGTGTGCTGTTAGCAGGCCTCCGCAGCTTATCACAGCACTCACGCTCGTGAAACATCTGCTGGGATGCAGCAAGACCCCGCCAGATCTGCTGTCTCAGCAGCCGTCCCCCCCCATGCTCCTCTAAGTGTTGACATCTCTCTTCCTTACCGCTGCCGTCCTGCTGGCAGACATTAACACGGTGGGGACGGAGGTTGGGCGGGCTCCAGAACCTGCAGGGAGGCGGCGGTGGTGAGAGCTGCACACCAGGTGATCCTAACTCAGGAGTGTTAAGTTAGTGAATTGTTTTCTGTTCGTGGGATTCTGTCTGCTAGTCAGTCACTTTCACTGCCGAAGACAATTTTGATTTTGCCCATGCAATGGATGTATCAAAGTCCTTCTTCTCGTATGTGCCTATTCAAGTCTTTCTAAAATCTCAAAATGTGTCCATTCAAATCTCTATAGAATTGCAACACCGATCCATTCAAAATTGTCTTTATTCTCAAAATGTTTCAATTCAAATATCTTTTGAAACTCAAAATGCATCCGTTCAAAATATTACTATAACTCATCTATAATCTGTCCAGGTCATCCAGGTCCATGTTGTCCTAAATTGATCTGCATGTTCCTATACTGACATCACTAGTGGGAGGGTCCAACCAGACGTTTGACGGACAGGTTAGCCTACCTGTTTTCACAGTCCACAGGGACCTTGTGCTTGTCCAAAGGCCAGGAAAACCCTGTCTGACTCATGCAATCAACTCCCAGCCTGTGGGTACTCCAAAAGGAGATAGCATTAACCAACACAATAATGGACCTTCTCTGGGTTGGCACAGACCCCAGTAGCTCATCCCGCCAGCCTCGCGCGCCTGCCATGTCTGTTTGGCACCGGACCCCTGGAGGAGCTCCATGGATAGCTGTTTGAGAAGGTTTGGAGTTGTTAAGATGTGAAATAAACACGAGTGTTTGGTTTTTCATTTGGAGAGGAAGAAAGAGTTCAGCTTTTATTCGACGGGGAAAGGGAGGTATGGTGAAGCAACGATCCACACACTGAAGACTCCCCTCTTCTTCACCGTTCTCTTTTCTTTTCTCTCCTCTTATCGTTGTTTCTTTTAGTCCATTCTCTGACTTTTTTCTCTTGCCCTCCCTCTATCTTCTCCTTTCTGTCCTCTCATCTCCGCCTCTCCCCTCTTCTCCTCTCCTTCCCTTTCCTCTTCTCTCTCCTCTCTCCACCTTTCCTACAATCTCTTCCCCTCGTCTCCTATCCTCTTCCCTAATCTCCTCCTTTCCTCTCCAATCTGCTCCTCTCCTCTCTCTCCTCTCCTCTCTTCTCCTCTCTCTCTTCTCCTCTCTCTCTTTTCCTCTTCTCCTCTTCTCTCCTCCTCTCCTCTCCTCTCCTCTCCTCTCTCTCTCCTCTCTCTCTCCT
>NC_079430.1:10407591-10557591 GCF_026213295.1 Gadus chalcogrammus
TAATGTGTGTAAATGCTAAAGGCTAAGTAATGTTGAAACCTACACCGTATTGTATTGTCCTTAATCTTGATATAAGAAAAATGCCACGTCATGTCATGTTTTATAGTCTGTAATCAGAAGGGTCCAATTAATTGAGACAAAGGGTGCATATGTGTGCGTGTGTGTGTGTGTGTGTGTGTGTGTGTGTGTGTGTGTGTGTGTGTGTGTGTGTGTGTGTGTGTGTGTGTGTGTGTGTGTGTGTGTGTGTGTGTGTGTGTGTGTGTGAGTATGTGTGTATGCTAATATATTTGAATAACCATAGTCAAATTTCAATCAAGCTGTACACTGTAACGGTGGCTGCAACATCGCTGTAGTATCATGATGCAGTTTCATGGTTGGCCACCCAATGTAAAGAAGCCTTTCCTCCGAGTTAAGGTTAATGTCCGGTCTCTCTCTGCTCCCTCCAGGCCTACTTTCGCCAGGGGGTTGCGCTGCAGTACCTGGGTCGCCATGCCGACGCACTGGCTGCGTTCGCCTCCGGCCTCGCCCAGGACCCCAAGAGCCTGCAGCTGCTGGTGGGCATGGTGGAGGCGGCCATGAAGTCACCGCTCAGAGGTGCTGTCTGTCTCTCTGTCTGTCTCTCTGTCTGTACATCTGTCTGTACATCTGTGTCCGACTGTCTCACATGTACCACTGTCTGTGTGTGTGTGTGTGTGTGTGTGTGTGTGTGTGTGTGTGTGTGTGTGTGTGTGTGTGTGTGTGTGTGTGTGTGTGTGTGTGTGCCTGTCTGCCGAGGAAGGCTGCTTTCTGTTTGTTCGTCTGTCTGTCAGACTCAGAGGTATCAAAGGTGAGGTGTCTTGTATGTCTCCAGTATGTCTGGCTGAGAGAAATGCTTCACGTCTCTCTGTCTTAGAGGTAGGCTGCTTTATGTCTATGCATCTAACTGGCTATGCACCTGCTAATCTGGTGGTGTCTGTCTGTTTGTCTGTCTGGTGGTCTGTCTTTTCTCTGTCTGTCTGTTTGTCTGTCTATGTCTCTGTCTGGTATGTCTGGGATCCTGTTTTTCTGTCCGCCCATTTGTCGGCACGTCAGTCTGACTATCCTGTAGACTCTGTCTGTCTGTCTGTCTGTCTGTCTGTCTGTCTGTCTGTCTGTCTGTCTGTCTGTCTGTCTGTCTATCTGTCTGTCTGTCTGTCTGTCTGTCTGTCTATCTGTCTGTCTGTCTGTCTGTCTGTCTGTCTGTCTGTCTGTCTGTCTGTCTGTCTGTCTGTCTGTCTGTCTGTCTGTCTGTCTGTCTGTCTGTCTGTCTGTCTGTCTGTCTGTCTGTCTGTCTGTCTGTCTGTCCTCATGCCTATCCATCTGACTGCCTGACTTTCAACACCTGGTGGTTACACTCAAATCGAATTACGCCAGAGAAACGGGGATGAAAGTATAAAGTGAAACATCAAAATGAAAGGTCCATCCAACCCATTTGATATTAAAGTGACTGAGGAGCACCAGGGATGAAGCCATTGCGCACAGTTGACCATCTGTAGAGATACTTCACTATTGGAGCTGATCAGGTCCATAGTGCGGAATACCATCTGTTAAAAGGCAAGTTTCACTGTTGCTGTTTAGTGTCAGGACACACACACAAGCAAACACGAACACTACCACAGACACGCGCGCGCACCTTGCCGTGTGGTTATTTAAGACCAGAGGATATGCGGTTCTTTCTTCGGGTGTAATAATCTGTTACATGTAGTGGCTCACACCTCTCCGATAGCGTACGCACAAGCTGCTAACCGGTTCTCACAGGTGCTAGAGCTTCTGCCACTACTGTGGGCTTAATCTTTGACTGAAAGTGGGAGATGCTACGCCGCTAGGCTATGCTGGTCTTACCTGCGTTCCGTAGTTTGGTAGTTATCTTGGTTACTTAGTATTGTTTCTATAGTTGTGAAATGCATTGATATTCTCTTTTATTCTCTTATGTGAGTGTGTCCATCTCTGTGAGTATGTTTGTGTGTGTGTGTGTGTGTGTGTGTGTGTGTGTGTGTGTGTGTGTGTGTGTGACCATCTGTGTGTGTGTGCATCTTTGTGTGCGTGTGTGTTTGTGTACATATGAACGCTTGTTTGCATATATGTGCGTCCATCTGTGTATTTAGGTTTGTGTGCACATGCTTAGTATTTGTGCATCTCTGTATATGTGTGTGTTTTTGTGTGTGTGTGTGTGTGTGTGTGTGTGTGTGTGTGTGTGTGTGTGTGTGTGTGTGTGTGTGTGTGTGTGTGTGTGTGTGTGTGTGTGTGTGTGTGTGCGCGCGTGTGTGTGTGCGTGCGCACGTACGAAATGTGTCCATCTGTACGTGTTTGTGTACATCTAATGCATGTGTGCCGATCCCGTTCTCCTGTGTATCCTTTGTGTATCCACGCTTCCCTCCCGCCTCATCTCCCTGTCCTCCCTCCCTCCTCCTCCAGACTCCATCGAGCCCACCTACCAGAAGCTCCAGAAGATGAAGCTGGACAAGAGCCCCTTCGTGGTGGTGTCGGTGATCGGCCAGGAGCTGGTGAGCCACGGCTCCTATGGGGCCTCCGTGGTGGTGCTGGAGGCGGGCCTGAAGATAGGCACCTGCTCCTTGAAGCTGCGCGGGTCGGTGTTCTCCGCCCTCAGCTCCGCCTACTGGTCGCTCGGCAACAGCGAGAAGAGCGTGGCCTACATGCAGCAGGACCTGGAGGTGGCCAAGACTCTGGGTGGGTCTGAGTGTGGTTGAACTACCATCAGGGTCCGGGCGGGTCTCAGTGTGGTCTCACTAACATGAGGGTCTGGAGAGTCTGGAGCTAACGCTACACAGTTCATTCAAAGATGTTTCATAGTTGGACAATACAAATATCAAATAACTAATCGTGGGGCAGGATAATATCGTAGAACCTGGAAGGAACTGGGTTTGATTTCCATGTGTCCAAAGTCTACCGTAGGCATCCTAACCAATCTCTGTCTGCTCCTTAAAGAAAAGCACCTGAATATGAAATGCACGGTGTGTTTGTGTGATTGGGTATTAATGTGTCTGTGTGTGTGTGTGTGTGTGTGTGTGGGGGGGTTCCATGTCCACAGGTGACCAGTGTGGTGAGTGTCGGGTTCATGGGAACCTCGGCTCGGCTTTCTACTCCAAAGGGAACTACCGGGAGGCCCTGACCAATCACAGGAACCAGCTGGTGCTCGCCATGAGACTCAAGGACAGAGAGGTGTGTGTGTGTGTGTGTGTGTGTGTGTGTGTGTGTGTGTGTGTGTGTGTGTGTGTGTGTGTGTGTGTGTTTGTGTTGTGTGTGCACATCCTAACATGTATGTGTGCCACTGCCAGCCTGTGTGTGTCGATGTGAAAAATGATTGATCTTCGTGAGCAAGCAAGCATGTCAACCATCTTCAGCAATGAATCAATATCCCCTCAATATGTGCTCATTCAGTTGTCTCCTCACACACAGTATTGAAACAAAGACATGTGGAGATGGGGATTTATAATACACATATATTGTGATGGGCAGAGATGGCCAGTACACAAACAAATAACTGCAGCCAGGAATCTTTCAGCTAGCTTCTAGCTCTTCTGCTCCCAACAAACACACCACAATCTCCCATATTCCTGACAGACTGTCAGGCTTGGTTATGCAACGGTTAAATCCATAAACACCAAATGTATAAAATGTAATTACATTTAGTCATTCATTTTAGCAGGCGCTTTTATGCAAAGCCACTTCCAAGTGAAGGCTGAGAACCATCAAAGCATACAATCGTTAATTGGAGCAACTACATATTTATTAAGTCCTCTACGAGACAGATGACTAAGATTCAGTGCAGATCATGTGTCTCCATTTTAATTGCAATCAATGTTCACATTTATCACAAACAAAATTGGTACATGCCGCAGCCTTAATTTGTAGGGCTCAGGCAGAAGAGACAAATATGTAGTTCCTCTAACGGCCTCTAGGTGGGTCATGGTAGAGACAAGTGCCTCTTACTACTTCTAGGTGGGTCACGGTATAGACTAGTATGTCGTTCTTATAATGCCCTCCAGGATGTTTAAGGTAAAAACTAGTATGTAGTTCCTCTTACGATGTACAGGTGGTCAACGGTAGAGCCTAGGCTGTAGTTCCTCTAACGGCCTCTAGCTGGTTCACAGTAGAGACTTGTAAGTATTTGTAAGGCAGGTTGACCCACCGGCACCATTCTAAATCAACTGGAAAAATGTGATTTCCTTCTAGTAATACAAACAAATATGTTTTTTCTTTGTTTGGTTTGGAACACTTTGCTAGCCCATGTTTTATATATTTAGCATACTATTGCTTCATATTTTATATTTTGTGAGGTCCTGGTGGACTTGTATTTGGATAAAAAGTGAATAAATATTGGCGTGGAATAAGAGATGAATATGAATGAGTTTTGACCCTAGACTGGCTTGCCGCAGCTATTCAAGTCTCGCCCTCAATATTCCAAACATGGATCGTTTTCCGCTGCTAGTGGCAAAAACAGCGGCAAAAAAAGACACTCTGTCGAAGACCAGACTTCACGCTCAAAAACGCTGCGTGTAAATCAATGGCTGACGTCAAGGAATCCACGTCTATATTATCTCACAGTCTATATGCAAACAATATTTAGCGTGCGTTACACATTGTGTACACATTTGTTAAAAAGTACCACCCCAGTGTAATTGAACATACTGCCATTAAAGGAGAAGCTCAGCGTAATCCTAAACCACAGCGACACTAGTACTCCTGTCTAGCAAACACAGACGTTTGAGGAGGGGGGGGAATATGACCGGTGAGGATGGGTTCTGCTTAGCGAAGCAACAAGACGGCTCCACGTTACACAACTGGAGGAGAATGTAGGCCAATGAGTTTTATAGTTATGAATACGTTTATAATCCTTTTACAGGAATCTGCTATTCTAGAAGGATGTATAAAACCATTTTTTCAAACCTCATATTTAATATAAGCAGCATAGTCAGTTATATTAAATGTGTGGGGCGGCCCGGTGGCTCAACGGGTAGAGGCCGTACCATATAGGCTCCGTCCTGATCAGAGAGACCCGGGTTCGATTCCTGCCCATGGTCATTTGCTGCAAGTCCTCCCCTCTATCCCATACCTTCCTCTCTATCTCACTCTATAATAAAGCATAAAAATGCAAAAACAAATCTTTAGAATTATATTAAACGTGTGTGTGTGTGTGTGTGTGTGTGTGTGTGTGTGTGTGTGTGTGTGTGTGTGTGTGTGTGTGTGTGTGTGTGTGTGTGTGTGTGTTTGAGCACATTGTGTTGTGTGTGTGTACATTGCTGTTGGTTTGTGTGTGGTGCCTATCCACCAAAGGGACTGCACTGACCTCCAAACGTCTCCCCGTCCCCGTCCCCGTCCCCCCGTGCCCAGGCTGCGTCCGGGGCCCTCAGCAGCCTGGGCCACGTGTACACCTCCATAGGGGACTACCCCAACGCCCTGGCCAGCCACAAGCAGTGCGTGCTGCTGGCCCGGCAGAGCCAGTGCCAGCTCTCCGAGGCTCGGCAGCTGGGGAACGTGGGGGCCGTGTACACCGCGCTGGGGGACTTCGCCAACGCCCTGAAGTGCCACGAGCAGCATCTGGAGGTTGCCAAGGTAACGTCAACTGTTAGGGCGGCGTTCCTCGAATGGGGGGGGGGTACGTGTGCCCCTAGGGGTACTTGGAAGGATTGACCGGGAGTCCTTGGAAATGTAAAGAAATGTGTTGAATCTGAATAGCACCCTAGCTTAACATCTTGCCAAAGGACTATAGTCGAACATTAGCTTGCTGGCTAACACTGGCTTATTTAGAGAAATGTAGATTAATGTGCATCGTGCTTTGAATAGATAAATGAAATGAAACATAGAATGTCATCATATGTTTGGTTGATTTTTCTAGGTCTTCGCACCACCCATTTAATATGTTTACTCAAAAAATTTTTATAATCATTTGTTATAAATCGGTTGCCACGGTAACATACATCATACAGAATCTGGATGTTGCAATGGTAACACATCGTTAACAGCCTTCAAATGACTCATGGTAACGTAGAGTAAAAACTATCATCCACTATCCGTGTAGCACCAGTTTATACCAGTTTAATAGCCGCTACAAGCCGTTTTGAAAATCAACCTCTTCTGACATCACAAGTGGGCGTGTCCACCTAGATGTGTGCGGGATAGATCAGTCTACCAGCCTACCCAGTGGACTCTAGCAAATATTGCTCATCCATCCGTCATACATCTAGGTGGAAACGCCCACTTGTGATGTCAGAAGAGGCAGATTTTCAAAACACGGCTAATCACAGTAACACCTGATAGTATAATATGGGACCTTTAACGTATTGTTAACAGCATTGATGATGAGGTCTTGGTAACGTAGAGTAAAGACCAACCATTTCTGTTTTACGTTGTCTGTTTTTCAAGTATATTTTATATGGAACTATATGCTGCTGTCTTGGCCAGGACTCCTTTGTAAAAGAGATTCTGAATCTCAATGGGATTATTTCCTGGTAAAATAAAGGTAAAATAAAAAACAATAATCCATCATCCATGCAGCAGCAGTTTATACCGGTGGTGTATTAAGGGCGATGTATTCCTATTAAGACCTGCTTGACGATCCTCCCCTCTGGGTGACAGACCCTGGGGAACCGGCGGGAGGAGGCCCGGGCGTACAGCAACCTGGGCAGCGCCTACCACTCCCAGAGGGACTTCGACAAGGCCGTGTCCTACCACACCCGGGTCCTGGAGCTGGCACGGGAGCTGGAGGAGAGGGCCTTCGAGATGAGGGCCTACGCGGGGCTGGGCCACGCCGCTCGCTGCATGCAGGTCGGGGTCACTCTTTCATAAAGGGTCATTTCAAAATTCATCCACTTGTGATGTAACAACTGGAATGCTAGAGCTCTGTCTTGCCACTTGTGACATCACAAGTGGAATGACACCTTTATGGTGTCATTCTAGCACTCTAGTATTCTAGGTGTTACGATCCAGGAGTAGTGTTGCCTGATTTGGCCAGATTTCCCGCCCAAACTGGCAAAACTGTTGCCAGATTTGGCGGGAAATCTTGGGACAGGATTATGCTAACTGGAAATAATATAATGCTGGCAGATGACTCTGAGTCTCTTGCATCATACATCTGGGTGGCCATTCCCAAAGATAAATTCAAGGATAATGAACTCTAACATCCCACTCTGGCAACACTGTCCAGTAGTGAGGTGACTCTGAGGAGTTGATCTGTTGCATCATCCATCTGGGTGGACTTTCTCAAAGATAAATTCAAGGATAATGCTGGCAGATCACATTGGCAGCTAGCGTTCTCTGCCATGCTTTCTACGGCTGAGAATGGCTTACAGTTTCCGATGCTAATATTTGTGATCGGGTGATTAGTCAAGATGGCAAGCAGTTTTAGTTTGTTGCCATTTGGGACATCACAAGTGGGACAGTCCACCAAGATGTATGATGCAACAGATCAATTCTTCAAAATACACCCACTTGTGACGTACCTACTGGTATGCTAGAGTTGTGTTTTTCCACCTGTGACACGAGGTGGTCTCCCTCTCCACCTTTGTGAGGTCACACTGTCCCGTAGCAAGGTGAATCTGAAGAGTTGATCGGTTGCATCATACATCTGGGTGGACTTTCCCCCCTTGTGATTTCCCAAATGGCTACACACTAAGATTGCCAATCACAAATATAAGCATTGGCAGTTGTAAGAAATTCTCAGCATTCCAAACACGGCAGAGAACACTAGGTGCCAACGCGATCTGCCAGCATTATCCGTGAAATTCCAGTTAGCATGATCCTCACCAAACATGGTGGGCAATGCCATCATCCAGCCCTCTCCTGTTGGTTCTTTCAAAACAAAGCCAACTGGAGATTGTGTATTGATATGCATGACGGGTGTTGAATACGAGTATTGTGTGTGTGTGTGTGTGTGTGTGTGTGTGTGTGTGTGTGTGTGTGTGTGTGTGTGTGTGTGTGTGTGTGTGTGTGTGTGTGTGTGTGTGTGTGTGTGTGTGTGTGTGTGTGTGTGCGTCTTTCTCCAGGACTTGGCGAGGGCGGGGGGGTACCATCAGAACCAGCTGGACATCGCACAGGAGCTGGAAGACAGACCTGCCCAGGGGCGGGCCTCGTCCAACCTGGGTAAACCTACCTCTTCATCATCATCATCATCATCATCATCATCATCATCGTCGCTTGTCATTTCACTTGGTGTGGCCAAACCTGTGTTCCGGTTGCAGACATTGATACTTCGGTGTGCGTCGTGTGTGTCTGTGTTTGTGTGTGCAGGTGCGTGTCCGTGTGTATGTGTTTCTGTACAAATGCAAGTTCAAGTCTCTATTTCTCAGACGACACAGAGTAAGACTGGGCAGTGAAATCTAATGACAAATCACCGGCAACAACATAAATACTAAAAGATCTGCTAGAAATATGCTAAGGTAAAAATAAACTATGTATAAAGATCAATATACTTGTTCATCAAACACTATGCACCCCCAATATAATACAATCCTGTGTCGACTATTGACGTCCACAAAGGATGCTGGGTAATGACCCCAGGTGGACTGAAAAGCCCTTATTTAAAGCTTTGCATTGATCAGTGTTGACCAGCCAGAAAGGAGGTTTCTCTGTCTCTGTCATCAGAGCTGTCAGCAGACCATCCCCTTGTTCCCATGGCTACGCCATAGAAGTGATGGGTTTACCCGGTTAAACGGGGCGCGGCCCGGTTAATGCTGCAATGAGGTTTATTGTCCACAAACGATAAACTCTACATGAAGGACTCTGGGGAGAATGAGCAGTTCTACCTGATTGTAGCACTAGCAGTTCTGCCTAAATACATATTTAATATTCATATTTTTTTGGTTCACGAGTAAAGCTCATGTTTATGGGTTAAAGTCCATTGGACATCCAGGGACCACTAAGTCGTCGATGCTAGCAGGCTTAATCTTTCAACCGCTGATAATGATCAACTTTGCTAAGCTAGGTTTTTTCTCTCTTTCGCACAATCCAACAACTTCATGCTCATAACGTCCATACATTGAATTAAGCAAATGATCGGTTCATTAGTTTTTATTTAATGTGTCAGGAAGGATATGGAAATAAGGGCAGATATATAAGTGCCATTCCAGGTTTGCTTTACAACGTGCCAGGTGGCATTGTGTTGTACTCAGGTCAAATCCCAGTGTTTGGGATCTCCCCTTTCCTCCTGCGCCTGGCCTAGTGTAGCCCAGGAGCCAGGGACCGCTGCTGGTCACATGACTGCAGTAGTCTCTCTCTCCAGCCATTAAAAATGCATGTTTTATTAGCAAGGCTTTTGTTTCTGCGACCACAGTGATATCTGAGTCTGTGAACCTGACCCCACTGCTGAGTCGACTGCTCACCGCCACTCTGTGTGTGTGTGTGTGTGTGTGTGTGTGTGTGTGTGTGTGTGTGTGTGTGTGTGTGTGTGTGTGTGTGTGTGTGTGTGTGTGTGTGTGTGTGTGTGTGTGTGTGTGTGTGTGTGTGTGTGTGTGCCGGTGGGTCAGATGTTTTTGCCACTAACCGTAAGCCCAGCCAACCCTGCAGGCCTCACTATAATCCTCTTAGCTCTTTTGAATACATTTTGGTCACAACGAGTGAATATACAACATTTGGCTGTATAATTTAAATATTTAAAAAAACAAATGTTGCACAATTCTGTGGTTCAACACCAGTTTCTCCGCTTCCATGTCCAAAGCTGTCTCGGGCAGTTCAGATACAAAATGGTGGAAGATAGTAATTTAGGCAGCTCCACGTTAGTTCCTCCCCTGTTGTTCTTTGATCTGTTCTTCCTGCTCCAACTGTCTTCTGTACTTTCCCTCACATTGAGCTCGACCGGCCCTAGAAACGGTTATTTATAACAATGAGAACACACCGGGGCGCTGGGAGATCATCACATGATGTAGAACCTCGCCGAGTCAGACGGCGAACAGGGACTGAGGCAGGTGGCGTGTCTCTGAATGTGGCGGCGGGCTCGTCTCCGTCGCGCTCAATAAACAAAACCTACATTTGAAAAACCAGGGCACCAGAATATCAGATTTGATTTAACCGTTGAAACGATCCCCAGAGTCTACAGCATGTCTATGTTGAGTATGGGGCTAGTCGGTTGATGGTTCATTACCCTGCCGCTCCAAAGACCCTGCCACAGGGGACGTTAACGCAAACGTTTGGTTTGCGCGGTCAGAAATACGAAGGCTGAAGTGATTCGTTTTTATTTATTTCCACAACGTAAGTCATTTCAATTACTTACTTTCCATAAAATAAGTAATAATATCTGCGAAAAAACCGGCTTCTTCTCGCGTTCCTCCGCTGTCAAAACGCGTGTGGGATGAAAAAAACCTCATCCTTTATTATTCCTTCTTCGTCGTGTGATTTCCTCACCCTCTTAGCATCAAAGCTTATCTTTGCTCACCGGGTTGCGCCCTCCGCTGCTCTGCCCCCCTCCCAGGCATCATCCAGCAGATGAGGGGGGAGTATGACACGGCGCTGGAGCTCCACAAGACCCACCTGGCCCTGGCCCAGGAGCTGGGGGACTACGCCGCCCAGGGCCGGGCCTACGGGAACATGGGCAACGCCTACAACGCCCTGGGCCACCACGACCAGGCCGTGCGCTACCACCGGCAGGAGCTGCAGATCTCCCTGGAGGTGGGAGCGCGCGCACACACACACACACACACACACACACACACACACACGCACGCACAACCCTGCAGACACACATGTGCACATGGTGACAATGACAATGTGGTTGTGGGGCAGGTGAACGACCGTCCGTCCCAGGCCTCGACCCACGGTAACCTGGCCGTGGCCTACCAGGCCCTGGGGGCCCACGACCAGGCCCTCCAGCACTACCTGCACCACCTCTCCATCGCCAGGGACCTCGGCGACACCCAGAGTGAAGCCAGGGCTCTAGGTGGGGTTTCCCGCTGGTCTGGCTCTGTCTGTTTGTCTGTCTGTCCCTCCGTCTGACCTTAAGTCGGATGTTTGTCTCGTCTGTATATTTCTGTCGGTCTGTCTTTCTGTCTGACTGTATACCTATCTGACTGTGTTTATGTCAGTGGTTTGTCTGTCTGTCTTTTTATCTATATATATATATATATATCAACCGGTCTGTCTGTCTGTCTGCCTTTTATCTATCTATCTATCAACCTGTCTGTCTGTCTGTCTCTTTCTCCGTCTCTTCTGTCTATCCGTCTATCCGTCTTTTTTGATTCTATCAGTCAAATGAGGGGGTCTAGCAGACTTGTATGGGCTACCCCTTCCCTCACTGCTGTCTCCTACACAGACAGCGTTGGTTCTGACCCAAGTCTTATGCCCCCTCCTCTGTGTTTCCAGCTAACCTGGGGAACTTCCACAGCGGCCGAGGGGAGTATGCCCAGGCCCTGCCCTACTACCAGCAGTACCTGGCCCTGAGCCCCGGGCTGCAGGACCTGGAGACGGCCGGGAAGATCTTCCACAACCAGGGCTACGCGTACTACTGCCTCGGCCAGTATCGAGACGCCATCAGGTGATGGTTATTACCGTCGGAAATTCCTTGCCTTTTTTTTTCCTGACTCCTAAAGCCAATCTGCACTTTACAGTGTTTTAAATACTGCTTGGTTATATTTTTTATGGAAGCTTTTTATGGAAATATGTGTTATCAAATGCACAGTATAACACACAGACATTGTGGCCAATGCAATTCTTAAAACAGATCATGGGGCGACTACATTATTTAGTATCTAGTAATTCTTGGTTGTCGTAGTCTTATTTGCCATTCATAATTTAGAATGTGTTATTCATAATGAATCACCCATAATGCATAATTCATCATTTATGTAAAATTGATGTACAATTACAATTTAGGAATAGAACTATATTTCGATTTATAATTAATGACTTTATAATTTATAATTGTGATTCTTCAATCTACAATATCAAATGTAGAATATAAAATATTGAATTTAGAATACAGAATAAACTTTGTCTGTCCATGTCCCAGGTGTTATGAGCAGGACCTGGGCTTGGCAAAGGACCTCCAGGATAAACTGGCCCAGGCCAAGGCCTACTGCAACCTGGGCCTGGCCCACAAGGCCCTGGGGGAGTACAGCAAGGCGGAGGAGTGTCAGAGATACCTGCTGTCCCTGGCTCAAGCCCTGGACAACACCCAGGTACCCCAGGGGAAACGGAGCTCGTGTGGAAGAATGGATGGATGGAATGGAGCAATGCTTGAGTGATGTGTAGCCCAACCGAGAGAGACATGACCACTGCCAGGGTCTTATTCCAATTGGGTCTGCCCGTGCTCAGAGTGTATGCTCTTTTGTAACTGTACAGCCCTTTGGAAAATAGCGTCCACAAAGTGATGTACTTATAATGTGTGTGCTTGCGTTTGTGTGTGCTTGTGTATGTGTGTGTGTGTGTGTGTGTGTGTGTGTGTGTGTGTGTGTGTGTGTGTGCTTGCGTTTGTGTGTGCTTGTGTATGTGTGTGTGTGTGTCTGTCTGTATGTGTGTTTGCTTGTGTATGTGTGTGTGTCTGTGTGTGTGTGTGTGTGTGTGTGTGTCTGTCTGTGTGTGTGCATGCTTGTGTGTGTGTGCTTGTGTTTGTGTGTGTTTGTCTGTGTGTGTGCGTGAATGCATGCTTGTGTGTGTGTGTTTGGCAGGCGGCGTTCCGGGCGCTGGGGAACCTGGGGGATGTGTGTGTGTGTCGGGGAGATCTTCCGGCGGCTACGCGGTTCTACCAGCAGCAGCTCAAGCTGGCCCAGAAGCACAAGAACCAGAAGATGGAGGCAGATGCTTATTCAGCACTTGGCTCGTCCCACAGGTAGACCAGCAGAGAGATGTGTCTGTTTGCTGTTTAATAACTGTTGTGTGTACAGCTCAAGTGGTTTTATTTGGGCATCGGTTGTGTCCACTTTAATACCCATATAAAGCCTGTTGTGGGCACCGCTGCCAACTGTTTCAATTTGGCACAACCAATCAAATCCCTTTCCGCCTGTGTTTCGTCCTCAACGAATTGCCCTTTTCGCTACTTGGAAATATGTCGTGCTACGGAAGCTGTGCTCCATAAGCCATTCCACGTTGTCATGAAGTATGATGACAACCGAGAGAAAACTAGTGCTCTTACACTTATTCAAACAATTTGCTACTATTTCCTATTAAGTCATTTATCAGACGCTTTTATACAAATTGATTGAAAAGCTCTTAAATATCCCTCCCCCCCCGAAACCCCTCATAAAGGCTCCAGCGGCAGATGGAGTCGGCGCTGTCCTTCCACAGCCAGGAGCTGACCCTGCGCAGGGACCTGTGCGACCAGCAGGGGGAGTGCCAGGCCCTGGGCCACCTGGCGGCCGTGCACATGACCCTGGGCGACTACGCCACCACGCTGCAGTGCTACGAGGCCCAGCTGGTGCTGGCCCAGGGGCTGCGCGACGCCCGGCTTGAGGCTCGGGTGCACGGCAACATGGGCATCACCAAGCTGAACATGGGGCTGTTCGAGGAGGCCATCGGCTACTTCGAGCAGCAGCTGGCCATGCTGCAGCAGCTGAGCGGCGCCGAGGGCGTGCTGGACCGCGGGCGCGCCTTCGGGAGCCTGGCCGACTGCTACGATGCGCTCGGGGACTTCGAGGAGGCCATCCAGTACTACGAGAAGTACCTGAGCGTGGCCCAGAGCCTGGTGCACATCCAGGACCAGGAGAAGGCCTACAGGGGGCTGGGGAATGCACACCGGTAGGTTGGGGGACTTAGGCAGAGGTTGGATTACTGGCTTACATTCTAGCCGTTCACTAATGAACCAGGTGATTAATTTATGAGCTGGTAGGCTGTAAAGACTAAAACGACATGCATTGTATAATGGAAAAACTGTTTGCTTGCTGTCAGACCAAAGTGAAATTAGTTAAGGGGGTGGGATGGTGTAGCTGGTGTTGGACTCCCAAAAGGTCCGCAGTCTACTTGTAGGAATCCAAGATGCCTAATCCCAACCTGCTGCTAATTCTGCTGCTGCTAAGTGACTTTCTACTACTGTTCTACTATATATATCTATTATATCGTACTTATTGGTAACCATACCTGACAATACTATTCAACACCACTCTTAGGCTCGCTATTTGTCCGCCAGCAAGAATTAATCCAATTCAAGCAATGCTAATTCCATGACTAATCCTCCCCACCACCACAAATCTTTGATACGAACTGATACTGCAATACACAAAATGGCAACCCGTTAACTCAAACCATACTTGCTCACCCAGCCCAACCACCACCACCACCACCACACACCTCCACTTCCGGCTCTGCTCTCTGTCCAGGTCTATGGGTAACCTCCAGCAGGCGTTGGTGTGCTTTGAGAAGCGCTTGGTGGTAGCCCATGAGCTGGGTGGCGACGGAGGGGGCAAGGCCCACGCGTACGGGGAGCTAGGCACCCTGCACAGCCAGCTGGGCAACTACGAACAGGCCCTGTCCTGTCTGGAACACCAGCTCAACATCGCCCACACAGCAGGGGTAGGCCTTTGAGTCTGATTATACTGACAACTGGTTTTAATCGAAGGAAAATGTGGACCGATGTGTCTTGTCTTGTGATACTAAGATGTTATCAAATATTTATCATAGGCTTTATAAGGGCATGGAAGCTATATTTTTCTAGATCTTTCTGACCTTTAAATGGCCACAGTCTAACAGATACCTAAACCCTATCTGCTCTCCAATAGCATGTATCTCAAAAAATACTGGGTTCTTAGTTGCATTGAATGAAAAGTGTACTAAAAAGTAAACACTTAATACTACCAATAGGACCAATCACTGGCCGGTGAGGCTAGTGGATCCCTGGGAGGAGTTTACCAGCTGATGGGAGACAACGAGACAGCTTTGCAGGTTTGTTATTATCCATATTCACATGTCCAATGGCTTACTTTCAGTTTCACTTTCAGTTTAACTTTGAATTTCAGTTTAACTTTGACTTTCAGTTTCACTTTTCGCCGCTCACTTACAGTCCACCAATGAATTCATCAGTCTCTCCTCTCCTATGCAGTGGCACCAGAGGGCACTGGATATTGCGGAGCAAATAGGATGTGGGCGGGGCCAGGGCCGGGCCTACGGGGACCTGGGACTGACCTACGAGGCCCTGGGGAACTTTGAGCGAGCCGTGTTCTACCAGGAGCAGCACCTGAGCGTGGCGGCGCAGACCAACGACCTCCCGGCCAAGACCCTGGCCTACGGGAGCCTGGGGAGGACACACCACGCGCTGCAGAACTTTGCACAGGCTGTGATGTACCTGCAGGAAGGTAGGGAGTTCCATGGGGTTCTTTACACAGGGAAATATTCAGAGCTCAGAATGCTGGTCGTGTGTGTGAGGGATGTTAATATCTCCTGGAATCGCCCTAACAATGTCGGGGTCAAGGGAGACGTGAAGGAAAGTCTCTTGACTTTATTGTCTTGCCCCAGTTCATCCGTCCTCTCCTCAGTGTTCCCCTACATCAGCTCCTCCGTCTTCTCCACCAAGACATTGAAGCTCACCCCAGTCCCCGTTCCCACTACCTCAAATATCCCTGCAAAAACTTGCTAAATAGCTATCAAAAACTCAAGAAATGCTACAAGCTTGCTACAAGTTGTTAGACAGAGTGTTCAACTAAATGTTAGCAAAGAGTTTATCTGTTATATTTAATCTAATGGACTGGTGGGGAGTGGGAGGGAGAGATGACTAAAGCCATGAGCTCCTTTCCCAGAACTCCCTTGAACGCCAGAGAGATAAAAGTTTATAGATTGCCTATTATTTGATCAGTGCTCATCTAGTTATGCCTGCCTATGCATGCGTGCCTTGGGCAGCTTTTTGTCAATAATCCAGATTGATTAAACGGCCTTGAACTAAGCTGATTTCTCCTTAGAATACTCCCACTCACAGGCACATGAAACAAACAAACACACACAGACAAACACACACACACACACACACACACACACACACACACACACACACACACACACACACACACACACACACACACACACACACACACACACACACACACACACACACTTAAACAAAGGTAGACAGACACACACACACACACACACACTCATCTCATAAAACATTTTAATTCCAAACGTTCTAACTGAACGGGTGATTTGTCTGTTTGTTTATTTCTTTGTCCCTTGTTGTTGTTTTTGTTCTACTCCTTGTGGTCACGGCCTGTCACATTAATCACAGATTTGTTGTGTTTAAATTGGTCATTAAATCAGCGAGGAGACGTTCATAAATAAACAGGAAGTGGAGGATTAAGCCAGGAGAACATGGCTCGACGGCTCCAATTAGTCTCGCTAATTGATGGAAACATCTGGAACATCGGAGCGTCAAACGTACATTCCTCGTTGTTGAGACGCGCCTAATGAGCGCCGGAGCGTCTGTCTGGAGCGGTCTGCGTCGTGGCAACGGAAAGACGACACGCGTCGAGAGAGGAGTGGGACAAACTTCTTTTGAAATTTGAAATGGCTGACAACAAACAGGAAAATGAAAGAAAGGATGCACAAAGGCGTAGGAGTTACTAGGAAGGGATTCGCAAGGTTGCGATTGCAGCTGCAATAATGATATCTCCCTCTACCTCTCTCCCTCTCCCTCTCCCTCTCCCTCTCCCCCTCCCTCCCTCTCCCTCTCCCTCTCCCCCTCCCTCCCTCTCCCTCTCTCTCTCTCCTTCCCTCCCTCTCCCCCTCCCTCTCTCTCTCTCTCTCTCTCTCTCTCTCTCTCTCTCTCTCTCTCTCTCTCTCTCTCTCTCTCTCTCTCTCTCTCTCCCCAGGCCTGCGTCTGGCTGAGCAGCTGGGCCGGAGGGAGGATGAGGCGAAGGTGCGCCATCACCTGGGTCTGTCTCTCTGGGCCAGCGGGAACCTGGAGGACGCTCAGCATCAGGTGAGTACACACCCACTGTATTTATATATAAATATATATATATATACATCTATATTAAATGTGTGCGTGCATGATGTGTGCAAGTGTGAGTGCGTAGGCATGATGACTCATGTGTATGTCTGGTCCCGGTCATAACATTGACTTTGCATTGAGTCATTCAGCTGACACTTTTAGTGGCCAGTCTAGCCTTACATCAATTCAATCCATAGCATCGATACTGGAACAATTACAACCAACACTAAATCCTCGGGTGGCCACCTTTCTAAAGAGCGACTGGACAGAGGGACCTATTGTTGGGTCTCTTGCTCAGGGATCCACAAAAATATAGGCTGTGGACATTAGGAATGTAACCACGTTCCTTCAGCCGGGATTCTAATACCCTTACTGCTGACTGCGTTATCCTGCTCCCCAACCACACAGGAGGTCCCCTGTTTCCTGTGAACGTGCATGAACCGTGGCTCCCTCTAGTGAGGTCATTGAAGGACTGATTCTTCATTTCCTATCCAGCTCTCTGCGTGTACCAAGCGCATTTCATACATCAAAGGGTACGATGTACAGGTTAATAATAGCCTGAATATCTCACCCTCCTAAAGTTCATGGTGAGGTGGCTTCATCAACCTCCTTTTGTTGTATAAGGCCTCTACTGCCACCTACAGGCCAACACAATATGACCAGGGTTTGTAGAATAGTGAGATTCGTTGGGTATGCTCACTCAAATGTCACACACGGCGGACACGATGTAACCAGTCTAAACTGAATAAAGCTATTTTTAAAGATTTTTTATACAGTTGTATTTAGTTTCCATTTAGTTTCTATTTTTTGCTCTCAACAAATTCCAGAGGTCTGGACCTCTAGCTAGCTATTTGCACAGTAGTAGAGTAAAGTACACCTTATGTCTTCATTAGTAATACACCACAATACATACGACAATATCAATCGTGAAAAGTGACAAACGTGATGATTGTAGAGAAAAGTGCATTTTGGGTCTGTTTATCATATAATAATAATATATGCCAGTTAGGCTACATTCTCAGTATGCTTTGCCCAGTGGGACTCGAACCCCTAACCCTGGCAGTGTTAATGCGATAATTGGCGAACACAAACTGGGCCAGCACTGGTAAAAACAGTGTAAAGGTTTCAAACCAACGCCGTGAAGACTGGAACAGGAATTCCGATTTAATCCATTTCATTCATCCCAATTTGCACAAATTACGAATATCTCTGGAAAAATCGCCCCTTAGATGAGCAAAACAGTGAATATGGTAATAATGTACCATCACATTTCTCTGAATGTCTTTCCTGTGTGTTGTAGTTGTACAGAGCGTCTCTGCTCTTCGAGACGATCCGCCATGAGACGCAGCCCAGTGCAGAGAACAAGATCCGTCTGCTGGACCTCCAGACCAGCACCTACCAGGCTCTCCAGAGGGTCCTGGTCAGCCTCGGTAACTCCCTCCCTCTCCTCTCATTCCTTTAGAGGGAAATGGTTTTGCAAATCAACTCTTCCTCTTCTTGGAATTAGTTTGTTCATATCATTATCTGTACTCCTCACCGTCCCTGGAACCGACAACCTTTTGGTTTGAGTTTCTCCCCTTTGTCCCATAGTGTAAGTGGGGGCCCCCATAATGTGTGCCTCCTGAGTGAAACTATAATTAAGGGCCAAACAAATATGTAACTGCCTTGATTCCCCTCCTCCTCCTCATCCTCAGGTCGCCATGACGAGGCTCTGGCCATAGCGGAGCGGGGTCGCCCCCGGGCCTTCGTGGACCTTCTGATGGAGCATCAGAAGGGTGGGGAGCAGGCGGTGACCTCTGACCTCTACACACCGGTGAGCGTGGAGCACATGCTGGAGGTGGTGAGCAGGCAGAGGGCCGAGGTGCTCTACTACTCCCTGGCGGGAGGCTTCCTCTACAGCTGGCTGCTGTCGCCCGGGAAAGGTATGGGGGAGCACACACACACACACACAGACATGTGTGAGCATGTATGCATTGACACGCACGCACACGCGCACACACACACGTAGCACACACAGACCCACACAAACACACACATGTGAGCACATGTGCATCTCCAAGCACACACAAATATGCACGCACTCGTGCAGGCGTAGACACACATTCACACACTTACGCACATATATGCACACACGCTTGCCCTCACATACAAACACACAACCATTTTTTATTTCAATTTCTTGTCCTCAAGTGAGTAGCTTTGGATTCAAGTGTCTAAATTACTTTGTTAAAACTATATTTATTTGATGTCTTTTTTCCTAACCTATTTCATAAAGTCTTTTTTCTAACACACATTTGCTATAATTGTTTCCCAGGCATTATAAAGTTCCACCAGGTGTATCTTGGAGAGAGTGGAGGAGAGAGGTCTGAGTTCCATGAGGGCGGGGCCAGTACTGTTGGGGGCGGAGTCAATGGAAGCGGACAATCTCTGGAGCAGTACATCTCCAACGCTAGAGAGGCCCTGGGAGTGGACAGCCATTACAGCAGGTACTGGCGTGATTACCTTGCAGATAATTGGAAACATAGATTAGTCTATCTCACTAGCATCAACTAATGACTGTGCCTGTGTGTGTGTGTGTGTGTGTGTGTGTGTGTGTGTGTGTGTGTGTGTGTGTGTGTGTGTGTGTGTGTCTCTCTCCAGGAGCACTCAGAGCAGCGTCCCCAGCACCACTGCATCTCCAGTGAGAGAGAGACGGGCTGTCAACAGGTCTCCCCTGCGAGCGCTCTACGACCTGCTCATAGGACCCATGGAAATGGTCTGTGTGTGTGTGTGTGTGTGTGTGTGTGTGTGTGTGTGTGTGTGTGTGTGTGTGTGTGTGTGTGTGTGTGTGTGTGTGTGTGTGTGTGTGTGTGTGTGTGTGTGTGTGTGTGTGTGTGTGTGTTTCTGTGTTTGCAGCCGTCTAAACGTTCCTCCTCATTTGGTCATCCTGTCATGATCATGCTCATGCTGTCGTCAACGTGATGTCATCATCACGTCACCTGATGGTCATTATCCTGTATCATTACCATTCTGTCTTCATCATCCTCCTGATTTCATCGTCCTCTATTATAGTCCTCACGTCATCATCATCATCATCATCATCATCATCATCATCATCATCATCATCATCATCATCATCATGTCATCACCCTTTATCCTCGTTGTATACCCTCATCATGATGTCATAACCCTCATGTTGCCCCCGCTGGTCTACCCAGGGCCTGATGTCGAGCGCCAGCTCGGTGGGCCGGCACCGGGAGCTGGTGCTGGTGCTGGAGGGAGAGCTGTTCCTCATCCCCTTCGCCCTGCTCAAGGGCAGCTCCTCCAACGAGTACCTGTACGAGCGCTTCAGCCTGATCTCCGTCCCGGCGCTCAGCGGCCTGGGGGCCTCCATCAAGGTGGGTAGGAGACAGCCATGTTCAATATGTCGTCTTTAAAGTGTTCACGTACAACAAACCATGGAGAAAGTTCTTGTTGAGGTACCTGTCATTTGGGAGCAGGTAGGGCACCCTGCTGTACTGGGTTCGATCCCCAATGTCTGCTTCCTAACCTGTGGCCATGCTAGCATGGCCACAGGTTAGACATTGGGGATCGAACCCAGTACGCTTCGTCAGTCAATGCGCTATCCTGCCCCACAAAGAGCTTCCTCTGACCTCGTGCGACTGTGTGCCCCCTCCCCCGCAGCCCCCGGCCCCGTGCAGCGGGGTCCCCCTGTCCTGCTCCGACGGGGGCTCGGTGGCCGCCGTGGTGGGGGCCCCTCTGCTCCCCTCCAACGTGATGGACCGCTGGCTCTGGGGGCCCCTGCCCTCGGCCCAGGACGAGGCCCTCTGGCTGGGGGAGCAGCTGGGCAGCGCGCCCCTCACCGGAGCCGCCGCCACCAAGGAGCGGGCGGTGGAGTTGCTGAAGCAGGCGCAGTGCGTCCACTTCGCCACGCACGTCTCCTGGAAGCTGGCCGCGCTGGTTCTGGCCCCCAGCCAGGACAGTCCGGGGCGGGGGCGGGGGCGGGCCGGCGGCGGCCGACCCGCGGAGAAGGCGCCCTGCGGCGGGGTGGGTGCCGCGAACGAGGCCCCCAGCAGCGGCAGTCCGGACGGACGCGGGGCCGCTGGGGACGTGGAGAGCGAGGACGGGGAGAGCGCGGTCAGCGATGGGGAGAGTGTGGCCGACAGCCCGGCCCTCCAGGACTTCCTGCTCACCGCGGCTGATATACTCAACCTGAGCCTTAACGTCAAGCTGGTGGTTTTGAGGTATGACCGACAACCTGTGACCCAAGGACCTACCTAAAAGATCACGATTACATCTTATATATTACCTTGTTCTCCGTTAGGTGTTATTATTTGTTGAACCAATTCATTCTTACATTAACCACTGTGCACTACTTTTGCTGTTGATCTTTCAACAGATTTTCATTTTGCTGCTACTAGTTCATTAGGGACTGGATTTATTTTGGATGTGTATTGCGGATATTCCACTTTTGACTGTTATTCATTTACAGTTTAATCTTCTCTTGTTTGATTTGCACTGTTATTTTCCTGCTTCAACACCTGAATTTCCCTTCCAGGATGAATAAGTGGTTATTTTATCTTATCTTATGTGACACAGAACTTCAAATGTCCTAGAGGTTGGTGGAGTCTCACAAATCAGACTTTAGATTAATATCTACACTCTGATAGCAGACAAGCTCTGAGTGAAGGGGGCGCGTATTTGGCAAACACATATTCAACATAAATACCAGAAATAGTCAACTGTAAAAAAGGCTCTGTAAACGTTTGAAATCCACACTGCCTAGACTGGGCAGTGTAGACACACACTTATTAAAATTCCTTTCTGAACACTTCATCCTTCAGGTAGAATATCTCTGTAACAAAACAGGAAACAGATTGTCTCCTTGATGTTTCTTGTTCCTGGCCCGGGCTCCAAGTCGTCCGTCCCAGGAGTTCTGCTGAAACATTGTAGGACCGTTGAATCCTAAATGACCCTCATACTTATTTTTAAAAGTAAAAAAGCTGAACAATGACTAATGGATCATTTGGCCCTGAACTTTAAGCAGCCCATTCCCTGGGCCGACGGATTGAGTCTTTGAAATCCGCCTTCCTGCTCCTGTCGTCCCAGGATGTTCCCCGAGTCCAGCAGCAGGGTGACCGCCGACGGGGTGGTGGGGCTGTCGCGGGCGCTGCTGGCGGCGGGGGTCCAGTGTGTGTGCGTGTCCCAGTGGCCGGTCCCGGCGGCGGCCTCCAAGGTGTTCACGCAGGCGTTCTACACGGCCCTCCTGAACGGGACCCGGGCCAGCGCCGCGCTCACCGAGGCCATGAAGACGGTGCAGAGCAGCCCCCTGTTCTCCCACCCCACCCACTGGGCCGGTGAGGGCTCCACACGCACACACACACACACACACATACACACATGCAGACACACACACATGCACACGCACACACACATAGAATTGATGACTTGTTTGGAACACCAGGTGGAGGAAGCCTGGAGTTCAACCAATGTGTTTCCATTGATGACTGCCGCTCATTGTGCTGTTAATGTGCACATGACAATGAACCTAAAACTTGAACAACATTTTTATGAAGCACAGAAAAATAAACACACATATTACCTAATTTAACCCCACTGGTTTATAAGATAATATTCACATTCTCAAAAAACAATATCAAGCTCCTAATAATTTTCTTCTATATGCCTACACAATTTTGGCTTGAGTCTCATTATGTAACTGAAGTGATTTAACCTAGGGGACTATTCTTCTAGGCTACATGCTGATTGGCTGTGATGTGAAGTTGAACAGCCCTAAGTCTATGATTGGCCAAGCCCTTACGGAGATCCTCCAATGCCCAGACAGGGCAAGAGACGCTCTTCGAGTTCTTTTACACTTGGTAAGTTTTTTTATTTAGAAACATTACCGAACCATAACGTATTTTTACATAATAAGATGATCAGTGTAATCTTTTTTAGGCACCAATGCACACTGTACACCTTTTCGGGAAAATCCACATCAGATTATGAATAATAATTGGATTATCATAATCCGTTCCACATGAAGTCTAAAACCACCAATATGCACCCAAAACTGAGAGCCTGATAAAATCACCCGGTAGTTAAATCTCCTCCACTCTGATCGTTATCTCTACCTGACGGTCCTACCAACCTAGTGACGGTTTTACCGTAACCTGCCAACCTGTGTTTTTGCTCCCTCCGCAGGTGGAGAAGTCTTTGCAGCGCATCCAGAGTGGTCAATGTAACCCCATGTACACGTCCCTGCAAAGCATCGAGAACAAGGTCTCTATCTGTGTGTGTGTGTGTGTGTGTGTGTGTGTGTGTGTGTGTGTGTGTGTGTGTGTGTGTGTGTGTGTGTGTGTGTGTGTGTGTGTGTGTGTGTGTGTGTGTGTGTAATTTAGGAGCAAGTTTATGTTGGATGCATCTGCATCTCATCATGTCTATGTCCTCATCCCTCCAGGGCATGGGCTCTGGTCCAGGTATGCCTAGGGTCTCTATGCTGGGGCTGGATTCATGGTTATGAGGCATATGTATAACTTGTCCATAGAAATTAGTGTGTGTAAAAATAGCATGCAAACCTGCTCAACTGAATCGTAATAACAAGAAAGAGGAAACAAGTCAAAGTCAAAAAGGTTAATTTGGTCTAACTTGATAAATTAACTTGTATGTTCATGTAAACAGACTAGTATTCATTTGTTTGCACCTGGCATGTTTCGACTACTTCCTGCAGTCTTCTCCAGAAGCGTCAGCTGTTGCTGTGACGCGTGTTGTGTCAGCTGATGTTATGTTCATCTGTTTACATGAACATACAAGTTAAAGAGGAAACAGGCTCTCTGTCGCTCTGGCGTGTTGTCACAAGGACACGGTGTGTGTTTTGTTTGCATCTGTACTTTAACCCTGTCCATGTCCATGTCCCCACGCACACAGAGATCCATATCTGTGTGTTTAGGGGAACATTTGTGTGTTTGAGTTGGAGACTTTGGGGCATTATGTCCATGTACACACAGTCCTCCTCCAATGTTGAAGCACGGTCTCCTCTGGTCTCCATCAGGTGGGTGGGGTACCTGGCTGGCAGGCCCTGCTGTCTGCGGTGGGCTTCAGGTCTGACGGCTCAGGGGGCGGCGGGCCGGGCAGTCTCCCTGCTGCCTCCGCGGTCTTCTTCCCCACCATGGACCCTGGGAGCCGCCTGCAGCAGTGCAGCGCCACCCTACAGGCCCTGCTTGGTACTACAGGCCTTTATCTCAAAAAAAAAAAGAAAAAAAAAAAGCAATTGCCCACTACCATAGCTGTTCCTCCAGAGTGTTTATAGGGTTACTCAATCACCGCCAGGGTCTGGTTTGGTGTTCTCAAATAAATCCTGGTTAATTTCTTAGATATATGTTTGGTCAGGAAAGTCGACTGTTTCGGGAGTTGTTTTTAGAGGACACTAGAGGAAGGATTTCTCAGGACATGCAAGCAATCGATACTGTTCCGTAATCACGGCTTGCTTTTGAAATAAGCGTGCAGCTGAAACAAGTGGCAGAGATCAAACCACCACTCATTGACATTATAATCAATGTTTAACCTCTCTATCTCTTTACTTTAGTGTGACATCCTATTACATTGTGTTCTTTTGTACTGTGTGTTGCCAGGTCTCCCTCCTGCAGCTCTGCTGGCTCTGTGTAAGCTGGTGACAGAGTCTGAGAGTGGAGAACAGCTGATCAGCAAGGTACGGTCACACCCCGGCACAAGGCCCTGCCTACTGCTTTCACATCACCCCATCTACCCCGTGTGGCCCGGGTGATTAGATCATCCTAACCGTCTCTCCTGGCTTCACTAAAAAAGGCTCCATGAGAAGACATCTAGAAATGTACTAACACAGCCCGCATGTATTTGTGGGATTCAATCTAAATTCACCTCTCTATCTTTTCCTCAAAGCTTCACCAGGTGCTGGTGCAGCTGCAGTCAGGTGACAAAGATCAGGACTTCTCATTGGTTCCCATCCAAGTGTCTATAAGTGTCCAGCTCTGGAGATTGCCCGGGTGCCACGAGTTCCTGGCCGCTATCGGTGGGTCTACTCTAAGCTACGCTAATTCTGTCTGGTTGTCTCTTACAGACAGAAATAAACGTTGTCGTTGTTGGCGATGAAATTGATTAACGCATTGCTATAAATGATAATAAAAGTGATGATTCATTATTTATAAGATAGTACTTAGTGTAAAGGCTTGTGATTAAAAGTAAGAGCAAATGGTATTCATAAAGCACTTTGCCAACCACCATTGTTCGAGATCGAAAGTATTTTTAAATGAATGGCTCACCTTTCATCACACACACATATGCACACACACACACACACACGCACAGGCACACGCACTCGCGCACCAGTGACAGTGCCCAACCATGCACAGCAACACCCAGCACATCAGGAGCGTCTTTCTTGCTCAAGGACACCTTGGTACCGCCGTGGTAACCAGCGAAGGAGAAGGCGAGGATCAGCACCAGCCACCCTTCCCGGTCGATCTGCGACCTGCTCCGCCTGCTGTTCTTCTATAGCCCTCTAAGCTGTCTCACCCGTGTCTCTCTTAGGATTTGACCTTTGTGAGGTCGGCCAGGAGGAGGTGGTTCTAAAGACCGGGAAGCAAGCGAGCAGGCGTACCATGCACTTTGCGCTCAATTCTCTCCTGGGCTTCTTTGGTGAGGAGGAGAGAAAAAAACCCACGCAAAACAAACGTGTTGATTGTGCATCTCCAAATCAGAGTGTCAACCTCACTTCTCCTCTTTTTGCTGTTTTTTTGTTCTTCAGACGCTTCGGAGCTCCCCAAGCGTCAGAGCATGGACAGCTCGTCCTCCCTGGAGTCCCTGTCGTCCTCCCAGTGCACCACCTCGTCCCAGGCCCAGTCCCTGGCCCCGTCCCTGGGCGGCTACCAGACCCAGCCCCCCTACCCTCCCCCCGTCTACCCGGACACCCTCTCTTGCGACGCCATCTCCGTCTACAGCCTCAGCTCCCTGGCCTCGTCCCTCAGCTTCCTGTCCAGGCCCGAGCCGGCAGGAAGTGACCTCATCAGCCAACACGATTTAGACCGACACCGGGCCGGAGGAGCAGGAGTGGGAGGAGGGGGAGGTCGGCACACGGACGGACTGTCGCTGGGTCGGCTGGGTGGTCGGGGCGGTGCCACGGGAGGGAAGCAGGGAGGAGAGGAGTACGATGGGTTCTCCATTATAAGCAGCGAACCGTTAGGAGGAGCAGGGGCAGGAGGAGGAGGTGGGAGGGACTATGGCACGCTGTCGTTACCCGGGGGACACAGGCACAACAGAGGAGGAGTCGGAAGAGGAGGAGCCGCCATTTCTTCCAGGGGATCTATCAGCACTCCGACGTCTCCGGTCAAAGCCCCGCCCGTGGCCATACAGATCTCCACCAGCCCCAAGCATGTGCCTGCACTGTAAGTGGCCCCGAACAGAGACAACAGAAAACAATCCGGAGATCGTCAAACCCATCCTGAAACATAATTTCAAGGGTGATCTATTTCAATGCTTGTTTCAGTTAGACTAAAACCACCAGCTTTTTCCAAGCCGAATTATATATACAGTACATGCATATGTACATTTTAAAGGTGAAATTTTGTTTTAATGATATAAAAAAGATGCATTTATTGTTTTAGATTTTTGTTGTATAGATGTAATAAATTGTCGGGGTTCAGCCATTTTAATATCAAGCCCTCATCGTGGCCATCGGTAAACACACTCCTTTATATCCTCCAGCTCGTCGCCGCTCAGAAAGGGCAAGCTGTGCAGCTCCGAGTCGGACCAGTCCAGCACGGAGACGGACAGCACCATCAAGTCCCAGGAGGAGCGGGTCCCGACGGCGCTGCTCGACCCCCAGGAGCTGGCCCAGAAGATCCTCAAGGAGACCCAGAGCCACCTGGAGGCGGTGGACAACCTCCAGAAGCTCAGCAGCACCAGGGGCCCGGCGTGCGTCAGACCCGAGGGGAAGCGGGCCGCCCGGGGCGGGTCCCTCTCCTCCCCCGCCACGGCGCCCTCCTCCCCGTCCCTGACTCCCCCGGGGGGCGCGGGCGGGCGCGGGTTCTGCCCGTCGCTGACCAGTGCGTTCAGCCGGCCCGGCAGCCGAGGCAGCCTGAAGGCCTCCTCCTCGCCTCTGTCGCACTCCTCGCCTCTTTCACCCTCGTCCGCTCCTCTCGCCAAAGGACCGCCGCCGCCGCCTCCGCCGGCCCGGCCGAAGAAAACCAACCGCTTATCGTCGTCGTCGTCGGCGCCGTCGATCTCATCGCTGAAGCCACACTCCGCGCATCACAGCCCGGCTGTCTCTCGCTCTCCCTCTCTGTCCTTCTCCCTCAAAGACCACGCCTACCTTTGCCCTCTGTCTTCTCCTTCTTCCGCGCTTTCGCCGGACCCGGAGCGGCAACGGGCGCCGCTGGCCGCCTCTAGGTCGCATACCTCCAACACGTCGCCCGCCTGCTCCTCGGCGGACCTCTCCATCTCCCCCGTCTCTTCCCCCGTGGGCAGCGCCCCGTCCCCGACCTTCTCCCACTACTCGACGGGGTCCTTCTCCGCCTCCCCCAGCCCCACGGCCAACGCCCCGAGACGGAGGCACAGCGAGAGGGCCGGCAGCGGGCCGGCGGACGACGGCGTCCAATCCGTCCGAAACTTGAAGAGCTTCTGGGCCAACATGAGCCAGAGGGACGAGGGTCCGAGGCCAGAGCGCGTTCCCGCCGGCGAAGGCGCTAAGAGAATGAGCACGGTTCCACGGGACGTCCTGGGTTTGCTGAGTCTTTCCCCGAGACACGAAGGCACAGGTGAGAATCGAATCGCCGGGACACAGGCCTCCGGACAGGGGAGGAAAGCGGAGTCAAAGCCGCCAACTTTATCGACATCCCAAAGTCTGGTCAGGAAGTCTAAGGAAGTCGGATCGACGGTGAACTCTTGTCCCGGAAAACTCCCCTCTGAGAACGGATACAAGGTGATCTCAAGCGGGAAGTTTTTCCCTTCATCAAAGTGTTGATGGTATGTTTGAAATTTGGAGACCCTTCTGGAGAAGCCAGTATGGATCACTCGCTCTGTGTATCCACTATCAATTGGGAAAGGTCATTGAGAATGATTTGCTCCATGAAATAAGACTGTAAAGACGTATCACACTTATGCTTGTGATGATTGTGCCTTCTTATGTAACTGGAAAGATACAATATAATTGTTGTAAAAAGTGTTAAATATTAGCATTTTACATTTGTTTTTAACTGAATTAAAAGGGACGTATTCCGAGGCCTTTATAAGCACACTGTAAAGAGACTTTGACAATGCCTGCTGCAGTTTGAGAACGTGTATTGCATTTAGTCAACCCAAATGCTTGCTACATTTGTGTGTGTTGATTAACTACTTGGCTCCGGAATTCTTGTTATAAATAATTGATCATGTCAGTTGCGAGTTATTTTGTAAATTAAAGCATTTTCCATTTGTATAACAAGTTTTGTATGTGCAATTAAATGATGAACATTTTATATTATTGGACTGCGTGTCAGCATTTGAACATTTTAAAATCGTGACACATTCCACTACACATTAAATCAATGGTATTATTAATGTTTTGAGTGTGTGTGTGTGTGTGTGTGTGTGTGTGTGTGTGTGTGTGTGTGTGTGTGTGTGTGTGTGTGTGTGTGTGTGTGTGTGTGTGTGTGTGTGTGTGTGTGTGTGTGTGTGTGTTTGTGGGTGTGTGTCTATGAATGTATGCGTGTGTGTGTGTGTGTGTTTGTGGGTGTGTGTCTATGAATGTATGTGTGTGTGCTTGTGTGTGTGTGTGTGTGTTTGTGGGTGTGTGTCTATGAATGTATGTGTGTGTGCGTGTGCGTGCGTGTGCGTGGGGAGGATGTGTGACATCGGATTTCATGAGTGAAGAGACTGTGGCAGGTACCAGACCGTGTCAGGGTCCACGAGCCAATCAAATCATCTCGATAGGCGGGGCAAACTTGTTGATAATTCCGTTTGACGTTGCCCCCAACTGCGCAGCCGCAGCCTGGGAACGAAGATGGTGCTCGTCAAGGAATAGTGAGTTAAAGTGTTTAATGCAATTTGTCGACGTATTTAGACTGACATTATACAGTGACACATGTTTCCTTTCCGTGGTTAAAATTCTCTATTTTAATTGTGTATTTAATCAGTGTTTCCGTGTTTTGCACGCTCCTAAAGACAGTCTCTAAGGAGACTGATTTGAGCTGGGTGGATCAGAAGACGATAGGCAGTCACCGGTCCGTTTAGGCGTTGCTAGTTTCTTGCAAAGGGGTGGATGTAATGATTTGTACAACATAAACTACAAGATGAATAATACTGCTGATATGATACACTTATATGTACACGCTTGATATTCCCCGTGTCGGGAGACCTTCTGCCTCCGATGTCTCCCTGTAAGCTTGTTGTCTCGTGAGTTCCAGATTAAGGGTCCATCCTCACTGGATTTACAGTTCCCTAGCCGCTAGCTGCAGTGCTATCCGGCTAGCCTCCAAGGTGCTAGCCCCTATTGGACTTGCATCTATGGGTCTCGGTCCCATGGTGCTAACCTCCATAGCACCGACCCACCCAGGCAGGTAGCTGACAGCAGTACCGTTAGGACCGCCTGACGCACGTCAGCATTGTGGGCTAACCTCAACCAAGCTGCGTTACATTGACGTTACCGTCCCCAGGCGGGCGCTTCTCTGTTGAATTCATTGGGGCTAAACGAAGTCGAGTATTTATCAGTCGAGCTGATTAAGTGTCGTCTTCTAGAGTAAAAATCGGATGCATTGAAACGGAAATGGTGATCATCGATAATGGCATATTACTGATGGCTTGTTGGTTATCAAATTAATGTAATCGTCCTTGTTGGTAGCCTTGCTTGCTGTCATTCTGGCAACCGTTTTGAGCCACTCCTCTTGTAAAATATCCATATTTGTGTTTCTCTCACCAGGTTCAAACGTAAGCAAAAGTTGCATTCATACTGCATGTAATGCATTGTTACTAATACATTAGTTGATTTTCTTAGTTGTTATACCTCTTTAGTAACACATTAAATTCCCATAACCCTTCTCTGCATTTCACTGGATTTACTCATACTATATAAAAACACACGGATCATATCATTTGTTGATACATTAAATGTTGCATTATATTTAATTAAAGTCGACTGAAATTGGTATGGAATAGTATCATTGATTTTCTTCCTAATGGTTCTGGATCTGGATATTCTAGAACCTTCTTTCTATTGCAGTAATGTTTGTTACATACTGCGTATGCAAGAGTTTCCCAACCTTTTTTGGCCCATGCTATTATAGCTCTGATATGCCTGACTCTGAAAATGTTTGCAACCCCAACTTTAACTTTGGTGTATGTCCCACCCAAAGGTTTGGAACCACTTTACAAGTTTCTAGTGGTGTTCATTTCTAGTGGTGTTCATTAGTCTTACCTACTTACCATTGCCATGTTAATCTACATGGATATTTTACAACCTTCTTTCAATTCCGATACTGAATGTTACTCACTGATTGATGCGTGAACTGGCACTTATCATTTCACCTTGACAGTGATGCAACAAAGTTAGCCTCATGTCACAACTAGAATGTTTGTCTGCATCCACCTATCCCTCTGAGACAATCCAGATATTCCGGTTTTGTGTTTCGTAATAGATATCAGTCTGGGCTGGGCCGGGCAGACTTTGATTTCACATTTGGGAATATTGGTTCAAATAACTCAGATTAGCCAATCAGGGGAAATAAATAACTGGCGCTCTTGCTCTCTTGATACTGATACGTAACTGAAATTCGTCTGAAGTAAATCAAAAAAACATCGCTGGTGTATGGTGTATTTCATAAAAAAGTTGTAATTGCTCTGTAGATTGCTACACATTCTTTGGCCACGGCCATTGTTTTGAAATAGTGCAGACCGAATGCTCCTGGTTCTTCATGAACTAAGGATGAACCGTCATTCATTAAAGCCAAACATTTGAAAAAAAAGAATAGAATGAGTCTATAATCCTATGTTTATCAGACAAATACATCACATTTAATAACAAATGGAAACGTACTATTCGTCCATCTCCAGTCCGATCAGACAACATAGAGTTGTGTCATGTCAGAACTATTTGATGTTTGTTTTAACTTGTCCTGTCGCTCTCTCTTCGCTCCACCCATCTCCGTGACCTGCCCCTCCCAGCCGCGTGGTTCTACCTGTTTCTGTGGAAGAGGTAAGCACTAACAGGGGACAGCGGTTGAAAGGGAATTTTGAAGAGCATTTTAATATCAAAACCGATCTTCAATGTTTCATTTGTATTTTAGTCCTGTGTTGAATCCGTTCCTCAAAGTAATGCTCAGGCCATATAAAGGGCGGTGTGCTAAAAAAAACAATGCCAGCCCAAGTATTGATAATGTTTTATATTTTTCAATATGGAATATAAAGGTTAAATCACAAGTACAGCAAGAAGGCAAACATAGCCTGAGACCTCATGGGGTTAAAGGGCCCATATTTAACTCCCACCTTATTCTTCATGTTTAACCTCTGTTTTTCTTTTATTCCTAGTCTGTCTTACATAGTTTTGATAGGGCAATATGTAAAGCGTCTTAGAGTACCATATTAAGCGCTATATCAATTTCATTTATTATTATTATTATTATTATTATATTTTACCCCCTCTCTGATTGGACAGTTTAAGACATCACAAGTAAGAGTCTCTAACCAGGTTGGATGGATGAACTCCAGCCTCAGTTGGTGCATGAAGGGGATCAGAGTTGTTTAGATACTACCCTTGTATATAATTTATAGTCAACGTTTTATGTACTGCATTGTATTTAGTGTAGCGTACAACAAATCTGTCCTATTTTTTTGTTCAATCTTTGTTTACAAGGTAAAGCACAATTGTTCAGGGACCCTTCTTAGCTCATGTATTGGTTTTTAGCAGTTTCATCAAATGTACCCCCCTCCCAAACCACACCCTCTCGCACCACTTGAAAGACTGCTGACCTTGCATTTAATAACCCAAACAATCAACATCTCATATCCTTTTTGCAGCAAATCCGCTATGCGGCCTACGGAACAGAAACCAAACCTTTGCCTCTAGACACATTTTTGGTCATTTTTTATTGTTGAGCAAGACCATTATGTCTTTCTACTGCCATAACATTTCTCCTGAAATGCTTTCTCTCACTCTCCAACTTTCTCTCCTTTTTTTCCTTCTTTTTCTCTCACTTGCTCTCTTCTTTGGTCCTGTTCCATTCTCTCTTTCTCTCTCTTTGTCTTTCTTTCTCTTTTTCTGAATCTTTCTTTCTCGTTCTCTCTCCCTCCTGCCCTCCCTCTCCCGGCCCCCTCCTACATCTTGTGCAGTACCAAGTGGGGCAGCTGTACTCTGTGGCTGAGGCCAGCAAGAACGAGACGGGGGGCGGGGAGGGCATCGAGGTGCTGAAGAATGAACCGTATGAGGCGGAGGGGGGAGAGAAGGGACAGTTCACGCACAAGATCTACCATCTGAAGAGGTAGGCTCTGCACGAGACGGACACTCCTGTGCTTCTGTTGGATTTGTTCAACACATCATCCGATCATTCAGCAAACGCTAACGGACTGCTTGAACTTCCTCGTACACTTGTTGTCTACCTTATGTCGGGAATAATGTTTACCTGCTTAGATTGATATCGATATCGGTTGATAATTCAGTTTTGATACATTTTCAAAAGTGTGGATGTGATCAGCAATAGCAAATCACCTGCTTCAAATACTTTGTCTCAAGCGATGTTGAAACGACGGTATCGGTATCAAACAGGCGTCCGGTGGCCAGACGGCGGAGAAGCCATGAATGGGCCCATGAATTAATCAGGGCATGGTCCACCAGGGAACCCTTGTTATGAATGTCTTGAATTAATCATCGCAACGACTTCGTCTGATCGACATTGTGGTGTCTCTGTTCCGTAGTAAAGTCCCGGGGTTTGTGAAATACATCGCCCCAGAGGGAGCGCTGACTTTTCACGAAAAAGCCTGGAATTCTTATCCGTACTGCCGCACCAGTGAGTAACCACGTTTTAGTTTAGCTTACGAATTGATGCTGAATATAGCGTGTACATCTTGTGTACTGTAAATATCGATCCTGACGTGGATTTCTCTCCTGTTTTGTTTATTTCGGCTTCTTTTCCTGCAGTTGTGACGGTGAGTTGTACACTTTCTTTTGTTTTTGCAAGGGCCTAATAGACAAATGCAAGCGTTTATTCTTGGTCAAAGCTCTGTGGTGTCGTCCCTTGGTTGTAAGCTACCTTCCCAGATAGTTAGCGGCGAGCTGAAAATAGATGAGGGCAAAGCATCGAACCACTGGCGATGTTGTTTCAGTCCAAACGTGTAATTGGTTGAGTGGTTTAGCTGTAGGATTTAAATACTCCTCTCAGTACTCTTCATTCATGGAAATCTTTAACTTAAGGTTCAATTGGCTGAGTGTAAGTGCATCTTATGACGTAACAAAGTTGTAGCTAGTTGCCCTTATAAACGGCTTAAATTTAGTGAGATCATCTTTTATATTACTATACTAGTGATGCACTGATTTATTTGGTCACCTCACCAATCATTATAGGCCTATTCAAAAAATATTTTGCAAAATACCCGCCGTCATTATGTTCTGTCAGAGACAATTAAGGTTAGTCCTGCTTTAACATAATTCATCTTTAAATTGCCCTGACACACAATTAAGGTAGCCTTTACGTAATCAAAGCCGTGCAGCTGTTTTGCTGATCTCGGTTACAGGATGCAATGACGAGCCTCTATCTCACTGGGCTTCACTGTATAATGTATTTCATTAATGTTTGGCTCAATTAATTATTCAATGATACGACCAAGACAACTGGTCGTATCATTGTTTTGACCAAATTAACTTGTTTTGGTGGAAAGCTCCATGCAAAACTCTTTTAATAAATCCCACAAAATAATAATTAAAAATGATGTTGTTGATTAACAGTTGCATGGGCTAGTTTTGCAAAACGGAATGATATGTGTAGTTGCAAATAAAAATAAGGATGTGATTTTAAAGGGAGGTATGACTTCTGTCGCAGCAGCAGGTCTTTAAGGTCTTTGTAATCATAAACTGAATGAGCTACATTTCCCTACCAAATGTCACCAGTCTATTGCCAACTTGGTTAACCACTACTCGTCCCAAGAGACCTGCAGCCTTTAAAGTGATAGCTCATGTGCAACGTGGTTGCACACATAGGTCTACACCACATCACAGGAGGCAAAAAGTACAAATATTTTGCATTTCCCAGGTAATTATTTCCGATTGCACCATTTTCATAAACAACCCGGACACGTGCAGTAAAATGATCCGAGGACTGGGAACAGTTAAGCTGTCTTTTTCTGTCCGCATGGATACGCTTGAGCATATCTAAGGCAAAACTGTAACATTTGGTTTAAGTTGGGTTAAATTGGTGTTGGGTGTGTATTATACATATTTTATATTATCATTATTAATATCTAATATCCATTTCCCTAATGATGAGCAAACAATGATCATCATCAGAAACGTAACATTCATGTTTTTCTCTATTAAAATAAAATCAATGTTCGGTAAAGGATCAGTATATCGGCCTATTAGTAACCTGATCGATACATCCCTATGACATACCTTAATTTCACTCTACATGGCAACAAGTTTTTTTGGATGAAATGGATCGTTCTTGACGTATAGTAAAATGTTTTTTTTCTTCATCCTCAGAATGAGTACATGAAGGATGACTTCATGATAAAGATTGAGACTTGGCATAAACCTGACATGGGCACAGTAGAAAATGTAAGTCACCTTACACTTCGTCCCCTGACCTAAGGGCACAGCCATGGACTCTGTTGGGGAATCATAATCACATGTCTTGTGCGTTTGGTATTGGTGCATGTCTTTTAACCAGGAAGTGTCCTACCATGGCCCATGTTGACTTTCGATTAAATTTGCCCAGGTCCTTCATCCTCTGCATCATAACTTCTTGTTGGATTTCTTATATCAATTAGAAGTTATTAGTATTATAATTGTGGATGTATAATTCTTTAACGGGGTCATATTTTACAATTTCTCATGTTGAAGACCAATGATTTACGTGGCTCCATGATTGAAATGGCTCATCTATTTATGAATTATCCAGTTGTGACATCACAATGTGGGAGTGTCCAACCCGACTGTATCTGAGTGGAGATTCCCACTTTTGAGGTCAAAAAAGGATAGACTTTTGAATTGGCTTGTCATGGTTCATCAACCTGACATCTAGTGGCCAAAGAGGAGCACTTAAATCACTGGTTTCTTAATTGCTCTTATTCTGTGCCAGGTCCATGACTTGAATGACATTGATTGGAAGGATGTGGAGGTCGTCCCTATAGATATTGCTGATGGAGAGGACGTGGCCGCCGCGGTAAGTCTTCCTGCTATTCAAGGAAAACGTGTGATGCATTTTCCAAGCTATTTCATAATTTATTCTAAGTTATAAATCCAGTGCCACAATACAAAGGATGTGAATGTCATTATAATGATATAAATCCAAAAGGAAAATGTGCATATTAGGTTAGCATAGTAGAAGCACATACACATATATAACAGGCATAAATATAGTGTTGGGGGCGCCAAACAATAAATTAGTATTGGTGCATAGCTAGCATAATAACTAGCACAAGAGCTAGCCTATGTTGATCTTTGACCTTTTGTTGAGGATTTACAACCCCAATGATGGAGTTCACCTCTAGCTGACCAGTTACTTTTGTGGATCAGTAGTACCACGTCTCCCCCGTGTGGTCGAGGATGGCTCCTTCATGCTGGACTGTTCGCTAGATAAGACCTCGTTTTCGTAATGCGGCAGTTTTGAATTCACTACTCGACTGCATCCCCGTGTGAATGCAAGTTGCAGATTTAATTTGGAGCTATTATCCAAGCGGCTCTGCCAAAAATCCAGATAAGATTGTCTTTATTGTGGCTAGTCATATAAGTGGTTAAGGCACACACACACACACACACACACACACACACACACACACACACACACACACACACACACACACACACACACACACACACACACACACACACACACACACACACACACACACACACACACACGTGAATTATTCTAGATCAGCTGTATTCAATCATCTTCTCTCGTAGCCATGGGCAGGATGAGGAAGATGGATCATTCTTATTTGGGGGGGATTTGATAACGTTGGTAGACCCATCCTACTTGGCGAGGTGAGTTGCTTTAGAGTCTGAAAGGAGGCAGGAGGGCAATCCCCTCTACGTGGGGGCCGCAGCGTTTCTGCCTGGACCTTAATGACTTAAGGGGATCAGGGTTGGAACCAAGCCTAATCTGAAGGTCCATCTGCCGTGGGGGCCCAGCGCTACCTACACCGCAGGGCTGCCGGATTAAAACAGCACGCAGTCCCGTGCTGGGGTTAGGGCCCTTTGGGTTATGACACTCACTCACCTACTCCCTCACTCAGTGTCTGGGGAGCCTTAGAATTGATTCCAGAATCTGATACAAAGATCAGTCCATCCATCATATCTCAGGGGCGGTTGGGAATGGAATTTTGGCCAACCAACCTCAGGTTTAAAACGATTGATGGCGGTTTCATTCCATCACCTTAAAGTACTCCAGGCTTCACCACCTGGTGCTTCAGTAAGGTCACTCTGTGTTGACGTTTCTCTTGAACTCTTTAGGACTACAAGCCGGATGAGGATCCGTCGCTGTTTCATTCAGAGAAGACTGGCAGAGGTCCTCTGAGTCCAGAATGGAAGGTACAAACTCTTAAAATATTGAGTGTAGTGCGTGTATTTTAAAATGCAATTTTCCTCCACTCAGTGAGCTCATGTTTGTGAAAGTTTCATGTCTTTGTTATTAACTTTTTGATTTTGTTTTTATCTTGTGCAGAATGAGCTGAAAGCTGACTGTCCTAACATGTGTGCATACAAACTGGTCACGGTCAAGTTCAAGTGGTGGGGTCTGTCAACCAAAGTGGAGCACTTCATCCATAAGGTTAGCCTTGATACCTTTGCTGCTAACATATGCTAACGAATGACTAACCTACTGTATGCTAACCCTAACGCAAACTAACCTATGCTAAAAAAGCTTAACCAATGCTGATAAACGATAGAGCTAAAGGCAAGCCACAGAGACGGTTATGGCATTCTAGGAGGAGACAAAGTTGAGCTAACACCTTCATCACACAAAAGTGCAAATTATATGATTATACAATTTGAAGATAGATTTGAAAGTCCCCAAAAAAAACGCATATGTATTACTCACTCCATCTCTAGAGGTAAATAACCCCCATTTTACAGAAACCCCAAAAGGGTGTGCATGCAGTAAAGCATTTTAGCCGGAAATAGACAGTTTTATGGAGAATAAGAACAACCAAGACCTATTAACCAACAAAATATTTGATCCCTTTACTTACCCTTTCACAGCAAGAGAAGCGCATCTTTACCAACTTCCATCGCCAGCTGTTCTGCTGGATCGACAAGTGGATAGGGCTGAACATGGAGGACATCCGGCGGATGGAAGAGGAGACCCAGAGAGAGCTGGACGAGGTAACCCATGAACCACATCCCCTAGACACACAGTACACCTCAGCCCCAGGGTGGTCCATGGGAGACTTGTGTGACCGGATGTCCCACGGGGGCAGGGTACGCTGGGAGTGGATGGCTAAAGAGAGAATATCTGTGATGTGAAGTGTTGATGATGGCGTTGGCTGTGATGGGTCGTGACGTGTTTGTTTTTAAAATGTTTACGCCTGAACTTTACACCAGATGCGTCCCAAGGGAGATGTGCGGGGCACCACGGCAACAGAAGAGTAGGTTACTCTAGAGAGACTGGAGACAGGCTGAGTAAGTCTAACGGAAGCCAAAGAGAGCTCGAAACGCTGGCATGATCCGGAACCATTTTCATTCTCCCTTCATGTTCCTCATCGTGTCTTTTATCTGCCTGCCGGGCTTCTCACTCGACTTGCCCGAGTCTTTTTATGTTTGTGTTTGGGATAACCTTTTTGACTTTCATTCCTTGGTGCTGTATGTGTCTCAATAACATTTTCCCATTCTTTCTCTCCTTCATCATTTTTTCATCCAGTAACTTCTACTCATCATTTTGCATGTTATTACCTTGTGTTCATAATCTTTGCACGTTTGTTATTTTTTCATAACAAGTAGGGATGCACTGATAAATCACCAAAATAAATGATTTTGTAGTAGAAGGCATGAAAATGGCTGTCCCTGGGCTGTTGTATTGTGCTATTTCATGCTTACTGTTCATGACTTCAATATAGGTATCGAAGAAGTATTATATCAGTGTATCCCTAGTTGAAACCTTTGCATATTGGCTCTTATTTTTATCCTTGTCTTTTTAACATTTATCTTGGAATTCCTAACAGTGACCAACATTCTCTGTCTTCTCTTCCATCTTTTCTTCCAATTCAAAAGTTATTCATTCTTTTTTATGGCTCTTTTACAAATAAGCGCCGAACCATGTCTTCTCTTTTTCTCAACCCCAACATTTTTCTTTCCTTTTTTTTTTATTTTAGCTTCGCAAGGTGGGTCCGATCCGAGGCATGAGTGCTGCTCACGAGCAATGAGGCCAAACAACCCTCCAACCCCACCATGACGATGTCGTCGGAGACGCACCCCGTCGGAGCAGGCCGCGGGCCCGGGCTTCGCTCTGCCGCCTGTCACCCTTCTCACATGATTCATTCTGGGGTTTGACCACATTGGTAAAACAGTACTGTACAGATTCTACTCAAATCATTAGCCTCCCCATAACTCTGAAAAGTAATACAGTTTTGCAGAATTATTTAAACAAAAAAAAGGACGAGAAAAAGGAAACTTTTTGCACAGAATGCAAATTGCCTGATATTGAATTATCGTCTGGTTTATGGAAATGGTTTTATTGTTTTTATTCAAGTGTCTCACTCCTGGGCATGAATTATGAGATTCCCTGATATTTTCCCTTGTAGTAGGGATATTTCCTTTTACCTCTGTAAATCTCCACTAAATTCACCATACCTTTCCTCCTCCTTTTAGCAAAAAGAAATTCCCCTTATCTCACCGTCCACTCTATCTGGCTGTTGAGTGGATCCTTTTTCTTTTTTTAAAGAAACATTGTAAGAAACTGCAAAGACTAATAGTGTATATAATGGTGTATGTATTTTAGTCTCGACATGAAAAATTTGTGCTAAAGCCTGAATTAATAAGTTAATCACTATTGGTTTTTAACCATGCCTCCACACACACACACACACACGCGCGCACACGCACACACACACACACACACACACACACACACACACACACACACACACACACACACACACACACACACATTCAACGCTTCAGCTATCAAGTGCATGTGGGAAACGACAACAACTGACCGTTTTGGTTTCTTTGGCAAGAGTGTCCCATTGTTACTGTTTATCCTAATAGCGTTGACTCTGTTGACTTAAGAGATGGATAAGTGTCCTCCTGGATCTTTGTAGAAGGTGTGTGTGTGTGTGTGATAGACAGACAATCTATGTGCTCTTCTGTTTTTCATGACCTGCCTTCGACTGTTTTAGGATCGCGGAGGTAGGATAGTGTAGTGTACGTGGTTGGAGTCTCTCCCCTCTGACCTCCCCACTTCCGTAGCCTGCCTGTAATGCATCCTTGAGCAAGATACCCTAATTCCACACCAGGCCATTTAATAACCCGATATAAAGAATTCATTAGATAATAACATCTGCTATGTGACTCAATGGTTAATGGTTATAGTAATAATCTCGAAGATTTTCATGTACATAAATATCTGTTAAGTCACTATCGCTGAATGAGGTAATACTTGGCCCCACTGTTGAAAGCCCTTGCATTTGCTGTATTATCAGTGTTACCAACTAGAAGTCAGGGGCGACATTCCCAGGAAAAATCACAAGCGGTGCACAGTGGCGCAACATACTCGCCCTTCAGTTCAAAGTAAAACCCTTGCCACTAAACCAGCTGACTGAAGTCCCAGATGCAATACTGTTTGTATCTCTGGGAAGTGAGGCAATAACACTGGGAAGTGAGGCGGTAATATGGCAATTACCACCATAGGTGCCGCCAAAGGGAACAAAACGGAAATCTTGGAGATTGCCTCTTTAAGAATTTCAACTTGGTGTGATTGGTCTTCTGCTAAAAGGACACTTTGACTTATTCTTTGTGCTGCTCCCTGTCAAACTGTCCTCACACTGTTGTGGTACGGAACCTCACCGTGGCAAGGGCTGAACCCAGTTGTGTCTGTTTGTGTGTGAGAGATCTTTTCCCTTTTTATAATGCCTTTCACTTTATGACTGACTGAACATTGGCAGATCGACATAGCAGGTTACAGTTGACGATAGTTTCTGTTTGATGCAAGTCTTCTCTGTTTGGCATGAGTATACTTATGGATAATTTCAGATACAACCTTTCTTATTTTGGGGGAATTTGATTCAAGAATGAGGTTGGCATTAGAGTGTTGACATCTTGAGGGTGTAGTTCAGAGTTCTTTCAACTCTGTTCTTTCATAAAAATGTAAATGGATGGTAATTATTCACTGTAGTTAGTATCTGGTATCTTTGGCCCTCTGTCTTGATCTGCCACTAGGGGGCAGCTTCCCTCGAGTACAAACAAGTTCTTGAATTAATTTGGCCATCTGGGGTTCTGTTAAATATCTACAGAGCAAAGGCTTCGTCCAATCATGTCTGTATTTAGCTTGAGGTTTGGTGACGATGACGGTTGCACTATAGTGATTTTCGTTTTATAAATCTGTTCTATATTTTCATGAGCTTTGGTGTTTGAGATGCGATGGAAAACATTATTTCTTTAGAGACATGACAAACCAACGAGTTATATTTCCCTGACTAGAAGCCTATAATAAATTAGAAGAAGCATCATCCTATAATGTAGATAGAAGATCCATTCTACCAATTAACAATGGAAATGTACTTGGATTCATATTCCTATGCTAAGACGTAAGGCATTTAGCAGATCTAGTCATTTTCTACATTGAAGTAGTAACGTCTATAGTTATATTAATGACCCTCGATGACGCGTGCTATTCCTCGTTAAAGACGGAGCATGACTACGCACTGCTTCACAAGCCACAGTTTTCACTTTACCTCTCCCCGCTCCTGGGTCTACTGCGTCATTTAGGAAGTGCATGTGTCCAACTAAAAGTTTTTTTATAAATGCAAGACAACCCGAGAAGTCCAATTTTATATCGTAAGAAAAACGAGCATGGCGCGTATCATTGACGCACAGCAAATGACCTGGATGAATGAACACGGTGTTATGGTAACAACTCAAGACATGGATCGGTTTTGCTCAGTGTTTTTTTTTTTTTTATGCAAGTATTTTCTATCTATATTTGTTATTCACGATCGTTTTACGTTCTCATCATTGCAAAGCTAGAGAAATTGTTATTTTTTAAATGGAGCTTTCAAAAGTATGACTGGGTTTTTGAAATGAATAAAGGAACTTATTATGGGATAGGACTGTAAATGATGCCAGATAGGTCGACTGTTGGGTGAGGTTTAAAGGCTACAAGGAACAGGTTTATTCCATAACACTGTATCTTAATAATCATGTCAAAGCATTTGCAAAGGCTACTGTTTCTTTAATGTATTTATTTTGTTTGTTTATTCGTGTTTCTCTTAATTTCAAGACAAAGAAAAGATTCACAATGCACTCTATTTTCTCTTTCATTAAAAGATGAATTTCAGGGGAATTGGTAGTGAATGTATAACTCTTAGTCGTTTGTCTTATTTTCACAGTACTCATGATGTGACTCAAGGTCTAGATAATAGAATATCTAATACATTTGAACAAATAAAAAGTTGTTTTGTTTATTCTGCTCAAGTATTCTCCAATCTTTCATTTGCAATTATATGGGAAAAAAATGGCTTTGGGTTAAATAATAACTCCGTTAATATTAATGATATGTTAATTTCAATTTATGAGAGCAATATTTTCGACATAGCTTATGTATGTTTGTTCAATCTGAAATTGTGTTGGTCCTCCATTGAAAAAATCTAAGTAATTATAATGGATTGAATTTATACCTAGCGCTTTTCTAGACACTCAAAGACGCTTTACAGTGAAGGGGGGGACCTCGCTCACCACCACCAGTAATTGCTGCTCAAATTATAAATAAAGGCCTAGTTGTCCGATTGGCTTACAAAACTTCTGGAAAACATGAATGGCCACGAAAAGTTGTAGTAACTTGTGTTACTCATGCTTTTGTAGTTTGTAGCGTTGGAGTATATGTATGTTTTCCATTACTGAGTTAATCGTTAAACCTTTAAGATGCGTCCTAGTGTAAAGAAAAAAGCATCACTATCATCGAGCAGTCGATTTTTTTGTTTTTTGTTCAAGCAAGTCGATTTTTTTAATTGAAACATGAAAAGACTTAAAAAATGATTAAGCCATTGGATACTGCCTCTCTTGGGACAACAAGCGCATGTACACAACTCTTTAAAATGACAGGGGGGGTCGGGGGAGTCCGAGCTACATATAGGATGTAGTGCGCATGTGCAAACATCTACCCAGGTAAACCCCACCACCATGGCGGCGCGAGGCCATGTGCAGGATCCGAACGACAGGAGACTCAGACCGATATACGGTAGGGTTTCAATGGGAAATAATACCTACGCGTATTGTGTAGCTGTGCATTAACCCTCACATCGCATGTAGTCGTGCGTGCCTTTGTCCAGCACGAGGTTTAGTTCATGGTAACACTGCGGCCCATGAAGTCGCAGCCCCGAACATTGTTGCCCGCAGCGCCGGATGACAGTGCACCTTATCTCAGTGTCATGCGGTGACCTCTCCCTGATTTATACTCTAACTCCTCGTACTTGTATTCCATCGACTGGCGTGGTCCTAGGACAGCGGTCTTCTGATGAGTTGGTGTCTGACGTTTAGGAGAATGCAGTGTGCTTTCTGTGCTAATGCTAGCCCGTTGACAGCTAGCTAGCCGTTTATAACAATGTGTTAGCAGGACCCAGTATAGGCATGCTGCACTTGGTATGCTTGTTTAAACATGCTTTTTGCTATTTAGATGCATGGTTGCAATCTGTTGCATCTCTGCGATGTGCCAGCGGGGTGAACATTTAACTAGTGTGTCGGCAGCATTTGCTGCATTCTTGTGATTAGAAGATGCTAGCAGCTACCTCAGCCTAGTAATGTATGGGATCACTGGCTCGCCCGGTGTGGCTTCATTCTTCATGTTGTCCACTAGAGATGAATAAACTAGTAAAGCAAATCCTTGAGTTCCTGCTTTTTGGTTAACGACGTTTTGGTAACATCTTTGTCTTCAGGGTCTGCGCTTTTCTTGTCTGTACTTTATACATGTGTTATATGTACTATTACGATCACTGTCCATATGACGCCTTTCTTTCACCCTGAAAAGTGTCACGAGTCTTCGTGTGGGGCCAGTGCTAAAAGGGTATACTCTATTTGGTGGCAATAGACACGTAGCTCTGCATACGTGTTTTTGTTGAATGCAAAAGATCCCAAAGGTCAATACACTTATTCAAAGATTTCATCAAGCTTGAATGTTTGAATCAGACCTGCTTCATTATAGGGCGCCATATCTGATGGTCCGTCCTTAATTACTAAACACATGTTCTCGTTTATATACTATTGTGCTTCGTGTCAGTTATTACAGGTCACGAAAGTGTCAAGTTTACTGGAGAGAATAGACATGACCACAATGTACTGTCTAGTGCAGTTAAATTTGGCTGCCAGCTGTCTGTGTGTGGGGGTGTGTGTGTGTGTGTGTGTATCGTAGGAGGCGTCTTCAGAACTAACAGGACAAATATGACTAGGCGCTCTGGGACAGACCTAATTATACTATTTGACTGAAACATGGAACAGGCTTTCCGTCATCATGAATGCTGTATCAATTGCACTGCTTTTTAATAACGTATAATGACTCCTGATATTCACAATATTGTCCATGCGTTCGGTTTTCCCCTAGATTACCTCGATAATGGCAACAATAAGATGGCCATTCAGCAGGCTGACAAACTGCTGAAGAAACACAAGGACTTGCATTGTGCAAAGGTAAATTGTTAAGATGAATACTCTTGAAGAAGCCAGAGGGTTCATTTATTTGAATAATTAATAGGATATTGTTTTGCTCAATTTATTTTTAGTTTATCCAGCTAAATATTCATCGCCCTTAACAACGCCACATTAATACTATGGTGTTAACCACTAGTTCAGCAACCCTTGTTAATGAAAAGATGCTTTAAAATAATTAATTAACAACAAGAGACTAGTTTCGTCTAGATTGGCCCCTTTTGAGACGTAGCAAAATCCTTTACAGATCATTTTCTAGAACTATGCCACACCAGTGCATTTGAACTTGTTTCCATATGTCCTTAGGATAATCCATGATCTGATTATCAGTTAATTGTCTATAATAGGGGAACAGCTTTCCTTATGATACAGAAATGGTTGTATCTGCATTCAGTTGAAGTATAAAGTGTACTCTGAATCTGTTTCCTCAAGGTCCTGAAGGCCATCGGTTTGCAGCGAACTGGGAAGCAGGACGAGGCTTTTACTTTGGCACAGGAAGTGGCAACGCTGGAGCCCACCGATGACAACTCCTTGCAGGCTCTGACCATATTGTACAGGGAGATGCACCGACGTGAGTCACAGCGCAGTATCGTGAGCACACACTTCAGTTGTGCTCTCTGCAGTTGTAGTTTTCTTTAGCGAGGAATAAACCACAACGATGATGATGTACTCCGGCAGTAATAAGCAACCCTGGCGCCGCCTCGGCCGCTTGAACCACAGTTGCAGACAGTAATCAGATATGAGTTACTTTCATCTATAACATAGTTTTCTGCTGGATTTATACTAGCTCATTGATGCGGATCGGTTACTTTCATCTATAACACAAAGGCAGAGGCGTCACGTTATTACAAATGGTGGACAACCGTGAAATGTTATTGACCATTCCAAATCAAGTTTTCAACTATGTTATAGTGGCGATAAATGTATAGTTTAAATAATGTAAAAATAATGTAAACCTCAGCTGTCAGTAATGTTTCCATGCATCTTTGCATCGACATTTCCGCTGACCTTATTGTGAATACTTTGTAGACATATTTTCCGGAGATGTATGATGGTCCTGTTCCATGGCGGCCCCCGGATGCAGTACCTCTCATCACCGTGTTGTGCTTTGTCTGGTTTCAGCTGAGCTGGTCACCAAGCTGTACGAGGCGGCGGTGAAGAAGGTCCCCCTCAGTGAGGAGTACCACTCGCACCTCTTCATGGCCTACGCCCGCGTGGGGGAGTACAAGAAAATGCAGCAGGTTTGACCGGCATCTCCCCAAAGCCTCCCCATGTGTAGATACACTGTTGTGAAAAGGATCCCTTGGGCTTTACCGCCTAGGAGGTGGAGCTCAACGTGTGGTCTGTTTGGTCTCTGTGTGTGTGTGTGGTGTGTTTGGTTGGTGTGTGGTCGGTGTGTGGTCTGGGTTTCCAAGTGTGTAATACCAGCTAGATGAAGGCAGTCTATATTACCTACAGTTCATTTATTGACTTTTGATTCCACACTAAATGCCAATCTGCATTCTTCTCCTTTTCTTTCTACAGGCAGGAATGGCTCTCTACAAGATCGTCCCCAAGAACCCTTACTACTTCTGGTCCGTGATGAGTCTGGTGATGCAGGTCTGTGCAGGCCTCCATCCAGTGTCACCAAAGCCGACGTTCATCAACACTGTTGACTTTTCATGGTCTAATGTGTGTCTGTGTGTGCGTGTGTGTTCAGGCCATCTCCGCCCAGGATGAGAAGCTGGCCCAGACCATGTTCCTCCCCCTGGCCGAACGCATGGTGGAGAAGATGGTGAAGGAGGAGAAGATAGAAGCAGAGGCTGAGGTGTGACATTGGCCATTTTGATATCAATAATGCTTAATGTTATAGAGCCAATAACTTTATCAACGGGACGATTGGCCAATCGATCATACGTCCTTGGAGGGCCCTCTCACCTGTGATATCACAGCAGATCGATTTTTTTAAAATCTCTTCTAATGACACACCTGGTGGTATAATGGGGGCCGCAATGTCTGTCGTGTCCGTTGGAAACGTTAGTCTTCTAAAGACACTTGGAGTGGGATGGCGATGTGGGGCTTATTATGGTTATTATTGTTATTATTGTTACAATAGATGTGTCTGTGTTGTTGTTGTGTGGCTTCAGGTGCAGCTGTACTTTATGATACTGGAGCGGTTGGGGAAATGTGAAGAGGCCCTCGAAGTGATCAGGGGCCCGCTTGGTGGTAGGCGCTTGTGTTTTTATGTGTGTGTGTTTGTGTGTGAGCGTGTGTGTGTGTTTGTGTGTGAGTGTGTATCATTATGGGTGCACTACAATAGAGTCTGACCATGCCACGCTGTGTTTCTGTATCCCCCCGTAGAGAAACTGACCAGTGAGTTACAGAGCAGAGAAAGCAAGTGTATGATGCTGTACCAGCGACTACAGCGTTGGCCAGAGGGCAATGCCCTGGCCAGCAAGCTGCTGCTCAAAAAGTAGGAACCCCCCCCCCACGCCCTTATTAGGCTGTACCGCTCATCTTCATGCTTGCGATTCATCTGCTTCCTGCTGCCCTTGTTTGGCTTTACTAATGTTTTCTGCTCCTGTGTTGTTTTAGCCCCGATGATTGGCAGTTCTATTCTTGTTACTTTGACTCCCTCTTCCACCTGATTGACCAATCGTGGAGCCCGCCGGAGGAAGGAGAACAGTGAGTAGCAGAGGAGGGGGAGGGATTTCATTTAGCATAATTAGAAACTTTCCCGAATTTGGTTATTTTGAGGTAATGGAACCTGCTGATTCTATATAATTGCCTGTCCTAGATAGCTCTATTTGTTCATCCTGATCTCTTTTTTAGCACTATTTTAAGAAGCAGGGTTGGTCAGCTGTTTGGTTAGCCGGTGACATGTTAGCCAAGCAGGGTTGTGTATTATGTGGGTGTATATGATTTGCCAGCAGTAGCTATGTTATGACATGCTCAACCCTATAGCCTCTTATTATGCTTGGTAAATGGTCAGTGTGTGCTGTCGGTATGTTATTTGTTACCTACACTATGCAGGAAGAATTCCCTGGATGGATTGACGAGTGGATGGCTGCATTTTATTGTTGTGAAACCTTCGGGCTCCGATATTCTTTAGTCTAGTAAATTGTTGAAAAGTTACATTAGTGCAGGTTAAGCTCACCAACCGAGCAGACTAAAGAGGATCCCACTCCCTATCATAGCCCATAAAACAGTCCTACCATCATTGAAGCCCCTCGTCTCCCCTCCCACCCTCTGCCGTCCCTCCCCAGCTGTACAGAAGGTGGGGTCCATAACACCGTGGCCGAGGCCATGACGTTTGTGGAGGACCGCATCAAGGCGGAGGACCAGAAGGAGACCCGGCAGCTCCGGGGCCCTTACCTGGGCCGCCTGGAGCTCATCCACCGGCTGAGGGAGAGGGGCTGCCCTGAGGAGGCCCAGCTAGGTAACCCACAGATGGGCCTCCTGCCCTCTTAAAGGGGCCCTTTGTTTTATTGGTCAATACAAGCCATGTAATGACGTGTCCACGCAGATGCATAGCTCTCCCCCTTGTGGACTGCGCTAACTTGTACGCTGGTGTTTGAGCAGTCCGCGCTCCACCTGGGTGGAGACTCCCAATTGTGATTGTCACCAGTCGGTGAGTCTAATATGTCGTTCCCGCCTCTCTGTCGCTTGGCTCTGTGTGCAGGGGAGCCGTGGGATCTGATGACGCAGTACTTCAGTCAGTTTGGAGACAAGCCCTGCTGCATCACGGACCTGAAGCTATACCTGCACCTGATGCCCCCTGAACAGCACCTCAAGGTCTGTCGTGGCTCTCTCCCTCTCTGTCCGCCTCCGTCTGTCAAGCTCTCACTCACTCACTCACTCACTCACTCACTCACTCACTCACTCACTCACTCACTCACTCACTCACTCACTCACTCACTCACTCACTCACTCACTCACTCACTCACTCACTCACTCACTCACTCACTCACTCACTCACTCACTCACTCACTCACTCACTCACTCACACCCAGCTGAAGCCCTGCTCTGAAGGGCCGTGTGTTCTGCGTGTCTTGTGTCGGTCTCTAGTTCATCCGCGGGCTGGGGGAAGCGGTTCCTCTCGGCGGGGAGTCTGAGGAGGAGGGCGGCTCGGTGTTCCCCGAGGACACCAAGGCGCTCCAGAGGCACCTGTGCGTGTGTCAGCTGAGCCGCGCGCTGGGCCTCCACCACGCCCTCAGCCCTGAGGGGAAGCTGAGGGTCATCAGAGACCTCAAGGCCCACTACCACCACGGGCTCAAGTTTGGTGAGTCATGGCTGTGGGCATCTGGGCGTATTTCAGCGGTGCTGCTAGTTTATTGTTATGGATTTCTTTTGTAGTGCAGAACGGGGTATCATTTTGTTATCCAATGGCATCTTCTGTGTTAAAAAACACGTAACCTTGTTGCTAACCAAGTCTCAGTGACTCAGTACATTTCCCAATACAAACCATGAAGACCTTTCTAAAATAACTTGACTACAGTATACACATCTTTCTCCTCTTTGTTTTGCATAATCTCCCTCATAAAATGTGTGAATATGTGTGTGCTCAAACAGGTGCGACCGCTCTGAAGACGGAGCTGCAGTTTTCCGACATGTACTGTCTGATGGCCGCGCACGTGTACGTCGACCTATGGAAAGAGACGGGTCAGTATCCCCTTCAAATGTATTGGAGTCCTGCTCTGCTTCCATCCATCTGGCTTTTTCGTTTGTTCAGTTTATAGTTATTCCTCCTTCGTTCTTTCCTTCTTCCTCATATCGTTCTTCCCCTTCCTTCTGAAATTGTGCTTACCCTCTTGCTCAAATTGTCTTTTTTCTTTCTTCCTCAATTTCGTGGGCTTTTGGCTTTCTTTGTCGATTAGGCTTTCTTTCTCCCTGCCTCTATCCTTCGGTGTCCTGTCTGATGTGTGCCCTGCTCCCCGCTCCCCCCAGGGGAGGAGTCCATGGCCTGGCAGGGCATCGGCCTGCTGCAGGAGGGTCTGTCCCACTCGCCCTCCAACGCCCAGTTCAAGCTGCTCCTGCTCCTCCTCTACTGCCACCTGGGGGCGTTCGAACCCGTGGTGGACCTCTACTCCAGCCTCGACGCCAAGCACGTGCAGCACGACACCATAGGGTCAGTACGGGCGCGCACGCACCCACACACACCTGGCAAAAATATACACTTGGTACCGGATCAATTTAGCATCAGCATTTTTTTTTTTGTTTTTACCTTTTTTTTTGTGAAAAGTGAAAATATCCCCTCTCTTACTTTTTAGGTATCTGTTAACTCGTTACGCTGAGCCTTTGGGTCAGTTTGCTGCAGCCTCCCAGTCCTGTAATTTTACCCTCAGGTTTTTCCACTCTAACCAGAAAGATGTAAGTCATCCAATGTCCAGCCATTGTTTATTTTGTCTTTACTATTAGTACAGAGGCTTTACTAGGAAAGGCATCATCCAACGTTATCTAGACATTTATCCGTATCCAGATTTGTACTGTTTAACTTTAACATTAATCTTTGAAATGTTATTTTTTCTCCTTAACATCTCCATGTATTCCTCATTTTTTTTTGTCTGTTCCTTTTTTTTTTTCATTTCCTATTTATTTCTCATCGCCGCTGTTGTCCTTGTGTGTCGCTCCACCAGACCTCAGAGTACATCATCCAGGCGTATAAGTACGGGGCGTTCGAGAAAATCCCAGAATTCATTGCTCTGCGCAGCCGGCTCAACCAATCGCTGCACTTCGCTCAGGTCCGCACGGAGAGGATGCTGCTCGACCTCTTCCTGGAGGCAGACATGTGAGGATTATACTCGCTCCCTCACACTCACGGAATGGCGACAACACAAATAAACTTCCTCAACTAGGGAACAGCATCAAAATAATTAGAATTGTGAATTTTAAATGATACAAATTCCCCCCTATATTGGATGTGGTTATTGTTCCCATTAGGGTTGCCGCGGTATACGGTGTTACCGGTGTTGAGGCCAACACCGATTACTCGGTGTTGCACACCGGCAACACCGATTTATTTATTTTTTATTTTTTATTTTTTTCAGTAATAAAATAAAATTGTCGCGCCGAGAATTTACGTGCTTCCTTACAAGACCGGTAACCATAGCAACGCCGGTAAACAAACCCCGTGAAGCCCAATCCCTACGTGAGCTCCCCGCGCTACGGCCATCCGGAGGCGGACAGAGCTTTCGGCTGTGATATTATGATATATAAAATTATATTATACTATTATATATTTAAGCAATAGATCACGCCAGGCTGTGGTATGTGCTCATTATACCACTGTTTAACACGCTCTCCATCATCCAACATATGTTTTACTTTGTAACTGTTTCTACTTCCAGGCGCGGAGTGATATGCAAACTTTCACAAAATGATCGGGCGTCATAGCAGTTATGTATACGCTCATTATAGAACAGTTGGGAACCAATCAGATCGCTGGATTTAGATCCCCCGTTGTATAAAGAACGTTATAAGACGCCGAGAATTGGCGCGCTGCCAGCCGCTGTCACTGAGTGTGAGAGGAGAGTTGACGGAGAAGATGGCGGTTGACCTATAGTTTCAAAGTTAATACCGGTGTTGACACGAGCGTATTACTCGGTGTGAAAATGTCCACACCGCGGCAACCCTAGTTCCCACGTATGATCACATGTGACCACAGCCAGCGATGACTGTGCAGGAGAAATAGGATGTCTGAAACAAGCCGTTTTCAAAATGTTGAACAGCACACAAGTGAAGTGGCATCCTTTCACAGGAAGTTAATCTTTGGTTTGGATGTGTAATGTGTTGTGGTCTTCCGACAGCGTGTTGAGTCTGGAGGAGAGTGTGAAGTCCATGAGTTTGACCCCAGAGGAGGACGACATCCCCTGGGACACCCTGAGAGACAACCGAGACCTCACCGTCCTCACCAGCTGGGACCCTAGAGACCGGTGGGTACTTTCAGACTTTCCTTTTTAAGTCTGCAGACGCTGGCCTTCTGCCTCACGTGTATATATATATCATTTTTGTTTTGTTCCTCTCCAACTAATGATGAATATATTATTTTTGGGTGTGACGATGAGTCGTGAATCCGGCATTAAGGAGAATTTTCCACCCCGGACCTTCGACGTTCACTGAACAATAAAATACCCCATCCTACATATAAAGCCTTTAACGTGCTCCCGTGCTGAAAAATCCAATTACTATAAACACCATTTTTAATCTTTTACCATTACCTTTTAAAAATGAGCACGAACCCGACCCCTTTAACTCAAACTATGACCTTCAGACAAACATTTCCATCGACGATAACGTGTCTTTCACGTCATTCAGAGCCCAGTTACAGTCTGGACGGTCTCATCACGCCTGTGGTCCCCCCCCCCCCCCCCCCACCCTGCTCCCCCAGGTCTCTGACTGAGGAGCACCGGCGAGCCTCCATGGAGGAGGAGTGCCTCTGGCTGAGGATGCGCTCCCTCACGCTGCGCCTCCTGGCGGCCCTCACCGCGCTGGGCCGCGCCCACCAGCAGCAGAACTCCCTGGGCAGCGAGAACGGCGTGGGGGACAAGGCCTCGGTGGCGGCCCGCCTCTTCTCCCAGCTGGAGCAGGCGCTGCAGAGCGCCGCCTGCCTGTCGGAGAAACGCTCACAGGTAGGTTCCACAGCCAGGTCGGGAAGGGGTGTCCTTATTTGGGCAGCATTTGATTGTTTATATTTGAATGTATTGGTACATTCATGTTTTAATTGGAGGCGGGACATTTTTAATGTTTCACAATTTCACCCTGGGCTTGGGGGAGCAGCTACAGATTTCCTAATATTGACGTTGTGGACTAGAAAAGACACAGAATTTGAACCTGTGAGATCTGGATGGTCTCACAAGGGTAGCTATCGGTGGTAGGCTGGTTGTTGAGTCGCACCTGAAAGGCACTGGTTTCAATCCCCAATGTCCACAGCCTAACCCTTGAGCAGGATGCCTTGACGCCTACCTGCTCCTTAATGACATCGCTCTGGATAAATCCGTTTGTACCCAGCAGTCATATGATAAGATCTAATTTATTTGAGCTCGCAGTTCAATTGTCGTTCAATTTAATTAAAATTCGCTACATAGTGTCTGGAGCCTTTTCTGAAGTCATGGCTGGGGTGTTTGTGTAATGCTTGGCTTGCTGTGCGGTTGTCCTCTCCAGTATCCATTCCTGGGCCCCCCGTCCACGCGGCTGGCTGCGGCCATGGCCTGTGGGAGCTGCCAGTGTCAGACCTCAGCGCTGCAGCTCACCGTGCACCTGCAGGAGCTGGAGACCATGGGACTGGGTGAGACACAAACTTCCAGAATCGTGTCTATAGATATCCATTTGTTACTTAAAAATATATAGTTCTCAATATATTCTTGTTTATGTATTTAAATATTTTTTCCTTAAATGAATTATGGTTGTGATAAAGAAATCTCTTGTCCGGGTTAATAAAGTAAATCCTTTCTTATCCATTATAACTTGTAATAACAGCATCAGCCTTCCGGTCACCGGTGTAAATTCTGATCCGTGGTTTCTTGTCGTCTTGTGTATAGATGAGTCAACAGAGCTTCAAACACGGATCTGCAACACTTTTAAATCTTTAGTAATACAACTTCAAGGTAATACGTTTGCTTTGTTCATGTAAAATAAATTGTTTTTCTTATTTTGAACCCCAGACCAATGTTTTGGTCAATATTTGATGTCTTATTGTTGTTGTTTTTGGTTGCAGAAATGTCAAATAAATGCAACGGCGATCTTTTGGAAATGAAAGACAGCCGGTTGAAAACCCAGCCCTCCCTATTAGAAAACCTAGTCTTCTTTCTTGAGGTGAGGCATTCGATACTTACCACCATGACATGCAGTGCATCTCCCATACCTCCACCATGTGGTGCCAAGCTGCTGTAAACCTGTAAACACGCCTGGTTCGCCCCTCTGCTGCAGACGATGAGCGTGGTGCTATGGGTGGCCAGTCAATGTGCTAAGGTGATACGACCGCTCAAGGCGAGTCTACAGAAAAAGAAGAAGAAGAAAAAGGACACCAACACAGCCACGGTAAATCCTTCCCACTTTTGTCCCTTCTTCTCACCTTTTCCCCTGTTGTGTCTTCCACACTGCGTGCAAGTTATTGGTGTACAGTTTATGACGTGCCTTGAATTAATTGACTTCACGTAATAATTTGACTGTAATGGGCAACACAGCCCATCCACATAGTAGTGAATGCTACTATGTGGATGTGGATTAGATGCAAAGGTGTCGCATCTAAAGTTTTATGTGACAGAGCAAAAGTGGAAGGAACGAATGGGTGCGTTGTTTACATGCCGGGCGACACTTTGATCTGAAAAATGACATTCAGTGAGTTTATCGACAAATAGAGCTGATGAGCTAGCTTCAGCTCCTAGGCTAGCTAGACCGGTGGGCAGGGCTACAGCCAATAGTGAAGAGATGGTTTGTGTTTTTCTCCCCGGTCTAGCCCGCGGTGGTGTGTGGATTCCAGGTGCTGACCGGTGGCCTCCAAGAGGTCCTCAGCCAGGTGCTGGAGCACATCAAGACCCAGGAGCTGGGGCTGACGGCTCTCAAGCTTGCCTCTCTCACCCTGGAGCCACACACACAGGTAATGACAACGCACACGTAGCCCCCCCAACCCCACACTGGTAACCTCCCCCACATGCATGTTCACACACTTATTTTCACCTTAATGGTGGTGGTGTTCTTTTCTTGTGTGATCAGGCACAAGGTGACTTTATAGATACGATGATAATGATTATGAGGCTGTCCGGCATGATGTAACTCGTTCGGATATTAATGATGATTATTGTGTCTCTCAGGAGGAGGAGTCTTTTATCAGGGCTGGTATGGACAAGGTGCACAGCAGTTATTTACGCTCGCTGCAGGAGTTGGGAGATCTGCTGAAGAGGAGAGCAGAGACGCTAAAGACCCTCAAGATCTGACACGCCATCGCCACCCGACACCCCGATCAAGATCATTGTTATTGACACATTCACCCCCCCAGCACCACTCTCAATCTTTATCTTGGCTCATCGTTTACACCACACCCACCAGCTCCACTTAACCTCCCCCCAATGCCAGCTGAAAAAAAGAGCAACGTTTTGTTTGGAATCTCCGTCTCCCCTTTCACTACTCCTCGAGTTGGGTTCATGTGATTTGTTCCCGGCTTTCTTCTCCACTTTCCTCCCTCGGCCGAGGCGCTCCGTGTCTCACGTAGCACAGCAGAATCTCGTGAAGTGCTCTTGGGGGGAAAATGACACGGCAGTTACACAGTAAGAAAATGAAAACCATAGCAGCGAAAAATAGATGATTATAAAAGAGCAGTTTTAGATTTAACGACTTATAAATTATTGTACATAGTCTGCAGAGCTAAGCCTCACCATCACGGCATCAACTACTCTTTGACTGAACAGGAATATAAAGAGAGACAATAAAACCACTATTTCCATTGTATGTTAGTTATTACGGCCACCCCCCTCCTCCATTTTAATTTGTGACAGAGTCCCTTATTTTATTTTAGCCTCACACAAGTGTTCTCCATTGGTTGCTTGTCCTACATGTAGATATGGAGTTTGAATAAGATGGCACTGTTTTAAATCTGCATCCATCACAGACACGACTTGAGGCCACAGCCGAGGGGCCAGAGACTGAATTCACTTGGTTGTGTTTTTAATATTTTAATTTTGCGTGTTCATTATTGTATCGGGGGAGGTTCATTCATGTAGTAGTTTCAGTATTAAAACCAAATGAATTGAAACGTATAAGTCACACAAATTAAGGATTTAACTTAGGATGTCAGCGGCATTACTCTCCTGCCCCCCCCCCCCCCTCCGATATACTGGTTTCAAAATTGAACATCCACAGAACTCTTTTATATTGCACCTTCCAAGTGAGTTGAAAGTTTCAAAGAATATGGTTGAAGACTGTTTATGATTATGTCATAATGAATGCTCCACAAACACATTGCCTACATTACCTACTGAGCCATTTTAAGTACAAGCTGTGTTAATGCAATAGAAGACGTGGATGTCAACTTTTTCAACAACTAATTGAAAGACTGTGCTTGTATATTTAACAGTAATTATGACAATGAGGTTAAAATAAATATCAACACATGCTAGGATTAAACTAAAACCAAGTGCCTGTGTTGTCAATACATGTACCCATTCAAAACTCAACCAAACTCAAAATGCTCTCAAATCTTCTCATGTCTGTTTTTCTACAAAGATGAAATGCAATAGAGGTAGGTTTTGTGACTCTTGGTTGGCTATTTGCTTTTGCACTAAACTGCCATAACCAGTTAATGTATTTTCCACAGCTATTTCAACATTGGACCTAATTTGTAAATAGATTTAAGATGGTACATTAACTAAACTGCTGCAGTAGAAAATCCATTTGTTGTGTTTTGTTTTGCCTTGGTCTACCACCTCCTTTCAAATACACAGGATATTTGGTCTCCTACATCTTGATCAGCTTGTGAAAAATGTATAGCTTAAAGATAATTTTCAGCTGACTGCATAAGGAACTAAATTAGCGAGGGAATTTCATGCAACAGCATTAGTAAGAATAAGCCAAGACCGCAGCCATAAGCTTTCTGACCCTAAAACATTGCGAACTTTAGTGCTGTGTTAAAAATTCTAAGTAAATCAGAATTTAGAGTTACATAATATATCCCATCTTGACACCCATTTGTATATTCATACAGAGACGTCTGGTAAACATGCCTTTGTTTTGGCTTCTGGCCCACCCGAATCATTAAGCTTGAGAAAGTTGTTATCCGAGTTTTTGTTGAGGTTGAATGTTTGTTGAATGCGTGTCATCCTACCCATTCATTCTTTTGTTAAAAAATTGAAAACAAAAACACTGGAATGTCAATTTTTGAAAAAATAAAATTAGTAAATATATCGTGCGTTTCGTGTATTTTTCACTTCTGCAGAATAATATGAACATAGTTGGGGATTATCAAGGGAAACTTATGCCATCGTGATTTATTGATTGTATTCACGCCTTGTGAATACGTTATCCATTATGCAAATATGGGTCATTAGGAAAAGGACGATTTAACTGCATCTTATTACACTCTTTACAATATTAGGTAAGTTACAATTGCTCCCCTGCAGGCGTCTGCTACACCGACACGGTGAATGTCATCTTATATCAAACGAAGAAGAGTGCACAATTCCTCGCTAAAGTAGACCGCGAGATCTCCGATCATCTGTTATCGCGAGACTATTGAACAATAAACAGTTGCCAAACATGACAGTAAATATTGTGGAAAACGCTCCTTAATGATCATTGCCTATCGTCTTGGATTCAATTTTTTTACTTGTCTGTATGGGTGCAAGAAGACTACAGAACGAATGTCGTAATACAACCAAGCGCTGTTGGTTTTTCAAGCATTAGATTGTTGAGTATATCCCAGAGTGTTCTGCTTGTGAGTCAGCCAGCCGGTTTGCTGGCCAATATTTGAGTTTTTGTTTTCTCAAAAAGGTTGTCATTTCGGTCATACCTCATGAGTGTTTCTCTGGTTGTTATCCGTCTGGAATTAGCCGACCAGTCTCCTTCTCCGGAGGGTTTCGAGTATTCTGCCGGTGAGTTTCCCTAGCTAGGAGTTAGCGAGATGTTTAGCATGGGCCACTAGCCCAGGAGAGCCTGGCAGGTACTCGAGTCAAAAGAGTTGTAATGGCGCTCTCTGGGAAGGCTCAAATAAAAGCCAGGCCTATTGTCGTTTACTCAAACATTCATTCTTCTCCTGAACCTTCCCAGTGATTCACCAGTATCCAGAAAAGGGTTTCTAAAGTCGGGATAGTTCTGTCTGTTAACATCACAAACAATAGCACACTCTCGATGCATAAACTGTACTAGCATGTACTGGCAAGGCCGATAAGCATTGAAGACCATTATGTCACGCAAAAACACACTTTAACCCATCAGCTACAATACCTGAGACCTATCACGTCTGCCCTCCCTGTGTTTCTGTCCCCGCCACAGTGGACGGCATGTCCGAGAAGACCCTGGAGGAGAAAGCCCTGGGCCTCGCCCAACTCACCCTGAGTGGAAAGACGGAGCTGGAGCGATCGGTGGTCATCCACCAACACATCGGCAGCAGAGCTATGGGGGACATGGTTATTGAGACATTTGAGCCCAATCCAGGTAGACATTCATCCATCTATTCATCGATTATGACATTGTAACGTTTGTTTACGTCGAAGTCTCCCAAGATTTAAACGGCAGAGATGAGAACCTCCTTCACGCCCGTGTCCCTACAGACAGAGGTGGAGGAGGAGCAGGAGGAGGCGGTGAAGACAGTGGTGGTTCGGCAGAGGACAGCGAGGGCCATGGGGGTGCCCCGGCGGACCCAGACGGTACGGAGGACGTCCAGGAGGAGGCTGCGGAGACGGGCCAGGCTCCAGACTCCCCCTCCAAGGAACTCCCCGACCAGATCTCCTTCTTCAGCGGGAACCCCTCGGTGGAGATCGTCCACGGGATCATGCACCTCTACAAGACCAAGTGAGTCACGGCTAAAAGTATGGATCCATCTGCGAGTCCTCTCTTCATTGGATTGTAAAGTGAATCGTTTACCAGTCGTTATTAACTTCTGCTTTTTACCATAGCCTAAAAACGTAAAATGGCTAGCATTGCCTGACGAGTAGCCAATAAGGAAGGATTCCTTTGATAATCTGAACCAAGAAAAGACCACCCAGTATATGTATCTCTGAAGCTGTACCTGCACATATTTCATATTAGCGACCACAAATCAGTCAGGATAACTATTGTGATTAATAACATTTGATTGAATTATATGAATAATGTCCCACTCTTCATCATGTACTTGAAAAAAATAAACGACATTTAAAACCCAGAAGGCTAATGTAGTCATGTGATCCCCGGCGGCGACGCAGTAAGATGACCTCGCTGACGGAGGACGTGAGGCGCAGTGCCATGCTCTGTATCCTGACCGTGCCGGCCACCATGACCAGCCACGACCTCATGAAGCTGGTGGCGCCCTTCAACGACGTCATGGAACACATGAAGATCATACGAGACTCCACCCCCAACCAGTACATGGTCCTCATCACATTCAGAACTCAGGTAAGGGTCTATAACCCGATTCATCATCGGATGGAATATCAAAAATGTAGTATGCATCATATCATACAATACACATTCTTGGCATACACGCCTTCTTGGCACCACATTTGACAACCAGGTGTGATGTTGTTAAGCTATTACAAGCCATTTGAAAAACCCAACTTATATAGATGAGAGTGCTCAAGTTAAACAATTTAAAGGTCAGTGAAGCAACTAGTATTTGAGAGACCACAACATTTCCGTCCCTATCTTCCATACCCTCTTCGATGTCATAGGGAGGTCCCTTTTGAGCCAGTTGTGACATCACAAATTGTGTGTTTAGTGAACCCTTCAATGCCATGTCTGTCTATTTGTTTGTGTAGGCAGATGCAGACAGCTTTTATACGGCCTGTAACGGCCGCCAATTCAACTCCATTGAGGAGGCGGTGTGCCAGCTGGTCTATGTGGAGCGCGCTGAGGTCATCAAGTCAGACCGGGTATGAGGACCTTAAGCACTTAAGTACATGCTACTATATATCTATATACACTCTATATCGTTACAGTAAGACCATCCATCCCACGGTCTATCCTCTGTTGTAAATTGAAGCTGCTATTGATGTTACCAAACAAATGTAATCTGTTGTCAGAGGTCTGCAGTATTACGGTCACACTTCCTTTTACGGCTGCAAGATAAGAAGGGGAAAACCGAACACAGACGATCTCTTATCGTCTCCACGTGGGCGTGGGCCTTGTGTCCTCTGTCTCCCTCCGCCCCCTCCCTCCCCCTGACCCTCTCCCCCCCTCCCTCCCCCCCCAACAGGGAGCCAGTCTGCCGGTGATGGAGCTGACGGAGCTGCCCAAGTGCACGGTGTGTCTGGAGCGGATGGACGAGTCGGTCAACGGGGTGCTCACCACCCTGTGCAACCACAGCTTCCACAGCCAGTGTCTCCAGCGCTGGGAGGACGCCTCGTGAGTACCCCGGCCCTCACCAGGCTACGACTGGTTGGTCAGCAGCCAGCCAGCTCCCTTATCTGTAAGGGTAGTCCAGCAGATCAGACTGATAGATTGATAATGTCTGATGGCTGACCAGCTCGAAGCTGGCTGACGGTCAAAGCCGTGATTGGATATTAACAGCGAAACACAGACTCGGGCCAGCACTAGTAACAATGGGGAGACCAGCGCACATATCCAGTCCTTTTATGAAGAACCAACATTCTTCCTAAAAGTATTGTGTTCTGGTGTCTAATGGATCCTGGAGGAAACACGCACGGCCTCACAATAGAGAACAATGAACGCAGTGCTTCTGGGGGGCGTCCCCACCGGGGTGAGGTTCAGGGTTTGGTTGACGGGGATCTGTTTGTTTGTCTCTCTTCAGGTGTCCCGTGTGTCGATACTGCCAAACGCCGGAACCCGTCGAGGAGAACAAGTGCTTTGAATGTGGCGTGCAGGAGGTAATGAAACCGAGGCGCTGTTTGTGTTTTGTATCTTTCCTTGTTTTTTTGGTTGAAATAGATCCCTGATCTCTCCCGGTATGTCTCTTTCTATCCTTTTTCGTCTCCTGCCATTCTTGAGATAAAGTGATTCGAAGACACGTTAAGCCCGACCCCTTGACGATCAAAAAATGCTCATGTTGTGGGGAGGGCATGGTGCTGAAGGAGGCCTTCAGGCCTCCTTCAGCACCATGCCCTCCATGCCCCCACCATGCCCCCCCTTGGGCAGCGATCACCCCCCCCTCCTTAACCTGCACACTGTCCTCCGCCCGTAGAACCTGTGGATCTGCCTCATCTGCGGGCACATCGGCTGCGGCCGCTACGTCAGCCGCCACGCCTACAAGCACTTTGAGGAGACGCAGCACACCTACGCCATGCAGCTGACCAACCACCGCGTGTGGGACTACGCCGGAGGTACGATACCCTCATGGGGACGTGCGTTGCGTCACCTGTGACGGTGTCGTGTGTTGTGTGTTTTGTGGTCCACCTCGTTGTGGCCACAGTCGCTCTCATGTTCATAACCCGTGGAATGCGTCTCGGCTGTGGTTTGATGCAGGAAGTAGGATTTATGAATTGGATATGTTTGTGGACGCATGGTTTGTTTCATAGGTGTTGTATATTGTTTGTTAATGTTCCACAAATTAAAACGCAAATGTAATTGAATTGCGGTCATTTGTTTGTAATAAACATAATACAATGTAATAAATTACGAGAAATCAAGAAATACGATATACACACTCGTATGTGTATAGAAGTGTATTTTCTTGTATGGTGAAAACAAGGACTTTAATGAATGAAGCGCATTGTATTCACTGATCCTGGATCTGACTAACGCTGAGCCGTTCCTCTGCAGATAACTACGTCCACCGCCTAGTGGCCAGCAAGACGGACGGCAAGATGGTCCAGTTTGAGTGTGAGGGAGAGATCTGCCACACAGAGAAGATTGACGGTCTGCAGCTGGAGGTAAACACGTGAATCTTGAATCTTATTCAGTGTTGCAGATTCAAGATTCAAAGGTTTTTATTTGTCACATATTCATACAGGATGTGCATTGAAATGTTTTTGTGACACACGCTGTATTTTTTTCGTAAAAAATAAATAAATACAATGGAATGAAATAAGACAAAATACAATATAAGTTTTAACAGAATATATTAAACTTATATATATATTTATAATTAGTATATGCTACACGTCAACCTCCTAAGATGGCGCGATTTGATTGGTTCGCTATGACGGTCGTCTTGTCACGCTAATAAAAACATATAAACCGCTAATAAAAACAAAATAATTCCCGGCAGAGGTTGTTAACGTGTAGTGTGTATAGTAAAACAATTATTCACCTCAGGCTCCGGGGCTATTCCCCACTTCCGCGAATAATTGTTAAATATATAACAAATAAAAGCGGATAAACAGGGCGATGTACATATTGTATCGTGCAATGTGGCCAGGGTTAAAGTGTCCTAGTGTCAGAGTGTTTGGGTTCATATCATAATGGGTTGTCTGCAGTACTCGTACCTGCTGACCAGCCAGCTGGAGTCCCAGAGGATCTACTGGGAGAATAAGATCGTTCATCTGGAGAAGGAGACCGCAGAGGAGGTAACCCACGCGCAGGCCGCTCTGTTCAATTGCTTTGATTCATATTTATTGTTTTGTTTTTTTACATGCAATACCTCTAATATTTGCCAAGGAGGCACTAAACAAACAGAACGTGTGTGTGTGTGTGTGTGTGTGCGCGCGCGCGCGTGCGAGCGCAATACCTCTAATATTGGCCAAGGAAGCACTAAACAAACAGAACGTGTGTGTGTCTCCAGATCAGCAACATGAAAGTGAAGTTTAAGGAAACCCTGGAACGCTGTGACAACCTGGAGCAGAGGATGGGGGAGCTGTCCAAGGAGAAGCAGGGCGTGGAGAAGAAGTAGGTCACTAAGGGGCCACTCACACTAGGGCCAAGGCCCCGTGCCCGAGCTCATTTGCATACTAAAGTCTAGAACGTTTGGCTAGTGTGACCACGCCATCCGTATTCCAGCGACGGCACCAGCCCCTTGGCCACGGCACACTTGGGAGAGGTGGTGCCAGTGGCCAAAGTACCGATGCTAATGAGATGACGCGCGCGGATACGCAACGTGAGCTGGATGACGTAGTCCTTGCGTGACCCTTCTTTCTTTATAGGTCCATGCCCTTCTTCCCCACAACAAATCATTTTAAACAAGTGGCGGCAAGCGGTTCACGAGTGGGTAGTTGGTACGTGTTGTGATAGTGAAGTCGAGGGTTTACTTGAAATTTGGGCCGACGACAGCATTCACGTTGTTGTTCTCCATCGTTGTTATGGCGGAGAGGACGCTTGGTGATGACATATTCATCGTATTACGACGTGATGACGTATGTATGAAGGAGCAATCGTGCCCAGGCCACGGCCTTTGGGAGCAGTGTGACCACGGGCCAGCGGGGGGAGTGGGGAGGGGGGGGGAATCGTGCTGAATCTACCTGCAGCACGGTAACAGGCAAACGGCCCTAGTGTGAGTGGCCCCTAAGCACACACACGGGACAATTTACCTCGTGTCTACTTAACCGGTCCGCACTACGCTACAACTCAACCGGTGTCATATTTCCCTCCGTGGCGCAAGCAGCTTTACACCAGGGTTACACCAGGTCGCTGCGCTTGGTGTGGTCGGTCAAATTACGAGTTAGTCACGCACATTCCGGAGACATAATGGAGTGTGACTTCTGGCATTGTCGAAACCCTTTTGTCCTTCAAAATCATGATGTTTGATTCTGATATTCAACGCTTGGATTTTCTATGTTGTATGTTCAACGCTCAGCAGCTCAGTCAGTGTCTGCAAGAAGCAAGTATTTAGATCGATATTCATTTATATTATGTTATGTTGGGCCTGTGTATTACCTCTGAACTGGACTGTGTCTGGATGAAGTGGTATTCAAAGAAAGACACCAGCGATCTAATATACTTTTTTTAAGATGGAGGGACTTCGATTTTATGCAATGAGGATTCTTTTGTAAGGCATTCAAATAGCTTTTTGAGATACTCAAAGTCACTTTACAAAGACATCAAACGCAAAAAGGATCAAATAAAGAAACAAAATCAACGGATGAAAAAGAGGGTTGAAATGTATTTTTTTACAAGGATACAGAACTTCCAGTTCCAGACCAAAGCTCACAGCGCCAAACGAGTACCTCTGTCGCCGGAATGTTGGAACCCTGAAGCAGCCAATCACTGAGCTGCACCTCCTCCCCCTCCAGGTACACCCAGCTGAGCGCTCGCGTCTCCAAGCTGAGCGGGGAGCTGAAGGAGGAGCAGGAGATGAACAACTGTCTGAGGTCCAACCAGGCGGAGCTGCAGGCCCAGCTGGCAGAGGAGGAGCGCAAGGGGAGGGAGACCGGTAGGAGAGCGGCCAATGGGAGGACTTGTATGGAATAATAATCTAAATTGATTACTGCTGGGGGAAATCTGTTCAAAGGAGGTTCTGGCACAGCCTGGTACCGTGATCTGGTATCCACTGCAAGGGACGTTAGAGGATAACGAATGCTTAATCACCTATTAGTAGTAGTTTGGTTCCTAGCTGAATGGCCCTGAGGTCAATGACTTAAGGTCTTCCTTAAGTCAGTGTAAAGCTAAGACTCGAGGTCTTCCTTAAGTCAGTGTAAAGCTAAGACTTGAGGTCTTCCTTAAGTCAGTGTAAAGCTAAGACTTGAGGTCTTCCTTAAGTCAGTGTAAAGCTAAGACTTGAGGTCTTCCTTCAGTCAGTGTAAAGCTATGTAGGAATTGAGTCATCAAGTTCCTTCTCCTCTTTCAACACACAAATGTGAAAGAGGAGAGGGACACGGAGAGCTTCAGATGCACAGCTCCCTTCCAATGAAAGGAGACGACCCCAAAAGCAACCGTGTGTCCGTGTTTGGTGTCCTTCCCCAGGGGAGCGTAAGGAGGCGGCCATCTCGGAGCTCCAGGAGCAGCTGAGGGACATCATGTTCTACCTGGAGGCCCAGCAGCAGATCGAGCAGCTGCCCCAGGAGGCCCGCAGCGAGATCCAGGAGGGCCAAATCAACATCGCCGCCGCGCCCGCCGACGGGGCCCTGGGCGGGGCCGGCGAGGGGCCCTCCTCCGGCCGGGGCCGGCGGGGCCGGGCCAAGAGGAGGAAGTAGAGATATCGGAGGACAACAAGCCGTCGTAGAGGGACACTGATACACCCTCCGCCCGTCTCCCACCCTGATACAGTGAGGTGGAGTCTGGAACACGGGCGCCGGGCGGGTGCTTGTATACTTCTATCATGTATCCTTTTAGATCTGCTCTGCTCACAGAGAGGAGTTCAGTTTGAACATACAAACGCATTTCGCCGATCAGACTGAACAGCTTTACACTGAAAGCTCTGTCCGTTTAGAACCAGGTTTTTCTTGCGGTATCCAGAGAGGGCATCATGCTGCAGCTACCTGGCAGTCCCACTGGAGCTCGGAGTTGGGTGTCTCTGCACTAGTCTTTCTTCAGAGGTTTCTTGAATACTATTGGTGTATCACACGCTCAGACTGCTCCTTGCCCCCAGTCGTATTATTTAGTCTATTCCGATCTTCCCTTCAACATGTTTTTTAGATAGGGTGCAGGATTGCTGCAGGAGAGGTGCACCGTGATCTTATCTGGCTGAACACAATTCTCGTTGGTTCGTGAACATAAACACACTGAAATGCCTACAACGATAAGATATGTTGATGAGATATATTCGAATTGTAATCTTTTTACTGGAGTGGCAGAATTCCATTTCATTTTGAGAGATTTTCATGATGGAGAAGCAATGGACCTCATTGTTTGTATATATTCTTCCTTGGATGAGGGGTGTACATGTGCAGGTGGCAGAGAAATATATCGATTGTGACTTTGTTAAAGTCTCACAGGATGGTGAGATACGTTATTTCAGTTGTTTGGTTCACTAAGTAACTGGCTGTTTTATCACTGTTGTGATCTTCTTCTTTTTTTGTATTATTTGACATTGGACGTTTTGTTGGCTTTTCAATTTATTTAACTGTTTCTGTATTCCGTGCTTTCGATGATTCAAATGGCCTTACTTGAGGGAAAATCTATACCTTTTGACACAAAATGAGCATTCATATTTTCAACCGGTTGAAGGAAAATGTTTCTATGCAACATTTACTTGTGTGTCAGGCTTTTGGCACCATTTTGGAAAAACCAAACCTTTAAAGATGATTGTGTTGCGATTTGGTCGATCTATGTGCTGCACACTGACACTTTTCCTCTCGTTTAACACTCCAAGGGCGGAGCAGGAAAAGCTAGTTTCACTTCTTGGATTCAGTTAACTTTCTGTTTTTATAAAAGCCTGCTTTAGAAATAAACACAACGTTGTTCTGATGACTCTAATTTGTAGTTTTGTTTTGCTTGTTTGTGTTTTTCGCTCATTGAGTGCGCACTGACACCTCAACCTTAGCCTGAAAGCTACAAGCAGCAGACATGACATGTAGCCCGCCTTAGGCAATGTTTTGGAACCCACACAATATACGGCATTTATAACATAGGTGTTAACTCTGACCACAGAGTTCAGAACCCTTGGAGCTGGTTGCTGTCTATCTGCACCATGGAAACCGTAGCACAACGTTGGCGTGCTTCTGTTGCTACTGCTAGGACAATGAGCCGGCCGGCTGCATGTTCATACAGACCATTGAATCCGTTTGTTTGGAAGTAATGGCAAACAGTGAAACCTCTGTGACGACATTCCCCCTTCCTGTTCAGAAACTAATCTATATCCCTGAAGGAAGAGCCCTGCTCTTAAGAAAACTACACCATCTGTGTATGTTCTCCTGCTCCTGTGTGTGTGTGTGTGTGTGTGTGTGTGTGTGTGTGTGTGTGTGTGTGTGTGTGTGTGTGTGTGTGTGTGTGTGTGTGTGTGTGTGTGTGTGTGTGTGTGTGTGTGTGTGTGCTCCTGCTCTTACTGCGTGTGTGTGTCTGTGCGCTCCTGCTTTTAGTGTTTGTTTTTGTGTGTGCTCCTGCTCTTACTGTGTGTTTGCATTCTCTTGCTCTCACTGTGTGTGTTTGTGTGTGTGCTCTTGCTGTGTGTGCGGGTGTGTGTTGGTTGAATCCTGCTCCTACCGTATGTTTCTGTCTGCTTTCTCCTGCTGTTAGTGTTTGTGTGTTTGTGTGCTACTGCTCTTACGGTGTGTTTGCATTATCTTGCTCTTTGTGTGTGTGGGTGTGTGTGCGTTCTCCTGCTCTGTGTGTGTGTGTGTGTGTGTGTATGTGCGTGTGTGGTATTTTATTAATAGCCAAGCACCCGTATCTGACCCTAGGCAAATGTTATGCAAACATGTTATACGTGTAACCTGTCCACCAGTGCGCTTGCAGTCTCGTGTTTCACCAATTTCGTTTTTTTCCATGCACCTTTCTGTGAGGGACTTTTTAGAACAACCTGATCTGCTAGCAGGAAGTCTGAAGAAGAGACGAGTCAAAGGGGCGGAGCCTGCCGAACTGAAGAAGGAACTGGAGTATAAAAGCAGGCTGTGGCCCCAAGCATACATGGGTTGGGAACTAGAGTCTGCTGCTTCCTCCTGTCTCACGCTGTGCCGCTCAGCAGTATGGACCTACTTTAAGATAGAGATTTATATAGATATACTATATATCTATCTATATACATATAATATATATATATATAGGAAAGACATTTCTCTATTTTGGGAGGAGACGTCTATCTAAATTTAAGGTAAGGACAGCTTGTGTTTTTTGTCATTTATCTTTTTAGATGTGTTTTGAATAGTTAAAATAAAGTTTGCTGGTTAAATCTATGTTCAGCAGCATTATTTGTGTTTTCCCTTAATATGTCTTGATGAATATAGTTGATGTCCCTGGAAAATGTTCGATTGACAGCCACTCATTCATGTAGGTAGATATCCTTTGAACGAGGTCAATCGACAGCCACTGGATCCTCTTAGACTGCTTCCCGTATAATAATCTGTTTGAGGATCTGTTTGAATGCTCAGACATGCGTGGAATGCGTCGTTCTGCAGGAAATGCAGTGGACAGGGTAGAAAAGTCTGAGGGAGCGATATCAAATTACCCTCATCTTGCTTCTGCTTTCTCTCAGCGCTCTACTGTGCGTTTGGGACCTATTGTGCAGGGTAATACAAAAGGTGCGGCCAGGTGTTCATATGATCAAGGTGTCATTCCTAGGAATTCAGACTTGCAGAGGCCGACAAATGTTCTGAGCGACTTTTGACTGTGTTCTAATTCCACTTTGAGATTCCAGTTGTTTAGTCCACACACACACACACACACACACACACACACACACACACACACACACCATCATGATGAAACATCCGGAAGGTATATGGTTCACGCCCAACTATCGGTGTAAGTCTGTGAATTATTACACCGGGTTTGAATTGCTTGTGCATACACAATGTGTCAATGTCAAAGTGCCAAAATTACAAAGCAACACTTGGAGAATTGGGGTTCAAGATGTCAAATAATGTCATACTAAAATAATCAGCCATAAATCATGGTGCTGGAGCTGGGACTATTACGATTCCCTGGAACCGTTCAAACTAAGTAGATTTGTCTTGTCTTGTTCACTCACCCTGAGTGAGAAATGACACTCCCCTTGACATATTCTCGTCAGTGAAAGCTTTCACCGTTGCTCATTCTTCCTGGACCGCACAGAGAAAGTTTCAGCTGTTCTTCTCTTATTTGTCCAAAAGCTTCCCATCGCTCTGATGTCTTTGTCAGCGCTGTGTGCGTAATGTGCATGTTTATTTTTGCAACACAGAGTTTCGACGTAGGCCCACAGACTGGCCACTGAGCTGTGCAACGTGCTGGATGCTGGCCAACCTATGAGCCTGTATTTGTGTTGGCGGTGGTTCCTGTGTGTTGCTCGCTGGGCCCTTGTGGTTCAGAGGGATCAGGCGGAAATGGCTTTCAACATGGTTTATCAATAGGAAGTTTAAAGGGGAAGTGGGTGCCCTTTATACATGACATGTCTTCACAACGGACCACTCGATACTGGGAGCATAAATCATCATTATCCTATTTGAGGTATACAATCCAAACCAAAACCATCCACCGTTCCACAGCGATTTCATGGATAAATGTCATAAGCTCATTCTTCCCGGCGACACGGCATGTTTCGTATTCGTAAGGGCGGGGTGATTCATTCCATCGGTTTCCACCTCCATCTGTACCACCTCTTCACAACCTTTGTACGCAGGCGATGTTGTAGTATAGGACACAACATGGTACATGGGCGCACTTCCTTGTTTACCATAATCCTTCCAAGAATGTGTTGCTTATTGCACACTCATTGCAGTTCCTGTATCCATCCCCCACCCTCCCCCGCTCTCCCTCCCCCTCTCTCCCCCTTCAGATGAGCCTCTACGACAGCAGTGACCGCTACTCCGAGTCTCCGGCCGACGACCAGACGGAGGGAGAGGAGGTGGAGAGAGACGATGAAGAGGAGGAGGAGGAGGAGGAGGAGGAGGAGGCGCCAAGGTCGAGCCTCCCGCCCGTCATCGCCAACTTCTCCTCCTCTCTGCTGGCGGTGGTGCGCATCCGACAGAAGTACCTGGCCATGAAGAAGCGGCGGCTGGAGATGTCCCAGGTGTTCGGCGGCACCAATCTCATGGCCGGGGCGCCGTCTCGCACAAGCCCCAAGATCTTCACCTTCGACGGGGAGCCCGGTTCCGTGCCGCCCCTGGCGCCCGAGCGCAGGAAGAGGAGGAGGAAGAACCGCGGGGTGCAGTACCCCACGGGACGGGGCCGTCGGGCCCCGCCCAAACCGGCTCAGAGCCGCGCCAAGTACTGCCTCTACCTGCTGTGTGCCATCGTCTTCCTGCAGGTAGGACGGGACAGGAGGGAGAGGAGGGGGGAGAGGGGGGGGGAGGGGGGAGAGGAGGGGGGGAGGGAGGAGAGGAGGGGGGGAGAGGAGGGAGAGGAGGAGGGGGGAGGGAGGAGAGGAGAACAAAGGAATATCTTTGTCAAAATGTTCTGGCAGCACGACGCGCATTAAAGCTTCAAACTAGAGATAGCAATCGCCCTCAATGCTGGCGAAACACCGCGGGTGAATGGATGTGGCTTCGGTTGGGTGGCTGGTGACACACCTGTCCTAGGTGATCCTGTTTTATCATCTTCTAATAGGATCTTCACACACAGGGTGTGTGAAGATCCTATTAGAAAGATGATAAAACAGGATCACCTAGGACAGGGGCAACAATGTCATTGTAAGATAACTTGGTTGCTGGCTATCTCAATGCAACGAGTTTACGATGTTTAGTTTTGGTTATCTTAGTTTCGTCCAAGTCATCTATTGGGTATGAAGCCTCCAGCGCTGGGAGTTTTAACTGTACATGAATCACTTTGCTTTATTGTAGTTTGTAATAAGTTAATTAGCCAACATTCGCCTAAGCTGTTAACTCATGGGAATCACGCGCCTCTCACCAGGCTATTAAATCACAATAAATGGAAACACGAATAATACGGAAAATGCACTTGATACAAAGTAGCTGCGGTAACATGCCGACCTACAGAAATGAGCAAGTGGGTGAGGAGGTCGATTTTAGTTTGTTGCTTGGCACTGCACTCCCAGTTCAGTCGCTAGGCTATTTGTGTTAGCAGAGCCATATAAATGATTTAAACACAAACAAAAGATTATCTGTTGGCGCTTATTTAAAAAAAGAATCTGTATAAATGGGTGTGATTGTTTTCAGTATCTTGCCGGCAGCTTCATACCTGGGCAGTATCAAAGCCATGATGCGATTCAGTATAATTAAATGAGTCAGCTTATCAGGCAAAGACATGCCACTAATGCTTCCCATAGTCACAAACCAGCTTGAAACCATTCTAGGAGAATCGCTAAAACTCTAAAGTAGTGAGTCAGTAGTGAGTGAGGTAAAACTGATCAGGCAAATACTTTTAAACCGCAACATTCCAAGGTGCTTGAACTAAAAAAACCTCCCGCCGGCTGCGTGCACACAGGTGTACAACGCCATCGAGAACCTGGACGACCACGTGCTCCGCTACGACCTGGACGGCCTGGAGAAGACCCTGCGGCGGGAGGTGTTCGGCCAGCGGGCGGCCGTGGAGGGGCTGCTGGGCCTGCTCCACGACTACCTCTCCACCTACGTCCACGGCAGGCCCCTGGTGCTCTCCGTCCACGGCCCCTCCGGCGTGGGCAAGAGCCACCTGGGGCGGCTGCTGGCGGGCCACTTCCGCGCGGTGGTCGGCGAGCCCCTGGTGCTGCAGTACTACGTCCTGCACCGCTGCCCCCTGGAGGCGGACGCCTGGCACTGCGCCCGGGCGCTCTCCGTGGTGGTGGCGGAGATGGTGGAGCGCGCCGAGGAGGAGGAGAAGATCCCCCTGTTTGTGTTCGACGAGGCGGAGCACATGCACGGCGAGATCCTGGACGCGCTGAGGGACCTGGTGGCGACCAAGCGCTCCAACGAGTACCTCAACGCCGTCTACCTGTTCCTGAGCGGCCTGGGCGGCGAGCACATCACTCACCACCTGCTGCACAACTCGTCCAGCGCGGCGGGCGGCGGCGGCATGATGGCCATGACCATGGAGGGCGCGTGCGGCGGTCGCCACGGCAACCTGGCGAAGGAGCTGGGCCCCGTGCTGCGCGACACGCTGGAGAAGAGGCACCCGCTGTGGGAGGCGGCGGAGATATTACCCATGGGCCTCCTGGAGAAGAGCCACGTGACGGAATGCTTCCTGGACGAGATGGCCGGCGAGGGGTTCTACCCGGACCGGGAGAACATCGAGAGGCTGGCGGGGGAGGTGGAGTACTACCCTGCCGTGGGGGAGCACCAGTACGCCCGGACAGGATGCAAGCAGGTGGTGGCCAAGGTCAACCTGCTGTGACCCCCCCCAGCCGGGGCCTGGCCTGGTCCCCCCCCTCCTCCAACTCCATAATCAAGAAACCAGGGTGGCCAAGCGCATTGCCGCCCTAACTGAATCCCTAAGAACTTTGACTTAAAGCGGTCAATCACAATCCAACAGAACATGTGGTATAACTACAGAATTTGTATTGAACCTAATGGTATCTGGTGCCGTGTTATTGTGGGCATAAGGAAATGGACGCGCCATATCCTCCTACCAGGAAACCAAAGGAACAGATCGATCCCGGCCATTTTGTCACTAGACTGTGGACTGAGTATGAACAGAGTTCATGTAGTAAGAATGCCATGGTTCTGTGGGATAAGGTGGGAGTAGATCAACGATCTCTTGATCTGCGATCGGCGTTGGCAGCGCCGCCTGACCGACTGAACAGACCGTCTCACTGAGGAGAATATTAAAATCGTTTTCTGCCCTTTTAGCCGACCACTTAAGTTGGATGTGTCCTTTATCTGATTGCTCTAAGTCGATACGTTTAGAATTATTTCATAATTTGCGCAATGAGCCGCAGACAGACAACAATACCAGATATATTGAGACAATGTTTTTTATTTTTATTCTTATTAGAATTCCCTTAACATTGGAAAATTACGTACTGTTTCCAAACCACAAAGAAATGACAAAACCAGCATATGACAACACAATATGATGTGGGATTTGTGGTTCTCCCCTAGCAGAAGAAAGGATAGTCGTGTGGAACAGACAAGCCTGTTGCATCATTTTAATCACAGTGTGATTTAAAGAATGGTTTCGCATTGTTTGGTCTGAAATGCATTGTTTGGTCTGAAATGCATTGTTTGGTCTGAAATGCCGTAAACATTCCAACCGAGCAATGATGAGTTTGGTTCCTCGAGAAAGTGAAACAAAATGAAAAGCAGACTTTCCTGTGACAATTCTTTTGTTACTTGACTAGCCAACCAAAATAAAGATGAAACCAACATTGTAGGAATGCCAACTAACTAAATAACCTATCCGAAGATCCTGCCATCTTGGTTTCATCTGTCACTCAGAAAAGAAAGACACTCCGAGGAAGTGTTTCGGTTTCTGAAACTCAAAATTTGTGAGAACAAAAACAAACAGCATATTGTTTGACCTCTCAAAGGGAACACACCACTGGCACTTATCTTATTGCAGCAGGAAATGCCATCTGTAGTAATGGTCGGGTGCTCAAATTCTCATAGCTTTGACCTTGTGAGTGTGACCACCGGCAACTGAACATATAAATAAAACCGGCAAAACTTAAAAGATAAAAATTAACATTTATATAGATCGGTTTACGGCCAGCCAGGTCGGCAATGACCTCCCCCAAACAAATGTTTAGGCTAACCCTATTTTTTACTCAAACCAAAAGCAAAGACAGCACCATTTTTAACCAAGCGATCAAGCGAACTCTCTAGGTTTTTCATTCAGACATGCTTGTTTCATGACAGACTACAGGGGGGATACACACGCTACACGTTTACACCGATCACTACGCAAGCCGTGACCTAGCGAGATAAATGTGGCTGCTTTATAAAAAAAGCGCATCGCATCACAATCGTACTACACAATGTCAACACACGCACAGACATAAACATACACGCACACAACTTCCAACGTCGTCGGCCCCTCTGTTGTTCAACATGACGCCGTGACGGGACTATAACCATCAAACTGCTCCATTCAAGATGTGTGTATGGGGGGAGGGGTGACTGGAGTGTGAGAGAGGGGCCAGAGAGGAGCCAGGAGACTGGGATGGGGGGGGTGGGGTGCTCGTGGGACTGGGAGTCCGTGGACGGATGGAGTGTAGAGACACGCTGTGATGGGGCTTCGATGGCCGACCCTGAGCCGGACGGCTGGCTGGCTTTAGGCCTCCAGCTCGAAGCCCATGCCGACCTTGTGTCCGCCCGCGTTGAAGTTCTTCCCGTCGATCAGCGCCGAGAGGGTGACCTTCACGCCTGCGGAGACGTGAGGAAATGAGCTTCATCCAGCTAATCTGACCGTGGATTTGGATGAATAGTTCTATGAATAGATGCATTGTGTTTTAAACAAACACGGAAAGAAACATACCTGGCCTGAGGCTCTGGGTGTAGCCTACGCCAATCAGGCTGGCATTGTTGACTTTGGCCTGCGGGGGTAGAGGGGGAAACGTGTTAGAAGAGGACGGAAAGAGTGTCTGGACCAAGACACTCTTTCCGTGCGAGGCCAAATCTAGTCCTTTTTTTTTTGGCTCATAGGTTCCACCCAATGGAAAGACCCCCATAAAACTCAGGAAATGGAAAAAGCCAGTAGAGCATGGCTTTCTGGTTATGTTACACAACAGCTTTACAGCTCGGCTCCCTGGAGCCATGGAGCGAGGCGTTGCAAAGAACAATCGGTCAAATGTTGCATTTGAAACGTTGCTGTAGTAGCCAAAGGGAGGCGCTCCACTGACCATGCAGCGGTCAGGCCTCACCTCTCGGTGGAGAGTGAAGGCCTTCCCTTGGATCACATCATACAGATACACAGGGGTCGGTGGGGTGGTCGTACCGAGATGGACGCGTCCTTGTCCAGCTTGTATTTGGCGGCGATGCCGAAGCGGGTGTTGTTGCTGCCCGCCGTCCAGGCCAGGGTGACGGCCGTCTCCAGCTCGTCGTTCACCTTCTGGTAGATGGAGCCCCCGAACTCAGTCCCGTCGTTGCTGTGGGGGAGGGGGGGGGGGGGGGGGACCATGCAGATGTTAGCAGATGTTAACCAGAACCTGGCATTGCACGCGCCCCTCTCCTCTCCCAGGACAGTAACAACTATTTGTCTTCGGAGATGCTCTCATCCAAAGTTAAACTCCGGCTCAGCTCCAACTTACTGTTCCTCCACTCCCATGTCCTCTTTACTTTTGAGATATTTACTTTTGGAGGCTTTCATCCAAAAGAAAACACCCCACTCCATTCCCATGACTAACTGTTTTGCGATTAAGTCATTCAGCAGACACCTGTCCTGCATTCATAGGGAATTTATAAACGTCCTTAAGGCGTAGTAGGTATCTTGCTCAAGGAAGCGTACATTGGGAGCCAGACACTGGCAGACTAATTGGTTAAAGCGCATTAGTCTGGAACCTCAGACTGGCCGCAGACCAAAATGTCTCTGGAGGCAATTGGATAGACTTGCGACCAATCAGACGAACAAATAGTGGGATATATCAGCGGCAGCCATCTTGGTTGTTCATGAAATACCTCCACGGCGCTCCCACTGGGCACTCCTCTGGGAGCGCCGTCTGGGCCGTCATCGTATCTAACCCGCCCTATGTCGGCTGGGTATCGGTCTGAATGGGAGGGGGACCACAATAATGCATGCCAGAACAAATAGAATATGAGATTGCAGGCTCTTCTAGTTCCCAGGCCAGTACTTGGAGATTCAAACCCAGAATTCTCTCAGCTTGGAGTCAAACAAATATTCCCACAGTGCCCATAAAAATGTGAGATGGACATTGGTTTGCGTTCCGGGTGAATACCCACACGTTGGTGTGCAGCTGGAAGTCTCCGGCGATGTGAGCCAGGGCGAAGTTGTTCTGGGTCAGCTTGGACTTGGCCGTGTCGAACGCCATCTGGTAGCCGGCCAGCCAGCCCTCGTAGCCCAGAACGGCCGCCGCGTGCACGATGGGACCCTCGAAGTCGATGTCGCAACCCACGTTGACAAAGTCGCGCTTGAAGGCGGTCTTCAGCTTGCCGCTCTTCTTCCTGGAAGGCAGAAGAATAGTTTTGGATGTCGACGAAAAACAAAAACCACAATGACCCAAAAGTGACTCGGACACCATGTAGCCAGAAGCGTTTGGAGAGGGGGACCCGTCATGGGCTTGATGGACCAGGAGTTTCCTATTTAGTCATACCGCTGATTATTTAGGGAATACTCCGACTGGGAGCGCAAACATAAAAAAAAAAAGAAAAGGAAGGATAATGTATGTTATAGTGTAACATCCGGTATGACACAACGTGTCCGGTGAAGGTCTATGCGTGACTTGTGACGGATGTAGGTAGGACTGTGTCAATATGACCCTAATCCCAGCGGACGTCGGACTCACCCTGTGTTTGGTACGAAAGACGTATCCAGAGCAACCTTCAGCCCTTGCGCCAACTGCAAAACAATACAACAACATTTGTTAAAAGCACTTCCTTCCTCCCTTCCACTTCCTTCCCTCTACAGTACTCTACAGGTCCATTAAAGCATGTTTTACTGCTCCCCAACACCCACCTGGTCCTCCACGGTGACCTCGGTGGCCAGGGTGTTGTCAGTGTTCCACTTCTGGTTGAAGCTCAGGCCCAGCTCCTTCATCTTGTACTTGGTCTCCAGGCTACCAGCCGCCTTGCCAGTGTCCGTGTTGCTGGAGCCGGACGTGTTGAACTCCTAGGGGAGGAAGGACGCATGGAAAGAAAACAGGGTTTAATGGGGGGGGTGGGGGTGTCTCCCTGTGGCGAAACGACGGTGCTGTAGAGGATGGCATGGCTGCGGGCGTTCACGTTGAGGGATGGACGAGCCGTTGGGATGCATGTAGAATGCGGCGTAGGTTAAAAGAGCGGACGGATGACCCGTCAGAAGGAAACGGGGACGTTTGTTAATGAGAAGAGAAGGCACGGCGGATTGTATGAACATGGATGGATCACTACTGTGTAATCAAATATAAAAATATATAAAGAATATTCAGATGACGATTTCTACATGAAAACTTTAAATTCTTAGAATATTTTTATAGATATATTTCATCAGATATGTGCACGTAACTACAAACTCTGTAAAAAAAGAACAGATTATACTTAGCCTAGATCTATGATATGCCATCATCATAGCCATCTAGACTCTACTGAACGTGACTTAACTTGACCGACATTCAGTTGACATTCCCTTAAGGCAGGGCCAAGGGTAAAGCCAGTCTGAAGACGTTATCCTGAGCAGGAAACCAAAGTAAAGCCAACATCGTGCATCTGCTCTGTGTGATTACAACTCAGCATCTGGTGTAAACACGCTGGTCTCTTGCAGCTGTGCATCCGTCAAACAAACCGTTAGATTTATTAAGAGGAGGAGAAGGCTTCTAACCCTGGTCTTTCGTAGCTGCTTAAGATGAGTTTTTAATGGGATTCATAACCATTTGAAATGAGAGCGATTTATTTTTAAAATACATGTCACCATCACAAAAAGGATAATGCAATATTCTGACTTATATACATTGCCTGTAAATAATAACCATGGCACATGCTGAGGCACATATTGACATACAGACAACTAAAATAAAATATTAATGAAAAGACGTAGGATTAAAGACATCAACGTTGAAAAAGACATCCATGGGAAGAATAGGAAAAAAAATGAAAAAGGAGGACGGCCATTTTATGAAAAATCATACAAGGAGAGAAAGAGACGAAAACTAGAAGGGAAGAGGTCCTGTGGCGTTCACACAGGGATCCAGAGCGGATGGGGTGTGACACCGGATCTTACCATCTACATTAGAGCGGGACGGGTCCATGATGGAAGGCAGCAGAATGGAGATAGAGCCAGGGTTAGCAGAGACAGGGAGAGAGAGGGAGACACACAGACAGCCAGGCCTGCAGTCTGTCTGTCTGTCGGTCTGTCGGTCTGTCTCCCTCTCTAGAACAAAGGCAACAGGGTTCAAGCCGCCCCGATCACCGGATACACCGGTTCCCCTGAAACGTTTAGTCGGTAGGTCCCAGCATGGGGTTAGGAATTCAGGAGTTATGTCGACTGCGGGGAGGAGCGTTATTACATCTGGGAAACGATGGACGGGCGGGGCTGGTCAGAGGGGTAACTGGGTGGCAGGTCAGGAATGATCAACACATCTTACCACTCCACTCTGGGACTTGGTCTTTAGGTCCAACTTCACCACGCCGAAGCCTAAAGCCGCACAAAAGATGGGACAGAATTAAGATAAATGGTCTCATGAGAATAAACTCATCGTAAAAAAAAATCAATGTTGTGCAACCAAGGGTCCAAAGGAACACCTGCCACCGGCCAATGGTGGATAGATTGATTTGACCATTTGACCTCTAAATAAAATCAGGGTTTTGTATAGTTACGGGCACCGGATTCGCCGGCTCAAGATGGAGCCGGCGAATCCGGTGCCCGAAACCGCACATTTCTGAAACCATGTCCCAGGGTGGTTTCAAATATATCCGGACCTATGCGGTTTCGTGTTAGGATTCGCGTGGACGCCTGAAACGCAAACGATGACGTCATTGCCCCCCCCACCAGCTGGGCGACGTCAGAGTTGCGTTGAATTTTTTATTTGTATTCTTTTTGTAATAAATACAGCCCCTTGATACATTTAATTACTAACTGTACATTAATAAGTATTTCTGCTCAATTTAAAAGGTTGACTGAATGTTTGTATACAGCGCGCAGGCTGTATGCTCGCAGGCTTGATGTCCACTTTTTTCTGTGGAGAACCAGCGCCTTGAATATTTACTACAGCGTTTCTACAGCTCGATGCGGTTTCGCAATGAATCCGTCTTTACGGAGATATTCCTGAACCGCATAAAACGAAACCGGATCGCTTTCGCCCGTTTCGGCTCCGTGTGATATGGCCAATTTATTTTGTGCTGCAATCATGCGTGTGTCATTTGAAACCAGCCCTGAAACCCCAGATTCTCCCTCCCTCGGGGGAGAATAAATAGAGAAAGATAGTAAATCTTGACCTACACTTGGGCTCCTTTCCAATAATTGAATCTGTCTCCCTACCCAAGAAATCCAGCTGACTAGCCTGGTTGCTATGGAGTCCACATAAATACACAGACTACCCCAATTAAAACTCCTCCAATTGTCATGACTATGTAATACATCATGACAATGACATTATGCTGCAAAACAGGTGGAACCCACACAAGAGACACATCTCAGTCACACACACACACACACACACACACACTACTCACCATAGCCTTTGCTAAAGACGTCCTTGGCAGACTTGCCCAAGTCTGCGTAGGAGGGAGGGACGGCCATGATGCTATAAATAGAAAGAAACCAGAACGTCATTTGAATGCATGACTGTGTTGTAATGTTGTCTTTCCTACATGTCTATTTATACATGATGCTGTGTATATAGAATGGCTTTTCAAAAGAGTAGCGTCACAAGATGATGACGTTCTTCTTCGGTGGTGGTAATCCAGGTATGTGAGGTAAGTCAATGTTATTGGCTATTAGATGTGTTGACTTTTCAGAATAATACATTAGTATGACTCAATGTTAATATCACCCAGTTATAGGTGGCCTAATACGGTTTAACATATCCTTCTGCCGTTGAATGTAGAACAGGAACAATTTCCATTTTTTCGTCATTATAATTTGCTGATGTGGGTGTAATGGTAAGGGCTCAATCTAAAATCAATCATATTACTACAATTGAAACACCCTCAATTCAAAATCTATGAAGGGTTTGAAGTTCTGCAAGACTAGCAACTGTCAGACAATCAACAATTTAACTGAACAAAAAAAAATATATAGAGTGAAATTTGTATTTGAAAGGGTGTATTTTGGAGACACATGCACACAAACACATTCAGCATATTAATAATAACTGAAATTGCAGTCTTGGACATTAAGTATTCAGACGTCGCTATAGTAGGCTTGATAGGCCTCAGTGGCCATGGAAAGATTTCATGGAGCGTTCGTCTCATAAAATGGCAGAAAAGGCCATGTTTAAAAGGTCGTGGCCCTCTCCCCTAGTAATTATACTAATGTTCTGGGCCTGTTGACGGCCACCCATCTGGGGTGGCTGCCGTAGACCTCATTCAGAACAAAGGACACAGCCAACAGGCCTGAGAGAGAGGTGTGGTGGGGGAGGATTCTGTGGGCCCAGCGACCGTTAGATAAGGCACACTAACCGCTATTCCTGCCAATGACATAGAAGCTGCTATGATGAAGGTTTGCTGTCTGATGCGCGTCATATTGTATAAACGATTAAAAAACCCAGTGCAGCAAACTGTATCAAATCAGTTTCAGAAAAGAAGAGACAAGTTGGCCTAAGCATCTTTATCAAAACCTCAGTGAAAAGATGCTGAAAAAAAAATGCTTAACAAAGAAACACACACACACTGCTTGACAGGGTAAAGGGATGAGGACGAATGCACGGAGCATAAGCCCTACCAGACATCATCATTATATAACAGCCGATAGCTAACATGGTCGGTAACTTGCTAACCTTGGAGAGAATTAGAGCGATACTTATCACTTGCATTGAAATCAAACACTCTATCTATTCAAACAAATATTTTTTGTCGTACTACATATACAATTCATTAGATGCAATAATTTTCCATACCGGTGCAAAAGTTGTTTAGAGAGGAAAATCTGCAAATGTACCCCTGTCTGGATGCTGCTGTGGGAATGACAGCTAGCTTAGCCTACAGAGGATAGGGCACAATGAAGGAGACACACGGCGCATGCGCCGTGTCATTGCAGCAGGAAAAAACAGAACCTATGTAAAAGGGAAGTGAAAGATAATCCCGATTCAAATTCTTCATCACATTAACTTCAAAATAATCTTAAATGACATGGAAGAATATTTAAATTAAATAATCTTAATGTATGCGCGTCTTTGTGTGTGTGTGTGTGTGTGTGTGTGTGTGTGTGTGTGTGTGTGTGTGTGCGTGTGCGTGTGTGTGTGTTGATCCTGGTGGCCAGAGTGAGAGACAGAGATAAAAAATAGATAATTTGAGAAGGAGAATAAAGTCTTGTACAACGTAATATTACACGTATGGCTAATAACATGTGGAGAATAAAAATGACGATATACGAGTTTAAAGCTTACAAAAATGCAAAAATCCCCTCAATATTTTTGCACACGGTTGGTTGCATAATAATAACCATTAACAAAATATTCAAATATTAGCCATAATATTGGCAATAAAGAAACACTACAGATGAATGTGTATTTATTGTACAATGATCTGTATTTTGAAAGCTGAAAAAATTATGGATATGATAGAAATACCGCAAATAGAACAATATAATTGGATGACCACTTTCATGTGCAGAAAGCCCCCTCAGCCTTCCAGTTTCTGACTAGGACATGCAGTGTGGATACATTACAAACACTATATAGCAGCAGCTAGTTAGATGTGGCTAACCAAGCAGTAAAGGGGCACTTGTATAGATCTCCTAAATTAAGGAGATGAATACATGGGGCCATATCCGGGCAGCAACAAAAGGTGGTGGCGTTTTAGCACGCAGCCCCTTTTCTCACTGTCCCACCCCCTTGGCCTCCATCATCCACCCTCTCCCTCCCCCAATACAGCGACAGCAAACTGGCATCAATGACCGTGTGCTATTGCAAACAGGCGACGTTTGTTATTTGTGTTGTACAAGCACTTCCCTTTCTTTGTGTTTTTAATTATTATTTTATAATAGTTCACATTAATTTCATTGTTTGGATTGGTTTTGTTACTTATCTCTTTTAAAATGCTAGTTCATTTTACTCCATTTATCATTGTCGGAGGATTCTTCTGCTCATTCTACATTCTTGTTTCCCCTTTTCGTGAGCATGAAGATACAGAAGGGGGCTAGATTACAGTAACAGGCCTAGGGGCGAAATGGTTGAAAAACCGGTTTATCAGATGAGACACGTTGGATTCAAACCCCCCTCGAGGCCCTCTTTATAACAAACTCACATGTTTTTAAATATAATAACAAATGTATAAAATATTTACATAATTTATAATAATAATATATTTGGGCCATTGTTATTACGTGACATATTAGTTTTTCCAAAATATCTTATAAAACCGAATTGCCTATTCATCAATTTCTAATATTGCATTCCGTTCCTCCTTAAATCTACGTGGTAAATATCGCGTGGAGGAAGGAAAAAACTCTGAAGCCCCGCCCAGAATACATCATCCACCCACACTAGTGGCCAACAACATCTGGGCGGGCGAGGGAAGTTTTACTGTCAAAAGTACACACTAGGCACGATCAACTTTTGCACAGTCCTAAGTCCAATGGTCCAAATTAAGTAGTACTTTATTATTTAACCGCACTGCACTTTCTGCACAATGCACCACCGTGCATGACTGCAGACCGAGCCCTGGCGCCACACAAGTCGATCCGATCAGATCAAATAAGTGAGGCTAGGCTAACGCAACCATGTCTGGAGGACCAGTGTTTGTGAACCCCTTCCATAGACCTCAGTGTCTGGCTGCTGCTGCTCCATCGGGGAAAGCCAAACTCACGCACCCCGGCAAAGCAATCCTGGCAGGTAAGTGCTTCTGAATTCGTTAATAGTGTGAACAGTAGGCTACACCCTCGTACTTGCCTCACAACAGTACTTGTGGACACGTTGCAGTTTGGAAAACAAGGGTACTACATTGGTTGTTGAAACTGGTAAGACTAGGTGTTAAGAGTTAAACGAACTGAACGTACTTCGTCTGTCGATATCGGTTATCATTTCCATTGTAGATTTAACTATATTGAAAAAAGGGGCGTTTCTAAAGGAAATGCCTTTTTGTCCTAACGAGAAAGGTTGCATCGCAGTGACAGGACATATGGAGAACTGACCTGTCACACATAAGTCATTTTTCTCGTATCTTGAAACAATTAAAATGTCTCTTCGCATTTTAGTTCATACTAAGTTTTCCTTTTGCCTTTCAGAGTGCATCAACTTTTAACATAATAGCAATACCCCTGTTTTGCATGTCTTCTAGGCTTTTGCAGCATTCCCTAGACAACTTTTATCATTTATCATTATGAATATGACTCCGGAGCTTCTTATCTGTCGAGTTGCATTCGTAACAATGACGAAGCACATTGATCTAATCGCCCAGTCCCTTCTGCACAGTTACAACAAAACTGTCTGTCACAACTACATGCAGTAAACACTAACCTTCCTGCTCCCAGGTTCAATGGTTAATATGCCACAATTAGCACACAGGTGAATTCATTCAATAAAGAGAAATGATTCACTGTTGCCTATATTCGAGGTGCTGTAGGCCTATTATTAGTAATATGTGTGTAGTGTACCTTGATATACTTTACAATGTGGTACGAGTATGCACAGAATATGGTGTAAAGGAGTCAAGGGCAGAACCTGGCCTGATTAAATGTGTTATGTCTTGATGGTGTCCACATAGCAATGACCTTATTCAACCAATGCAAGTATTATAGGCTTATGGCAGCCTTTCTATATCTGTAAAATGCCAAATGAACATATAAAAAGTACATTGAATGCAATGCATCGTAATAAACACTCACTAACCGATTGACTTTGACCGATTAGTCAAATGTAAAATCATTACAGAATAATTTACATTCATATGACTATTGTGATGGTCATATTCATACGTGTAGAAAATGTATTTGTTTTTGTATCACTGAGTCGTTATAAATTGCTAAACAAGCTTTCAGTCAATCTCGAGTCTAAAAGCTACAGTCCCAACCCAAGTCAAAACCTGTTGGTTTAGTCTACCGGTATGTTGGCCTTGATGTCCCCTATGCCTTTCCACACTGGTCATCCTGTGTGTGTGTGTGTGTGTGTGTGTGTGTGTGTGTGTGTGTGTGTGTGTGTGTGTGTGTGTGTGTGTGTGTGTGTGTGTGTGTGTGTGTGTGTGTGTGTGTGTGTGTGGAGGGGGGGGGGAATGTACGGTTAGAAAAGGTACATTTCTGTATTTCAGAGCTTACGCTTGTGTGTCTGTTTTTAGTTTCTATGCTGAAGGAGTTTGATGCGTTTTGATCCGGAAATTCATTTCTTCCTCTAACTGGGAATAAATGAAAGCAGATTGGAATGCACACCCACTAACGGCACACGCACTGCACACGTTGCACGATCCGGTGTAGTGCAGGACGGCCTCGGTGATGCAATACCATGCATGATGTCAGGGTGGTGGAGCGCATGCAGGCTCTTTGTTCAAGGTCTGATCTGGGATCGGGGGGGGCTCATCAGGTGTTCTGAATGAGGGACAAGGTTGAGGCAATAATGTCACGCTCAAAATGCGTAGTGTCCAATGGTCAATGTCTGGTTTATCAAGACAAGAGATACCACCAACGTTTCTGCCCCCCACATAAAAAAGAAGACAACTTAATAGTGTAAAGTAGTACATAGGATTTCAAAGTTAAACAAGGTGCATCAATTTGTGACTTGAATCATTTTCTAATCTTTGAAACTGGCAGCAAGTTGTGAACTCTATAGTTATGATACCATAAGATAATCATATGATTTATATTTATAAGATGCACCCCTTATGTTTGGATCAGATATATTTATGGGAATATTGAGTATTGAGAGTTAATTCCACTATTTGAATCCTACATCCTCTTTTGCCGAGATAAGTATTTCCCTTGTTGGACTCGACCAAGGGGGGAGTATCTTGTGGGCAGTCATGCTGTGATTAACTCAGCCAATCAGAGGCCTCGGTTGTATTTGCTGTTCAACTGCAGATGTGTGGCAATCTGTTTATTTAAGGTGGAAACTGGCTCGGAAGTATAAGGCAGTGGTCCACTTTACTACTATGTATAAATATATTATTGTTGACCGTGAATGTATACGCAGATGTATTACTTTTTAGGAATCCAAAATATTGTTTATTGTTGTTTTCTATAGTACACATAGAAAGTCAGATAAAATCCAATTACATTTTTATATGAGCTTGTTTCTACCAGAGAAGGAAACTACAAGGGTGTGAGAAAGGAATTTATTTGATAGATTATTCTAGATAGTTTTGGCTCATTGTCTACAGGGGTTTGGTGCCGTTTTGCAAAGTAACCCTCATTCCTTTTGAGGCCTGAGTGAGGAGCATGACAAAATAAAGAACATGAAACACAGAAGGGACTTTTCTGGCACCTGCTGTTGTTTTATGTGGTTTATTGACTGATTGTGTGTTTTGTTCCAGGCGGTATCGCTGGTGGCATCGAGATCTGCATAACCTTCCCGACAGAGTATGTGAAAACACAACTCCAGCTGGACGAGAAGGCCAACCCGCCCAAGTATAGAGGCATCGGTAAGTCACTATGGTTACACATACCAGAGGGGTTCTTTAGGGTTAAAGGACCCCTAAATGAACCAGTGTGTTACTCTAGGGTTAAAGTACCCCTTTTTTAACCAGTCTGTTGCTCTAGGGTTAAAGGGCCCCTATATTAACCAGTGTGTTACTCTAATTCCCCTTTTCCACCGGGGGGGGTAAGCTTCGGACCCAGCACGCCTTAGCCCAGTAGTAAGGGTGCAGTATAGCCCAGCTAAGTTACGACTGCTGTTTCCACCGCCGGCAGTACGCTTATGGTAGGGCGGGGTTTAGGCCATGTGGCGATAGCCGCGAGCTACGTAAACATCGTGACCTCATACCAGTCCCACAAAGTGTAGCCTGCTAATAAAGCGAAAGAAAAAGAAGAACGCCCACAATGAACAAAGAGCAACAATATAGGACGTCGAAGAAGGACGGCAAATTTTTCTTCAATAGATAAGCATTTTCTTCAATAGATAAGCTTTCGCCGTTGTCCAGAAATACCTCGCAGGTAATGTGTTTGTTAGTTACTATCCCCCTGTCGCACGGATGGGCTATTCTGTCGACCAAATAACGGACGACGTGTGTAGCTCAAAACTTGCCGGCACCCTTTCAGGCGTCTCGGTGCCCCAACAGAGGAGTACTGCGAGACGAGTACGGCTCAATACTGCTCAGTCCGGATCACGCCCATTTTGGTGGTGGAAACGCAACCCGCGCCGCACCTTTACAGACTGAACCGACCCGCACCCTCCGGTGGGAGTGCGCCATTAGGTTAACAGACCCCTATATGAAGCAGTGTGTTACATAAAAAAAATTAAATAATGAAATCACATGTGGAAGAGTCCTGATGGTCTAATAGATGGATTAGTCCATCTATATTTGGTCCGGCCCACTAGTGGATGAGAAATGTTTGAGGACTCTAAACTACTATTTGACCTATATCCTCGGATATGACTTTACATTTTTCAGCCTTCTACACTGCAGCTTATTTTTGAGGCTGTTGTTGTTGTAGCCCGATGATAATGATTCCAACTGTGTTTCATCATGGTCAAGCTTCTTTCTCTGTGGGTGAACTGGTTAGTAACCGAATGAGACATTCACAAATGCCTTCTCACAGTATCCAAATAGCAGCTAGAATTCACAACCATTTCCTTGTGTGCCGTTTGCACGGCTTGCCATATCAGTACCTGGTTTCATGTTTTAGCCTACCGAGTTACCAATAAATATATATTTTTTAAGAAGGACCTTGTGTCCAAATGTGATACTTTTGGGCCTATCAAACACTCAAGGGCCCCCAGTTGGTAGCGTATTAGATAGGATTTAAAGTATTTTATGGTAAGCCAGAATATACGGCATGTGTATGTGGTTAAAGGTTTAGAAGTGGAAAGCTGGTGTTAATCAAAGGCAAAGGTTTTCATTGTAGTGAAAAAGAGTGGGAATTTCCCTCTTAACTAATACATTGAAAACGAAGATATGAGAAATATTTAGTAAATCCAAGCGTGAGTGTACAGACATTCTCCTCATGAAAAGAACCATTCTGTATTCAGTGTGGTTCCAACTGTGCGTCTTTGTTATCTGTATGAGGAAACACTTGTGGACTTTGGCATGGTGTCCATTTGCTTAGATCTAGATCTATTTTGATTGGTTACGGCGTCAGGGACCATGACGTGCTTCACTGCCATCGCAAGATAGCGTGACCAGGGGTTTGACGGCCTTTACTTGGAATATCAATAATGATGGGCCCAAACTGAGAAAACATAAATAGAGTTCATATAAATTAGAGATTTTTTATTTTTTTTATTTTGGAATTAATTTGGAATTTTTAGTTTGGAATTCAACTTATGGCATATCCAAAGGTTTTGTCAATGGTGAGGCAGAAATGTGTTTGCAATGTTGAATTGAGTCCTTGATATTTTATCTGAGAGATTACATTTTGGTTTCGATCCCACTCTGCTTCATCTATGCTGTTGAAATATTCTCTCTTGACTCCAATCTGTCTCCCTCTGCAGGCGACTGTGTGGGGCAAACGGTCAAGGGCCATGGGGTGAGGGGTCTGTACCGAGGCCTGAGCTCGCTGCTCTATGGCTCCATCCCAAAAGCTGCCGTCAGGTACATCAAAAAAGACCACAACAACTTCACTAAACATGTCTGCACCCCCACACCTCCCATTAACACTTAGTTAGCATCCTAACTTAGCATCACCTTTTTTTGTGATGTTGAATATAGAATACACTCTTTTTAGATGAACTATAGTAAGCAAGTAGGTTGGTAATACCTTATTTATACCCAAAGTGGAAATTCTGTTGCCTGAACAGCAGTTTCTAGTCCATATTGGTGTTTCTGAAATTATACTATTATGTACTAATTATATATATAAAAAGAATTATAGGATAAAAAACCGACTGACCTAGTGATTCTCATTCCTGTAGCTACTCTGCACTCTGTCCATGTGTTCATTTGTCGAACCGTAGTAGTTCATTATTTTTATAGTTCGCTTTGATAATTCCCAGCCTCACTGAGTCACTTGTAAGTCACTTTTGATAAAAATCAAACGCTAAAGGAAAAGTCCTAAATGTGAACGTGCATTGGGTCGTGTTCCCCCCCCAGGTTCGGAGTGTTTGAGCTCCTGAGCAATAAGATGCGTGATGAGAACGGGAAGCTGGACAGCATGCGGGGCCTGCTGTGTGGGCTTGGGGCCGGGGTGGCCGAGGCGGTGGTGGTCGTGTGTCCCATGGAGACTGTGAAGGTGGGTGCTCCTTTCTCATCTCACCAGAAATAACCTACTGTTCCTCCATCTTGAAAACAATGAGGCGTATTATAGTTTAGAGATTACTGATTTTTTCCGTCGTGATCCCGGAAGCTCCTCTTGAGGAGAATTAATGAACGGCTTGGTTTATGATCCTAGATGGGTGTTTGCTTAGCGTAAAGGGTTGAAAGGGCAGGATGAATACACAGCTAATAGGTTTTTGTTATTTATTATATTGTATTATTGAATGATCGTTATTTGCTACCGCTGTGAACTATCGGTTTGTGGTCGAAGACTAAACAAAATAATCACTCAGACACTTTAAGATGTACAATTTCAGTTGTAGTGAGACCTATCACTTGAAATATGTAATCCAATTAGCCTATATAGATTGTGATGATGGTGTTTATAATCCCATCTGAGGCACTCTGAGTAGCAGATTTGGTTTCTGTATGATATTTCAGGGTCCATATCGTTTTATATCAGTTATAATAAAACGAATGCAGTGTCTGAAGAATTTAATGATACCATTGTGGTCTGTCATCAGGTAAAATTCATCCATGACCAGTCGTCCGCCAACCCAAAGTACAGGGGCTTCTTCCACGGGGTCCGGGAGATCATCAGAGTTGATGGTAAGAATAAAACTCCTCAAAGTTGTCCGTTCATTCAAATGGTGTTCAAATCGTTTGTTGGCAATAGGCATGCATATTTCAATGGTTTCATCCACCTGACCCACAGCAACTTCGAAGTTAAGTTAAGTTGAAATTGTTAAAAAAGCATTTAAGCAGAGGTTATTTGAACAGTAACTTATACGTATTATGTATTATATTATGTACTAACTTTATTAACTGTATTATAAACACAACTTTCGCTCTCTCTCTCTCTCTCTTTCTCTCTCTCTCCTCCTCTCTCCTCCTCTCTCCTCTCTCCTCTCTCCTCTCTCCTCTCTCCTCTCTCTCCTCTCTCCCACCCTCCCCAGGGCTGAAGGGGACATACCAGGGGCTGACAGCAACAGTGTTAAAGCAGGGCTCCAACCAGGCCATCCGCTTCTATGTGATGACCTCCATGAGGAACTGGTACAAAGGTAGATACAGTGTGTGTGTGTGTGGGCATTGTTCGTCTTTGTATGTATAGTTTGTCTTTAGTTTTTCACCTGTTCTTTGAAAGCTGTAAACACCAATGTTTTTTTGGGATAAATAAAGTGTTAACTTATCTTCTCCTTTATTGTGTATTTGTCTTTTTGTTTGTATGCGTGCTTGTGTTTTTTAATGTTTGCCAGCCGGCGCATTAAAGACGAGTTTGTTTATTTTGATTTAAAAAGGGGACGACCCCAACAAGGCCATCAACCCTCTCATAACTGGAACATTTGGAGCCTTCGCTGGCGCTGTCAGTGTGTTCGGAAACACTCCGCTGGACGTCATTAAGACCAGGATGCAGGTAGGAGCGTGGGTTAATTCACTGGCTGTCATCTGACCCACACACACACACACACACACACACACACACCACACACACACACACACACACACACACACACACACACACACACACACACACACACACACACACACACACACACACACACACTTATTTCTCCTTCAGGATGAATGAAGGATCTATCTGTCTGATATTACATATACTGTATATTACATACACTGTACGTGAACATAGAGAACATGGTAGGCTGTTGCTTAGTATTTCTTGATGTTGCAGGGCCTGGAAGCTCACAAGTACAAGAGCACGATGGACTGTGCCGTCAAAATCATGAAGCATGAAGGACCCAAGGCGTAAGTGTTCTCAGTTTTCTTACTAGATGGTTACAGTAAGGTGCATTGTGTAGATATTAAGGGTTTTTAAAGGACTACACAATTACAGTTGTAGTTTTCTCTGGTAGTACAGAGACAGATACAAATAATCATATTTCATTTCAGGTCGGTAAGATAAGCTATAGGAATTGGAATTCCAATAGGAATTGGAATTAAAGATATGGGAAAAAAAACGAAAATAGGAATATGCCAAATATACAAAAAAATTATTATGCACACTAAGGGTAGAATATAAACCAAAAAAGTACACGTAAACATCTAGACAGTTGAGGTATTACAATAAACATTTATTGTACATAAGACACATACATTATGCCAAAACTCGAAGGTAGTGACACTTTCCTGCCACTGGTTCCCCACAGGTTCTACAAAGGTACCGTTCCTCGCCTGGGCCGCGTGTGCATGGACGTTGCCATTGTCTTCATCATCTATGAGGAAGTCGTGAAGGCTCTAAACAAGGTCTGGATCACGGACTGAACCCTCCCAACTAACTTCCCAAGAGATAGACCCGGCATGAAGGGAAGGAGAGACGAGATTAGGCCTTATATAGCACCTCAACCAGGCCTTGGAGACGATACTCCCCTTTGGGTTTTACTATCTACCTCTGTGAGATCCATGCATTGATGAATGATGTCTTTGTCATAGATATTAAAGACAAAACAGCTCTAATAATATTAATAATAAGGATTTCTGAATATTACATACATCTCAAATTCCAAAAGGAGTTTTTTTAAGAGCTCAGGGAAAAGTGCGAAGCAGTTATTTAGCTAAATGCTTGATCTGGGGGGTTGGAAACACAGTTCTAATGGGGCTTTAGAAAGTTTATTTCTAGTTATGTTCTCTCATGTACTTAAAAAATAACACAACTAAATATTGTTTGAAAATTAGAATGTCACCAAAAGCCCATAATTTTTAAGAGATTTAGATACAAATGTTTTTTTGGTTCCTGTTTTTGTCAAAAGTATTTGAGACTTACTTTTCTTTTAATAGTTGCAACACTGGTGCGTCAAGTCATATGTTTTTTACAGAGGTGAAAACGTATGGAGATAGATATAATTTTATCCTATTTGATTGATGAATGAAAATGAACATCTACATGCCTTGCCTTAACTAATTGCTGTCACCTTCATGACAATAGTCATTGTTAACACATGTAATTATCACTGATTGTACCCTGTCATGAAATGTATGTTTTTTTATTGCCTTGGTACCATTTAGAGAAGTATACAATTTCACTGTAATATAGTAGGGAAGGGGAATAACTGTTGATTGTTGAATGTTTAGAGTCATGCTTTGAACAAGTGCCTGTGTAAGACATGAAGGGGTAATAATGAAAATGTGTAATTATTAATAAATTAGTTGTTGGAAATTATCAGATTTTTCTAATTAATGAAATAATGTTACATGCAGTGCAGATGTAGATGCTATCCAGCACCTTCATTGTATCCGTTAAGTTATGTTTGTTTTGGTTTGTCAAATCGGATTCGACCTGATTTGAACAGATTTTCTTGTGAACATTTGTATTTATGACATGAATGCAATGTTGTGACATGAATGTGTCTGCATTTCCAGACCATCTACAGCATAAGAGGATGATTAAAATACCTGTCAGAATACCGGTCTCCTTTATGATTAGGGAAATGAACTCAAAATATATTTTATATATGTTTAAGAAGTATTTTAATCGTCCAAGGATAATTATCTTATGTATTTGTATGTACTATTTGAATTTTATTTGTGGGGATTCAAAAATAACATTACTTTGCTTTTATTGACATTTAACAGGTAAGCAATATATTATATATTGATGGAATGATAACTTATTTCTTGAAAATAATGCAGACCGGTGTGTTTGGAGTAATTTTCAAAATCAGTTTTTGTCGCAACCCTAATGTTCTTTATTGAAAAAAACAGTGTAGAGATTAACATTTAACGTAAAAAAAAAACTTTTCACATGTAAATACACAAATAAACAACTGGTACTGATGCAACCTTGGACTTTCCGAGCCTTTATATATATTTTTGTTCATCGACCTGTTTAAATCTCTGAAGTTACACCGTTCAATGAAGATGAGACCTCCCATTTGACCTTTAAATAATAAATTGTACACGGTGCAACACCAATTTAATATTTATTATAAATAAACATTCTGTTTATTTATCATAAACTCGCTTTTACAATATCATTCCTTCGAAATAATGATTATGTAATAAACCACAGAGCAGACAGTTGGAATACTGTATCGCTCCCGCTGTGCTGTGCTCTGTCTGAACCCGTCCGCTTGCCGTAGTCTGCTTGTCCTCTTGAGGGCAAGGGAATAAAAATGCTTATGTTGGTTTAGCTATCGTAGCAAGTATTTTAAAAAATGTCTTCGAATGGATCCGGGACGAGGGGATTTTACTTCAACACGGTGCTGTCTCTGGCCCGGTCCCTGGCAGCCCACCGACATGCACCGATAGAAAAGGTAACCTAACGGTGAAGTTCTTCAAGGAGGCCCGATGTTAACCCGCTTAAGCTACCTGACACAGTCTGCAGGGGGTCGCTATTGACATGTTGACGCTTGAGATGACATATTCTGTGACATTTTACATTCTTCATTTGATCACGTTTTGTACGAACTGGGAATGGGCTTTAGCCTTTGTTAAACCATGCAATATACTAGTTAAAGCCACCTATTCCGCAGACACTTGAGTATTTTTGTTGTCAAAATGTTTCCATGCCCCATGGACTTTAAATGACCCTTAAAATGAATGAGTGCTGACTGAATATATCGTAATGGAATAAGGGTAATTGCTATTCAAATTATAACGGGACTTTTCATTGAACTGACATAAAACAACTCAACAACTAGCAACGTATCACCTTATTTTTACAGAACGGAAAAGTGTTTTTTACATGAAATATAATCTATGAACGTATGATGTTTAGTCTAATATAGTGTAGAAATCCGCCGGATAGAGGAAATATCCCCCATGATATTGGCTGATCCGTTGCTTTGGGATATGAGTCACGTCACGTGACCTCTCTCCTAAATGACAACCTCAGTGTTTATTGTAAATTCTGCTATGGCACAATATTCCCACTTCTGTATTTATCGTGGCTGGTAAGCATAAATGATAGAAGACAATAAACAAACAAAGCACTCATGGTCAAAACAAAGTATTTAATCAGCTAGGTAGGCAGGACGGACAGATATTTTTTGTCATACTTTACACAGGCACGGTCACTGTTACTGGTCATTGTATAATCAATCTTAATCGCCAAAGTGTCTGGATATAATTTTATTTTCCCAGTTTAGTTGCACATAAAACTAATTTGACGGCAGCCTTTCCATCAGCTAAAAGCTCTATAGTAGAACTGGGCACGTCTCAGGAGCTGGCACCCACGAGAGCTCAACTCATCACTTCTCTGTCATTATATGGTTAGCCTAATGACACCCAACTGTACCAAAATAACTTCAATTATCTGCATTGTTATCGCTGCCCCATTTGACGGCGAGTGTGCCGCTGTGTCCAGCTGAGAAGGGGAACCTTCCATAGCAACGCAGAACAACAACACTTCTAGGTTCCATCATTTCTATAAATGGATTCTGAAAACAACATTATGCAGTTACTGCCTCACTGTCTGGTTGGGCTGTGATGGGCGTTTTTCCATATCACTATCAGCCCTTGTTGGCTTGGTGTGCTGGGAAGAAGTATTATGGATCAGTGTATGCAGAGTTTGGGTCACACATAGGTGTCAAATATTCACATGCAGTATGTGGTGGATGTGATTCCGTCTTATGTTGACGTCTTGTTGAAAGGGAAGGCCATTGACCAAAAAGGCCATTAGCGACTTTGAACTAAAGTCAGTACAGGAAAGCAACACAACCAAAACATGGAAGCAGCACAGAGCAAAAGTAAACATACATAACAAAGATCAATGTAATAGACTGTAGAAAAACACAGTAATTCTAGTTTGACACGTCTGCTCATTGTTATCGTGAAGTTTGTACGGTAAAATACTTGTGATGCTTTTGGGGGGTCATTCAATGTGATTTAAAAATTCAAAGTTACAATCTGGTAAGGGGGAGTATGAGAATGCATAGGAGGACAAAGGCCCCCGCAGAATTGGACCATTTCAACAGGGTGGGTAGAAGAGTCTTCCAGCTCTTAGCCTAATTGCGCCATTGCAGATAAAAAAAAAAGTATGGTTTATGCAGTGCACTTAATTTAATGAACATGCTAGCCTTGGGTTCTACACTTCAACTTCTTTGCTTTGTTTGGCCAACCTAAAAACAAGATACTGAAAGAAAAGCCTGAGGAGGAATGCAATGTACTGTCTATCAGAAACATAAAGTGACAAACGCCGAATTCTGTAAGGGTGAGGGATGCAACCAGACACTGATGACATTTGATATGTCGGACACAAGTTACGCCTGCGTTTCTTTTCCTGAACCGCACTCATCACTTAAAATGCCTCGTTAACACCTGCCCAGCGATTGCCCTGGGTCTGCTGTGGTCTACTCCACTGTTAGCCTAGCTGAGCTGCCGCCCACTGTGACCTTGAACTGGTTGTGATGGTTGCTCTGCTCCAGGTCCAGAAGCTACACTGCATGTGTCCGGTGGACTTCCGTGGAGTTTTCCAGCTGGATGAGCGTAGGAGAGATGCTGTCATCGCTTTGGGCATCTTCCTGGTGGAGTCCAACCTGCAGGTACCGGGGGTTCATAACACTTTACACATGTTAAGATGCACATGTTAACATCTTGAGATGACACAGTGATGCACTAATAGATAAATGTAAATCTAAACAACGTCTTTCCGAGCTTTAATTTACTCTCTTATTTAGCTCTTATTGTTTTTATTATTTATCTTCCGTCGCTTCATTTTTATCACAGCACTTGAATTAGTTTGTATTCAAATCAGAAATTGTATGCTTTTATGGTTCTCAGCCTCACTCTTTATGGCGTTGATGAACGGCTCTTCTGATAGTGATTTGAAGTGTGACTCTATGCGGTGGATCACATGTTGGTGTGACGTATACTTGTGGTGTTTCAGCACAAAGACGCCATCGTCCCCTACCTCCTTGGCCTGCTCAAGGGACTCACTAGGGTTCAATGGATCGAGGAGAGCTCCGAGCGCAAAGGAAGGGGTAAAGATGTAGACTCTTTCTACTTTCATAGTTTTGGAGCTTGGGTGTTTGTCTCCCGACCGCAAGGTTCTCAGTTTGATCCCCAATGTCTACAACCCACCTGTAGGCATAGTGAGCAAGATAGCCTAAACCCGCCTGCTCCTTAATGCCATTGAATGAGCTGCAAGTTATTTTGGATGAATGGCTCAATAGTCATTTCTATGCACTACAGAGTCATGATAGCGTAATAATCTGTATTTCTGTGTATGTTTTGAAACAGATACACTCCCTGTAGCGGAGAACTTCAGCTTCTTCCTAGTGACGCTCCTGTCAGACGTCGCCCAGCGGGATGAAACACTACGAGGACAGGTGTGTGTGTGTGTGTGTGTGTGTGTGTGCGTGTGTGTGTGTGTCTGTCTGTGACTGTCTGTGTGAGTGTGTGTGTGTGTGTCTGTCTGTCTGTCTGTCTGTCTGTCTGTCTGTCTGTCTGTCTGTCTGTCTGTCTGTCTGTCTGTCTGTCTGTCTGTCTGTCTGTCTGTCTGTCTGTCTGTCTGTCTGTCTGTCTGTCTGTCTGTCTGTCTGTCTGTGTCTGTCTGTGTGAGTGTGTATGTGTATGTGTATGTGTATGTGTATGTGTATGTGTATGTGTATGTGTATGTGTATGTGTGTGTGTGTGTGTTATTGAGCTGGTTTCTGTGTTCCTTTATGTCAGATCCTGGAGACGGTGATGGACATAATGCAGGTGCTGCAGGATACCTGCAGAGACCCAGAGCACCATGACAAAGGTGCAAACAGTGCATGGTTCCTTTGTCTCTCTTTCTAGATTTCTATCTATCCCCCTCTTTCTCTCTCCTTTCTTTTATTTCCCGCTTTTCCTCCCCCAGTCCTCTCTCTTTTTGCACTTCTTGCTCCTTTTCTCTTCTCTGGCTTTGTCTCCCTCCTAGCTCCTTCCTCTCTCCCCTATCCAGGGATGCCATGGGACTGGAAAGTAGTGGAAAATGCTTAGATGAAAATAACAATAATCAAGACCTTGAAAGGGCTTGGACCAATAAAGAGGTCCTTAATAGTGCTTGGAATTAGCCTAGCGTAATCTCTGAGCCTGAGCTTCTTGTGATTCGTCATCTCCAAAACACCTATGATACAATCTTATACATATGGAGTGCTGGGCCATGCTTGATACACTCTCTTCCTCTCTACAGTATATCTCTTGGAATAGGTTAGAAGCATACAGCGATGTGCTGATCGCTGCTCTGTGTCATGGCTGAGCTCTCTCTCGTAGGCGTTCTTAGGTCAAATATGTGGCTGGTCGCCTAGGTAACCCGCATTGTTTAGCCCCCCCCCCCTCTGGTTTGGGATGGGTGTCAACCAGCAATCAAGAGAATAATGAATGAATGTGGGTGCTCACTGTTGCAATACTAAGTGATGTAATGTATTTCAGATGCTGTGGCCGAAACATTTTGTTTTAATCTGTAATCTTTATTGCTCACGACCTCTTCTGAACCACCAGCCGGAGCAGGGAGGAGTTTATGATAATAATAAATCATTTCTTCCTGCGTGTATACGTGTACATACGTGTTCCATCACAGTAACTGAGCGGAAGCTAAGGCCCTGTCCACAAATAACCGATTTTTGGGTCAAAACACATAAGTCTTGTGTGTTTCAGCCGACGAATCCGACACTTGTTCTCATGTTCAACATGAGAACAGACCAATCTGTTCTCATGTTAGGATTCATGTGGACGCCTGAAACACATACGATGACGTCATCGCCCCCCCACCTGCTGGGCGACGTCAGAGTCGCGTTGAATTATTATTATTCTTTTTTATATTTATATTATTTTTGTTGCTTTAAATACAGCCCCTTGGTAAATTAAATTACTAACTGTACATTAAAAAGTATTTCTGCTCAATCTAAAAGGTTTAACAACTGCCATCTCCTCCTCGACTGAATGTTTGTATACAGCGCGCAGGCTTGATGCGCTCCACTATTTTCTGTGGAGAACCAGCGCCTTGAATATGTAGTACAGCGTTTCTACAGCGCGATGCGTTTTCGCAATGAGTCCGTCTTTACGGAGATGTTTCTGAAACGCATCAAAGGAAAACGGAGGGGAAAAGATGGTTTACACCCGTGTGGAGCCTGAGTCTCTCACAGTAGCGTGCACATTTCCCTTTCCTTTACCTCTTCACCAAGCCTTATTTTGGGCCTGGAAAAACCCTGCATTTGTCTTTAAAAAGTGCTTGACATGTATCATTACGAAAGAGCGGGAACCCTGCCTACCTCTCACACGTTTTCCACTTTGGAATCCTTCTTACTTTATGATAAAGAAGGCCTGAGTTTCTCAAATGGGAAAAATCTGGATCGATACGTTCCTCACCATTCCCAAAACCCCTCCCGGCTCCTATTAACCCTCCCAACACTCCTCCCTTCCTCCCTCCCTTCCTCCCTCCCTTCCTCCCTCCCTCCCTTCCTCCCTCCCTTCCTCCCTCCCTCCCTCCCTCCCTTCCTCCCTCCCTCCCTCCCTCCCTCCCCAGAGTACCTGTGCAGGTACACGGTGCCGTGCCTGCTGGGCGTGGCCCGGGCCTTCGGTCGCTATAGCAACACGGAGGAGGCCCTGCTGTCCAAGCTGTTCCCGCGGCCCGTGGTGGCCCTGCCGGCGTCGGCCGACGACGGGGACGCCGCCCGCCGCCGCTCCTTCAGCGACTTCCGCTCCATCCTGCCCAGCTCCTTCCTCGCCGTGTGCCAGGAAGACTCGGCCAAGCGCAAGAGCTCGTCCGTCTCCGGGACGTCCCAGCAGGTGGGCGTCCGCAGGGGGGGGGTTAGGCCGTGGCTTTAGATAATAATAATAATAACAATAATAATAATAATAATTAATGATGATGATGATGATGATGATAATAATAATAACAATAATAATAATAATAATGATGATGATGATAATTATAATAAATTGGATTTGTGTTGCACTTTATATTTCAGGAATCTCTAAGTGCTACTGAGAGTAATTATTAAGAATTATTAATGTCGGTTAAAAGGAGAACCTATAAAAGACAATTTAGATACATGCTTTTTTTTTTTTAAAGATATGTTTTTTAAGTTTAGTTTAAGAACAGCTATAGTCAGTGTGGCCCTGAGGTGGTCAGCGAGGGCGTTCCACAGTCTAGGGGCAGTGTTGGGAAAAACGGTCTGTCTAGTTACTGGACCAGATGAAATGAGACGGAGAGGTAATAAAGTCTGTCGGCACGAGGACCTTGGATTTATTAAGTAAAGTGGCAACGGTTATACAGAGTCATAAAGCGTGAGAAATCGAATATGTCTAAGTCCCTAATCAGTGCTGATGGTTCGTCCGGAGCTTCGCCTCCGTGGAAGGTCTGCTTCAGAAGAAGATGAAGAGTCTCTGTGTGATACAGTTTTATGCTGTATCCTCCTCTCGATGAGGTGTGTGCGTTTGAGGTGTGTGTGGTTCTGTGTGTTTTTGCTTGACCTTGGCTCCCAGGCCCTGGTGTATGCAAGTGTATCTTCTTGTGTTCCTACTAACGGGGAAGAGCTCCTCAGTGTCTCCTTTGTTCTCGAAGTATCTCTTGTGTGCTCGAAGTATCTCTTGTGTGCTCGAAGTATCTCTTGTGTGATGAATTAATGTGGCTCTCCCGTTCTTGAGGATGACTGTTGCATTGTCTGAGTGTCTACCATTTGCCTGCTTGGGAAATGGGGCCTTGGCTCTGGCCTTGACCTGACTATATTATCATGTTTGTGTTATGTGTTAAAAGTTGACTATATTGTAATGTGACTGCCATGTGATGTGCTCATCAGGCTGGGGTAGGAGTTAGCTATATTTATAATGTACATGTGATGTACTCAGCAGGTTATTTTTCCCAACAGCAGCGGCAGGAAAAGGCCCGATCACCCACGGTGCGGAGCTTTGTTCTTTGGGCTTTGATGTCCCCATGATGCCGTTTGTGAAGGGCGCAGAGAGTTCGCCCCCGGCCGGTTGCCGTTTTGCTGTCACAATGCTGATGAAGCACATTAGTATGCCAAGCTCCTCGTTTCAGGGGTACGGCGCCACGACGCTGTGGTGACCGTGGGCAGGGCCCGCGGTTACGTCATTTGTTTCTCTCACTTCCGGCTAGAGCAGTCAGCGCAGGGCAATGCTCCATCTGGGTTCAGGGTAGCAGTGTTTGTCTTCCCTTCACTGCTTTCTCTTCGTTGGAACGAAACTCATTTTAGACAAGTGTGCTTCTGTACTGGGAGGTTGTGACACCTTTTATCTTTTCGAGTGCCGTTTTGACATTTACCGATAAATGGTTTGGTAAGGGCATCTATTAAGGGGAGGAAAAAATATATAAAAAACAGGCTTCCTCACTCTCCAAGTGGTCATCTTCAAAATATAAACAGGGACACTCTAGGAATGACATCAGCAAACGGAAAGCATCTGAGCACTGAGCTTCTATCTACATAACAAATCTGTAATGCACTGGGAGGAATGTGTTATTTGGGCCAAGAGGAAGTTGTCTGTATAAAAGTTTAATAATGTGGCGTGTTTCTCTCCCCAGGCTAGTCCGGAGAGAGTTGGTTTGATGCCCAGCTCTCCCACGGACCCCTCTGCTCCCTACTTCGAAGGTGAGCCCCTTAGAGACTATGCATGACCCTGCTGTTTGGATGTGGTTGTCGTTGGACATTGAGAGTTAATCATGCGACTGACACTGCAATCCAGAGGGATTCACGGGTCAGGCTGAGGACATTTTTAAGCATTCAATCAATATGAGAGCAACTTTAAAAATGTTAGTGCCTGGAGATCAAGGCTTTGATGGACAGGAATAGTCCTGTGGTAAGTGTGTTTGACTCCCAGATTAAAGGTTCTGGGTTCAGCCCAATGGCCTCAATCTACCTATAGGCATCCTTGAAGAAGTCAATCAGAATGCATTAATTCACAATGAATTATTAAACAATGACCAAAACAACCATTATCGAGTTAAAAATAATTTATAATTTAATATGTGACATCACAATGTACAAGCCCTATCATTAAAAAATCATTGGCCTGTCGGTAGGGCTGAACGATTTGGGGAAATAATCTGATTGCGATTATTTTGACCAATATTGCGACGTGATTTAATATGCGATTTTTTTAAATTGATTAAGTTCCTTATGTTCTGTTTTATTCACTAAAAGAACAATAAATCATTCTTTAGTATGACCAACACAACATTGGAAGCAGTCAACATGTAAACTGCTCTTTCCTTTAGGACAGGCCGATGTGTTGAGATGAATTGATATTATGACATCTTTATCTAACTATTGAATTGTAAAAGAAAAATAAATGTAAATCTTACTGATCTCCAGTCAGTAACGGTAAAAACCTCGGCAAAAAATGTTGTTGTTTTATCGCAGCCTTTGCGATTTGCATATCGTGTTCTATTACATCACGATTTCGAATTGAATTCGATTCATCGTTCACTTGTCGGTACATTTTATTACGTCTCTGTGTTCACTCCTTTGCTCTTATGCTTCGGAAATAATCAATGTGACATCAAAATATCACAAGCCCTGTGATAAAGATCCCTGTCTTATTGGTCCGTTTGTCTTTGTTCAGGCTCCTACCTGCCAGACGGCAGTGCGGTGGACCCTGACTACTACTTCTCCACCATCAGCTCCAGCTTCTCCGTGTCCCCTCTCTTCACCGGGAGGAGCCCCGGGGACTTTGACGTCCCCCTGGACATGCTCCGGCAGCTGCTGCACATGGTGCTCACACACCACCCCTTTGAACCATGACACTGCAGATCTTAACAAGAACAATAACACTAACAATAGTAACGACAACACGACTGATCCTCATCGACCGATACTCAACGGTATTAACAATAATACTACAGATAATACTACAGATAACAAAAAAAGACAATTCAACTACAAATTGAACGATAACTCCGAAAAACACAACCGATATAAATGATAACACTTGCAATATTAGTGATAACTGAAATCAATGTAACACTACCGATATTGAATATAACACGGCCGATATTGACAAGGAAACTGCTGATATTATTCTATATATAAGCAGTTATTAATTATTACGATCGATGTGAGGTTATTACGCTGCTGGTATAATCACCTCTGTCAATGGCTATCACACGTAAGATTTTATATACAACACTTCTGATATTAATTATAAGCCTACTAATGTAACTATTTTAACGTGACCTCTTATGGTCTTAAGTCTGTCAAACTGTTTCTTTAAATTCTTTAAATTTGCCTTGTTCTGTTTAGGTTGAACTGTTCGTCTCTGAGTCATTTCTGAAAACACTGGATGGTACTCTGGCAGAAGTCTTAGAGGTATGTTTTATCTTCACATGCCAATTAAACTTCATGATCTTAAAATCGTGTTTCTGTGTTTTTAGTTCTAACGCCATTCCACTGAATGTCTTTCTAGCTGAACCCAGGTCTCCACCTGTACTACAAAACCTTCAGCGACCCCCTGTACGTGGCCATCTTTAAAATGCTGAGAGACACGCTGTACAACCTCAAAGGTACGGACACCTCCGCTGCAGTGTAGCATTACAGGAAACATGAGGTCACATTAACCGTCCCTGAGATCGGGAAGCCTTGTATCCATTATCATATCTATTTTAAGACCTATTGAACATCAATAGCGCCCTTCTCTACTTTATCACTTAGACGTTGGCATGACGTGATTTTTTTACTACACAGATTTTGCTCTGCCATAATAATTTAATATGATTTATTTATGCTAAGGATCATGTTATACTGTACATTGCACAATGAACAGTTTAAAAGCTAAATTACTTATTCATTCAAAGATTTAGCATTTCTAAATTTGCGTTTAATATGTGTATAAATATTCTACTTGAATTATAAAATGTAACATATTATTATGATTATTATTATTATCATAGGAAGGAAGTATTTTGAAGTCTGTAGCTTTTAGTCGCTGAAGCCTCTTGTCCCTAACGCGCCCCCCCCCCCCCCCCCCCCCCCTCCAGACCTGCAGACGGGCTACGTGAAGGAGGTCCATGACTTTGTGCTGGAGCAGTTCAGCAGCAGCCAGTCGGAGCTGCAGAGGATCCTGCACGACGTGGAGCACCTGCAGAGCGAGCTGAGCCCCCTGAAGCTGCGTTGCCAGGCCAACGCCGCCTGCGTGGACCTCATGGTGTGGGCTGTCACCGAGGAACAGGGTAAAGGCCCTTTAACATGGTCAACCTGGTCCCCGTTTTAAACCTGGGTAGTTAATATGTCACACCATGCAGAGATGGGAGGTCAAATCAAATGGACTTTTCGAGGGAAGTTTATGTTTACCAGTCAATGTGCAGACTTAGCCTTAGGCCCTGTTGCAATATGATTGTTTGTGACCATACATAATTGAGTGTGTGTCAATCAAACTAAACTTACTCGATTTTGCCAATAGAGTTGTTGAATAATGTATCCTACATGAATACAGCAGTAGGAATCCAATAAATGTATTCAGTATGTTTTATAAATATCACAGAAAAATCCAAATTATTAAGTACGAGAGGCATTTTATATCTTTCTCTTTGTTTCATAATAATAATATATTTTCAAGCCATTTAAGTTGCCTCTGCGTATTAAATATACCCTCCTCCTCCCGGCCCTTCCCCGGGGTCCCCCCCCCACCAGGAGCTGAGAACTTGTGCACCAAGCTGTCGGAGAAGCTCCAGTCCAAGACGTCCAGCAAAGTCATCATCGCCCACATGCCGCTCCTCATCTGCTGTCTCCAGGTACCCCCTTCCCAGACTCCCCTCAGACCGCAGCAAGGGCTGAAGTAACAGAAACATGCTGGGTTTGGTCCCACGAGTACGCAGACTTGAGCAAGATGCTCTTTCGCCTACACAAGGCTAAATGATAATGTATGCCACTGTATGGTAACGTAATGTACCTGAATTCACTGTAAGTCACTTTGGATAATGTGACTTCACAGGCAAAAGGAACATAGCCAGTAGTGACATGTCCTATTGCCCAACACTTGAGACACACATGATCATAGGCATGTCGTTTGATTCAGGACTATGAAAGTAGAATCTGGCTCCTGCCTATGATGTTGAGTGGTTTGTTCCAGGGCCTGGGTCGTCTGTGCGAGCGGTTCCCCGTGGTGGCCCACTCGGTCACCACGTCCCTCAGGGACTTCCTCGTGGTGCCCTCTCCAGTCCTGGTCAAGCTCAACAAGTACCACAGCCAGTACGCTCCAGGTAGCAACACTGGACCTTCGCACGCACACAGACACACACACTGTGCACCAAATAATGAATAAAGACCTTTTTTAATTCTGTTGATGAAACTTCAGTCTGAAAGGCTCAACAATTCTTAGGTCAGTTAGGGACAACATATTGGAAAGAAGGGAGTTGGACTCCCAGTTGAGAGGTTCTGGGTTCGATTCCCAATGTCCACAGCCTAACCTGTGGGCCCCCTTGAGCAAGATGCCTGGCTCACTCCCACCTGCTCCTTAATGAACGCTGACCGTCTCTGAATCCCCCTGCAGCCGGAGCGGAGATCAAGATCCACGTGACCAACGAACACTCCCTGTCGATGCTGGGCTGCCACGCCAACAAGAGCAGCCAGGCCACCCTGTACGAGCAGCTCCGAGACATCTCCATCGACAACATCTGCAGGTGGGCACAACGTCTGTGTACACATAGACAACACTGGAGCTGGTGGGATGCGTGTTTTCTGTTATTCTGTGTATTTTCTTGTGCGCCAGTAACATGCCCTCCCTCTTCCCTACTTCTCTCTCCTCGTTTCCTCATTCTCTCTTCCCCTTTTGCCACTTTACCGCACTCATCTCCTTTCATATTCCTTTCCTTCTTGTCTCCTTTCTTCTCCTCCTTCATTTCTCTCCTCTTCTTCATTTCTCTCCTCTCTCCTCGTTTCCTCATTCTCTCCTCCCTTTACTTCTTTACTGCACTCACCTCCTTTCATATTCCTTTCCTTCTTGTCTCCTCTCTTCTCCTCCTTAATTTCTCTCCTCTTCTTCATTTCTCTCCTCTTCCTCTTGTCTCCTCCTCTTGCTCCTCTCTCCAGGTGTCTGAAGGCCGGTCTGACCATGGACAGTGTCATCGTCGAGGCCTTCCTGGCCAGCCTCTCCAACCGTCTCTACATCTACCAGGAGAACGATAAGTAAGTCAGGCTAGTGTGGCCCTCAGCCCCTTATCGCAGCGCCTGCCATGTAAGGCAATCAGCCTTGTAGCCACCCAGGTGGGGAACTGACCTTTGGTCCGATGTTACATGTGATTCAATGTCTATTCCAACCCACAGTCATGTCAACAGCGTAACTAAATCCCGACAACTGACAACTGACAACTGAAAGTGTGTCAGGCTTCAGTTAGGCCATTCAGTTCAATTCAATTCAATTTCTTTATAAGTATGAGCCAAATTCTACACGTTGGTTCCCACCCTTTGAACGGTAGTAGTGCTATTCCCCAACCAGTTACAACAAGTCAGAGATTGTGTCGCTGAGATATATTTACTTTTTTTTCGTGAATTAAGTATTTAATTATTATGGTGCTCATTCCAATGAATTAATTAAAAGTGGTACTCGGATGCCAGTTAATTAATTAAAAGTGCCGCTCAGATTTCAACATTGTCAGCTCAAGGACCAACAGCATTTTATCTTTTTGTAGGAGGTAAATGACCCTTGCCTTAAAATAAGAATTTGGAATGACCATTTAATGCTGAACATCTGATCAGAAAACACACAGATCGAGGTATATAAAAGGAGACCAGAACGTCTTTCGATGCATTAAACCCAGAGGAGAAACACCAGTACGCAAACACAGAGACAAACCCCGCCATAGCGCATCACAGCGCATATATAGACATACAAGCACAAAAGACAAACAGACATTAATATATACTGACAGGGCAGGGGAGTGGAAGGTGAGGAGCAGCGATTCGTCTAAAGATACGTCTTCAAACGGGCTTTGAAGGCGCTAATGCCGGTGGAATCGCACCAACCAAACAGAAGCACAACGTACGATCCACAAACAGTGACTCCCCCAGACCTTCCTCAAGCGAGCGCCCTGACCCCTCTGTCCTCCCCCCCCCCTCCCCCCCCAGGGACGCCCACATGATCCCGGACCACACCATCCGGGCCCTGGGCCACATCGCGGTGGCCCTCAGGGACACCCCGCGGGTCATGGAGCCCATCCTGCAGATCCTGCAGCAGAAGTTCTGCCAGCCGCCCTCCCAGCTGGACGTGCTGATCGTGGACCAGCTGGGCTGCATGGTCATCACGGGCAACGTCAGTGCTCTATGTCGCGTGTGTCCGCCTCTAATCCACGTTGTGACTAAGCCGTGGTGGGGAGCAGAAGAAGCAGTGCTTATCGCGACTCATTTCTAAACTAATCAACCGCTAATTCAATTATAATAATGACAATGTTGGCTCATTTGTACCCAGTGTTCCGGGTTAGATTAATGTTGCAGATTAAAAAGCTATTTACTTTGTAATATAAGTGACTTTTAATAGCGTAATGTTTGTACATTTTATTATACACAAATTTTATTATATATAAGCGGAAAACGAACTTCCAGAGGACAACAATAGAGAGCTGAGAAAAGACCAGCCTTTTGAGTTAAGAGTATGTTGCAAATTGTCAAGAGGTCATTAATCCATCATATGGGCCATATATTATCTCATTTTTTTCAAGCAATGAGGTCATACATAGGTTTATTTAAATGTTATTGTCATGTCAATAGGCGGTATCAAGAGCTGCCATGAGTATTATGAGAGAAGTAGAAGTACTCAACTATAGATTTACTTTGTTAAGTAGCACACAATGTAATTCCAGTATCTGAGTAGAAGTCATCAACTAATTCCTAACCATAATTATTATATTTTATAGTTCTTGTAAGCCATGCAGTCAATTGTATATTTAGTAACTAGTGGATCACTCTCTCTCTACAGCAATACATCTACCAGGAAGTGTGGAACCTGTTCCAGCAGATCAGTGTGAAGGCCAGTTCCATGGTCTACTCCAACAAAGACTACAAGGACCACGGATACAGGTGAGCCAACATCACGGGCTGTATCGCTGTAACGACCCTCCTCTTTTATTCAGTGTGTCCGTGGGTAAATCTTGAGAGAAGACAAATACAATCCAAATGAAATGTCCCATGTAGTCACATAACCTTACCGTATGGAATGATTAGATACGATTCACTCTATGAATCTCCGGGAAGGGAAAGTAGATGAGGACACACACGTGACGTAGACAACGCTGACAGCATGGCCTAGTGAGCTACGTCAGGCCAACACCACTCAGAGTGGGAACAGGAGTAAAGGACTGCATAGCTGTAAGAAACAACCACCGTGATCTAAGACGCACATCCTTCTTTTGACCACCCTTTCTCAGAACTAGCCACTACCTGTCCTAAACCTTTCCTATTTCCTATTAGATATTGATTATCTGATGTCCATTGGTATTGGATCAATAACGTGTTGCTGTTTTGTAAACATATTTTGCGTAAGGATTATGGTTCAAATAAAAAACAGCTAGGGACTTGTATCACAAATTGGCGCCAGCGACAAGTCCTATAATGCCGCGCATCATACAAACTCCACACATGGGTTGTTGTATTTGCCTGGACCCAAAACCCTCCCAACCGCTCTCTCTGGTGTGCAGACACTGCTCGCTGGCCGTGATCAACGCGCTGGCCAACATCGCGGCCAACCTGCAGGCGGAGCACATGGTGGACGAGCTGCTGGTCAACCTGCTGGAGCTGTTTGTTCAGCTGGGCCTGGAGGGCAAGAGGGCCAGCGAGAGGTCCATGGACAAGGGCCCCGTGCTGAAGGTAGCGCCACGCGGTCCTCACTCTGTATTCACCCACACGCTCGCTCGCTCAGTACTGATGGATTGACTTGTTTTGACTCCCCTAGGCATCGAGCAGCGCAGGGAACCTCGGCGTGTTGATTCCAGTTATCGCTGTGGTGAGTGGACAGTGTTCGTTCAGAGCACTGCCATTGATGCTAGCCTTCTTTGCTGTTATATCAAAGTACTAAGTTCGGGGTTCAATTCCCACTTAGGCCGTTCAGGTGGTAAGACCCCTTTGGTTAAAATCATCCACCATATGGTATATGTATCATTATATTATATAACCACCCAATTCGAAAAACCCATAGGCCTCACCCAGGACCAATCGTTGCGGTCCAGCAGCTAATCTGAGCTGCTACCGTAGCTGTATTCCTCTGAATGGACCAACGTGTTCTCCGCGTCTTTCCCCGTGTCTGTAGTTGACGAGGAGGCTGCCGCCGATCAAGGAAGCGAAGCCCCGCCTCCAGAAGCTGTTCAGGGACTTCTGGCTCTACTCCGTTGTCATGGGCTTCGCTGTGGAGGGATCAGGTAGATGATGTTGTTATGTTGTTGTACTCCCTGTGGGGTTCCTTTGCATGCAATGTTATGTTCTGTATCCATAGCTTCACTGCAGTGCCCTGTTTTGGACATGAGTCGATCAGCTTTTATTCCTGTTTTTGATTTATTGTTATCGTTTCTTACTGCCGTAGAGGGGAGGGGTAGTGGGGGGGTACCGGAAGTTACCAGGTTTGATACCCAGCGCTGTATTTCATAGTTAATATTATCTGTATTTCATAGGTTATATGCACAGGATTATAAAGTTCAAATGCTATGTATTTCATGGTTCATTTGAGTGTATTTCATGGTTCATCAGCTCTGTATTTCATGGTTCATAAGCTCTGTGTTTCATTGTTCATCAGGTCTGTGTTTCATGGTATATAAGCTCTGTATTTCAAGGGTCATCAGGTCTGTGTTTCATGGTATATAAGCTCTGTATTTCAAGGTTCATCAGGTCTGTGTTTCATGGTATATAAGCTCTGTGCTTCATGGTTCCTCAGCTCTGTGTTTCATGGTTCATCAGCTCTGTGTTTCATGGTTCCTCAGCTCTGTGCTTCATGGTTCCTCAGCTCTGTGCTTCATGGTTCCTCAGCTCTGTGTTTCATGGTTCCTCAGCTCTGTGTTTCATGGTTCATCAGCTCTGTGTTTCATGGTTCATCAGCTCTGTGTTCCTGTGTACTTCCCAGGTCTCTGGCCAGAGGAGTGGTATGAAGGGGTGTGTGAGATCGCCACCAAGTCGCCTCTCCTCACCTTCCCCAGCGGAGAGCCTCTACGCTCTGAGCTGCAGTACAACTCGGCCCTCAAGAACGACACTGTCACTGCGGTAAGCAGAAGAAAAACACACACACACACACACACACACACACACACACACACACACACACACACACACACACACACACACACACACACACACACACACACACACACACACACACACACACACTTAAGAAGAAGGTTGTGAAGTGTGTGCACACAGTTCAACGTGCACATACACTTAACCATAAACGCTTACACCTTGTTTCTTGTTCCTGGGACAAGGGGCTGTCCCATCAGTTAGTGATGGCAACAAAGTGAATTTCAAAACAGTTGAAATATAAAAAGTGTATCATCTTATAAACACTTTACTCTGCCATTGAGTCATAATTTGCCTATCATGACGGACTGGAGTTCCTTCTGAAATGAACTGATATACCCATGCACTGAATCGAGAATCAATCTCAAATCGATCATCGTTTAAAATTAAGAATCAAAACTGAACCAAATCACAAGATCCCGAAAGATTCCCACCCCTGCCTATGAATGGGCCTTCAGCGAGCAAACAAAGCGCTCTATAACCTGTGTTGATGACCGCTGACTAACCGACTGCACGGGGGCTGTGACGTCTCAGGCGGAGCTCAACGACCTGCGCAGCACCATCATCAACCTGCTGGACCCCCCTCCCGAGGTGGTGGGGCTCATCCACAAGCTGGACTTCGCCATGTCCACCTACCTGCTGTCCGTCTACAGGCTGGAGTACATGAGGTGAGCTGGGGGGGAACACACACACACGCACACGCACACACACACACACACACGCGCACACACACACACACACACACACACACACACACACAGTGTGGTGCTGTGCGTTGTGTTTATGGCTTGTTTAATGATGCCTGTTTGCGTTGTATCCATTGCTCCTGAGGGGGTTCATTCCCATCCACCCTTTAGCTTGTGGATCCGGGGTGGCCCTTCATGCAGGTGTACATCGTTTGTGTTTTCTCCCAGGATGCTGCGGGCTCTGGACTCGGAGCGCTTCCAGGTCATGTTCCGGTACTTTGAGGACCGGGCCATCCAGAAGGATAAATCTGGTAGGCGGTAATAATGGAGTTATGCTACAAGGAGGAAGTTAATTCACTTTATTGGTATAGCCTTTTTCACAGTGACACACTCAAAGGGCCACACAGGCCATTTATTTCAGCTTTTTTATGGTATTTATTTATTCATGGTTTTGTGTTGACCTGTAACCTGAACAGGGATGATGCAGTGTGTGATCGCTGTCGGGGACAAAGTGTTTGAAGTGTTCCTGCTGATGATGGCTGAAAAGGTAAGGAGAAATGAGCATCGTAAGAATAACACCTACGATTTAAGGCTTTGAGGGTAACGAGAGTGTTCATCGGTCACATGGAGGATCTGACGCGGACCTCCACCTGGATAATGTATGAGTTGTCTTCTTCTTCAGGCTAAAACCAAAGGCCACGAGGAGGAGCTGGAGCGCCACGCTCAGTTCCTATTGGTCAACTTCAACCACATCCACAAGAGGATCCGCAGGGTGGCTGACAAATACCTGTCTGGGCTCGCCGAGACGTACGACACGCTGTCATACACCACATCACTTATTTAACACGGGCCGTGCTGAAAACCTGCTCTGGGGAAATTAAATTAATCTCTCTCCCTCTCTTTCTTTGTCCTAACGGCGCCTCTTTCTACTCTCCTTGCTCTATTTATCTGGCTTTCTCTTACTTCTCCTTCTTTCCTTCCTTCCTTCCTTCCTTCATCCTTCCTTCCTTCATCCTTCCATCCTTCCTTCCTTCATCCTTCCTTCCTTCATCCTTCCTTCATCCTTCCTTCATCCTTCCTTCCTTCATCCTTCCTTCATCCTTCCTTCCTTCATCCTTCCATCCTTCCTTCCTTCCTTCCTTCCTTCCTTCCTTCCTTCCTTCCTTCCTTCCTTCCCTAGTTTCCCTCACTTGCTGTGGAGTGGGCGGGTGCTGAGGACCATGCTGGACATCCTGCAGACCCTGTCCCTGTCACTCAGCGCAGTAGGTCCCACTCATGACCCACCAGTCTTTCTTCCTCCACCTCTCAGTCTAACAACTGACCGCTCAAACCCGACATTAACGTGGACGCCCATGATGTGTTTTTCGCTCTGCAGGACATTCATAAAGATCAACCGTACTACGATATCCCAGACACACCCTACAGGATCACCGTGCCGGATACGTACGAGGCCAGAGAGGTAACTCGATCCATTTCTCGCCTAACAGAGCAAGCTGTTAACAATGCCAGAGTTCAATTCCCACCAGGGCCAACAATGCTAAGAATGTGTGTGTGTGTGTACATTATATTGTACGACGCTTTGGATAGTAGTTTCTATTCAAATGAGCGTTTTTCACCCATAGCGGCCATCTTGTTGCCATGATGAACAAATGTATTCTGCGTTCGGTTCCCTCCCCCTGCTAACGTTTAGAGCCAAGATGGCCACCTTGTGAATAAGGCCCATGGCTCATTTATTTAATTGTCAAATATACGAGAATTTCTCATTCATTGTGAAGAAGCAATGTGTAAAGACGAGATGTGTGTTTATCAGTTCAAACGTATATGCTACCTTTACGTCTGGTGTGTAGAGCATAGTGAAGGACTTTGCTGCTCGCTGTGGGGAGATCCTCAAGGAAGCTATGAAATGGGCTCCGTCCGTCACCAAGTCCCACCTGCAGGTACGCCCCCCTCGCTGATCAGAGCCGCTTCACCCTCAGCTGGGACAGGCTCCATGTCTGCTCCGGTCCGAACATTTAATACAAATGCATGAACTAATGTTCCTATAACTAGGATTTTGGGAATTTGTTGTGTTACGGTGACTTACCTGGGTATGGATGCCACAATTAACCCTGCAAACTATTGGGTTTAAAGTTGGGGCTTAAACCCTATGCCTTTTGGTTATTTTCTTTTGTAACCGATGGATCTTTTCTTCTTTTTAGGAGTATCTGAACAAGCACCAGAACTGGGTGTCGGGTCTGTCCCAGCACACAGGCCTCGCTATGGCCACAGAGAGCATTCTGCACTTTGCTGGCTACAACAGACAGAGCACAACACTGGGGGTGCGTAATAACTAGAATTAAAATAATCGAAGATAACCTTTATTTATTTACCGTATGTATTCAGTAGTGTCACACAAATATATATAATTGATTAGTGTAGCAGAAGATCATACATTGTTCAACAATAGGAACTAGGGCAGTAGGGAAACCAAAGAAGATCTTGGTCTACTGAAATTCCACCTCCTCTTTCGACCAATCAATTGGTTGAAGAATCAACAAACAAGGAGAATTTGATCGGACCAGCAAAATGTAACAACCGACCAGAAGGTGTCTGCCCTAATTAGAACTGCAGGATCCTGAGAATATAGCCCTGTGGGACACCGGAAAGTTATTCTCTATTCATTATGCATTATTTACCTGTGCCATTACTCTGATACCTGGTCCTTTATTGCTCCCCTCGTTCATATAGACTACCCAGCTCACCGAAAGACCCACCTGTGTGAAGAAGGACTACTCTAACTTCATGGCCTCTCTGAACCTCAGAAACAGATACGCGGGAGAGGTAAGTAACAACCAAGTACTAAAGGCATGCATCATGCTGATCCCGCTTCTCTCACTCTGTGTTCCCTGGTTCCCCGCAGGTCTCTGGGATGATCCACTTCTCCCAGGTGGTGCGGGGTCATTCGGACCTCAGCCGGCTGATGGTGAAGCTGATGGGGGAGGCGCTGGACAGCGGGCAGCCTGAAGCCTTCACAGAGGCCATGTTCAAACTCGCTGCCTTGCTCATCACCACCCAAGGTTTTCCGTCCATTTTTTTACCTCCCGATAATTTGGTTAGTTTTTTTTGTTAAAAAGATTTGTACGTCATCAATGGTCCTCTCCAGCTCAACTGCTATAGCGTGGTACTGTACTGCTTGTGTGAAGGGTTCAATTCCCACCGGGTCAACCCTCGCTCAAGTGCACACACTCACGACGGTGAAGGACCCTCACAATTAAAACAAATGTAAATGTATTCACAGTGACACGCAGTGTTTTGTACCAAAATGCAAACAATGCATGTTCAACGTAGATTCATGTTGTGGTGATCCTTTCTTGTTGGGTGTTGTGTTGTGGGCGCCGTTCCCCCAGACTTTGACCCCCAGCTCCTGCACCACCTCTGCTGGTCGCCCATCAGGATGTTCACCGAGCACGGCATGGAGACGGCCATCGCCTGCTGGGAGTGGCTCCTGGCAGCGCGCACCGGCATCGAAGTTCCCGTAGGGATACCATCTTTTAGTGTTTTACCTGACCCCTCCCTCTGTATTTTAAAGGGTGATCTATCCATCTTGCGTCGTCGCTGACACCCATTTGTGATGTCACAAGTGTATTGATTTTGAAATGGCTTATAGAAACCATCACACCTTGTGGTAAAAAGAAGCTGTCCTCTAGAGTAACAAGTACAATTTTAGAGTCTATATTGATCGTTTTGGCACTTAGAAATCGTTGTAACATCATATCATGAGGTCCCTGCCCGATTCCTGTCCCTCATATTGTCCATCCCCCCACTCTCTGTCTGTGTGTTGCTGTGTAGTTCATGCGTGAGATGGCGGGGGCGTGGCAGATGACGGTGGAGCTGAAGATGGGGTTGTTCTCAGACGCCAAGGTGGAGGCAGACCCCCTGGCTGCCTCTGAGGAGAGCCAGCCTGTCCCCTGCCCCCCTGATGTCACTCCACACCACATCTGGATTGAGGTAACCTCCCACCGAGTGAATGTGTGGGTCTCGGTGATCATTCCACCTAGAAGATGCACCGAGACACATTCTGCTGTATTCCTCACTCCTCGCTTCCTGAATCTCCAGATGTACTCCTTAATTGTTTGTTCCCATTAACCCAATATGTAGTAAGCTAAGAAGCATAAAGCAGCCATCGAAGTGGCTTCGGACAGAGGATAGAATCACTTCCTGCACATGAAGCAGGTTGTCCGAAGGTTGCAATTGGTTGAGATCTTCAGCCGTCGTCATCGTCTTTAATGACCTGAACGAAGCAGCTCAGCTCATCCACTAAGTGTTTACCTCATCAAGGGCGTAGTGAACGAGCGATGGCGGGAGGGCGTAGGAAACGCCACAAGGCCTCAATAGACGAGGGGCCTCACACTCCTTCTCCTTCGTAGTTCCTAGTGCAGCGGTTTGAGATAGCAAAGTACTCGAGTGCCGATCAGGTGGAGATCTTCGGCAGTCTCCTCCAGCGCTCGCTGTCTCTCAACGTGGGCGGGAACAAGAGCAGCCTGAACCGCCACGTGGCCGCCATCGGATCCCGCTTCAGGTACACACACCCATACATACATACAAACACACATAGATTCACACGCACGCACCCGTGCACACACACAGAGTTGGTTTCCTTGTTTTAGTCAATATTTTGACTTTTATGTGTTTATGATAATTTCTTTTTTCAGCTTGTATAGTTTATGTATGAGGTGACGTTTGGGGCAGGATATTGTAGTTCAAAGAGTCATAGCCTACATTTTGCAGCCTTGAGCAAGATGTCCTCACCCACAACTCCTGTGGGTTAAGAGTTCAGTGCCATCACCTTGGACAAAGGGGTCTGCTAAATTATTAATAATTAGTAATTGTATAGTAATAGTAAAAGTAATTGTATGCTTTTACCATTTTTCAAAATTATAATTATTTTTTTATTAAAATCTTTAACTTTTTCTCTGTAATAACTGTAATATCCCACAGGCTGCTAACCCTGGGACTGGCTCTGCTCCACTCGGACGTGGTCACCAACACCACAATCAGGAATGTGCTCCGTGAGAAGATCTACTCCACAGCGTTTGATTACTTCAGGTATAGACACCTATAACTAAACACACACATGGATTGTTTTTCTGAAACACTGACGTATTCTTCCCTCAGAAATTGCGTTATTATTATTAACTTTAACATACAGTAGGCTCCACAGAATATTCATTGAATAGTTAATCTGTTTACAGTAAGGAACGAGCCCGATCACAATATCGGAACAATCAATTTTAGTAATTGCTAATCCCTTTTAGACCTCTCAACAAAGTCAGTTTTCTGAATCATTCTCTTACAAACGTCATTAATTGAACTTTTGTCCAATCACACAATTTCCGTTCCATACTGACCCTTGGCCTTGCCCCCCCCCCCAGCGTGGCCCCTAAGTTCCCCACCCAGGGGGACAAGCACCTGCGGGAGGACATCAGCATCATGACGCGCTTCTACGCCAGCATCCTCTCGGACAAGAAGTACCTGGCCGCGTGCCACCTGGTGCCCCCCGGTGAGCTCTGCACCACGCCCGCGCAGAGCAGCCTCTCTGCCGGGATATTCGGATCGCTAATCGTGTCCAGCACCTCTCCGATTTCCCTCCTAAGTAAGCTTACCGCGGTAAAGACCGGCTGCCACTCGCCTGCTGCAAGGGCATGATGGTGTTTTATTTTTCTTCATATTTTTCATCATTTTTTATATTTTTTCATCATATTTTTATTTTTTTCATTTTTGCTGCCGCCAACTCAAATTCTCCGCCGTTATCCTCACTGGCCTCGTTTTTTTTTATTGTTCGGATTTGACTATTTTGATGTGTATATTTTATTTTTCTCAACTCTCTTTTGCTGTCTGGTTCTCTCCTATCTCCCTTCACTCTCATTCTGTCTCTTCTCCAGAGGGTTTTATTATAGCATTACATTTTCTTTCCTATGTGTGCTCCTCCAAAGGGCTTTACACAAAGCAAATAAAATAAAACAAGCACTTGAAACTGAAGATCAGACCAGTCAGAGCAGTACACTAGACAGTAAATCAACAGATGAAACAATGCATATTTATTACAATTATAAGGAAAACTAATTTAAACTATAAAACATTTGGTGCTAAGAGATCAGGATCTAAATTGAAGGCATCAGTTCGACTCTCGACTCTCTCTCTCTCTCTCTCTCTCTCTCTCTCTCTGTTGCTCTCTATCTCTGTGGCTCTCTCTCTCTCACTCTCGCTCTACCCTCCCCCGGCCATGAGGATAAGCATGAATTTGTCACCGCGCTACATGTATGGTCATCATCGCGTCTGCACGCTTCCCCCCGCTCTCACCTCCCCTTGCCTGCCCTAAAGAAGAGGACAACGAAGACGAAGGCAGAGGAAGATGTTCCAGACACTACTGATGGATCTACTTCCGCTGATGATGAAGATGATCCAACGACAAGCAACCTCCTCTCCATTCTCATTACACAACTCCCTGTTCGAGGTAGAAGAGTCCCTCGGACCACAGATACCAGATGAACTTCATCCACAAGCCTTCTCTTGTGAAGGTCTACTATCAGCCAGTAGTACCTTACCTTTGTATCTGTGGTTCAGGATTGACCCTACGTCTCCAACCCATGTTCCCGGTGTCACATTGAGCCATCCTTTAAAACTGCATGACAGTCAAAAGAAAAAGAAGCAAAAAAAAAGCCTGACTCATGGCTGCAACTCATTGAGCTCTCAGTAATCTTCCCCTTCACCCGATCATCAAACAACCATCAATGTGCATCATTTTTACCATGTGATCTGTTGCATGTTTGTATCTGTGTCTGTGTTTGGTTTTACTCACATGTGGGATTCACTGGTGTTGGCTAGAGAACCTAGGGTAGAAGATATTATATTCTTTCAAGCAATCTGCTACTAAAACGGCTTACTTTATTTAGTATGTGTTTGACACCTTTCTAACACGATTATATGCAACACTTTATAATGCTTATAGGGCACTATTGATGGATATGTAGGAATATGAGTCACGAACGGTACCAGCAGTTCCTTATATGCAAATTTGCAGTGTTAATTCAAATTCAGAATACTTCATCACTGCTTAACTGGAAATTCAGTCAGAGACAAAGAGTAGGCCTTTCAGTTTGTCCTCCCGGCCCGCTCTTAATCGCTGTGTGTGTGTGTGTGCGTGCGTCCAGACAACCAGGACCCGTCCATGAACAGCCTATCGGTGATGAACGCCCCGGACCTCCGGAGCAACGCGGACTCCAGCGCCCGCTCCCAGGCGAGCGGCCAGGGCTGGATCAACTCCTACCCTCTGTCCAGCGGCATGTCCACCGCCTCCAAGAAGTCTGGTACGCTAGCACATGTTAACGTTTGAGGTGATCGTCATTTGGTTATTGGGCAGAGGGTTTTACACAAAGTGACCTGCATGTCGGGCTGAGAAAACAGTCAATGGAGTCACCGCAAAAATATTCCAATAAAAAAAAGTGCTGCACAAACTATAGGGGACTGAGTGTAGAGCCTTGTGGGACACCATGTTGTTATTCTCCCTTCGATATGCCGTCCTTGCTCCAAATGGCTTTCTCCGTACACCAAAATACATTTGAAGATACTATTTGTATTCAGATCTTGTTTCAACCCCTCCGGCTTCCTCTCTTAGGCATGTCCAAGAAGAGCAACCGAGGGACCCAGCTGCACAAGTACTACATGAAGCGCAGGACGCTGCTGCTCGCCCTGCTGGTGAGCGTCCAGAAGCACACCCACTTTCCCTTGCTTCCACCAGAAACCAAACCTCTCATGAGAATATGTTCAAATCTCAGATAAGCGGTATACCTGATGCATGTGTGCGTCTTCTTCTCCTTATTTATCGAACATCGTCTCCCCCCTCCGTCTCCCTCCGTCTCCCTCCGTCTCCCTAACCTCCCACCCCCTCAGGCCAGTGAGATCGAGCGGCTGACCACGTGGTACAACCCGCTGTCCACCCAGGAGCTGGCCATCTCCACGGAGCAGTCCCTGGAGACCAGCATCGCCAACTGGAGGTCCAAGTACATCAGCCTGACGGAGAAGCAGTGGAAGGACAACGTCAACCTTGCCTGGGGCATCGCGCCCTACCTGGCCATGCAGCTGCCCCCCAGGTAGACCCTCGCTGGTCCTCTGTATCGCTGTCTCTCTGACTTTTTCTATCGCTCTCTCTCTCGCACTCTCTCTCGCGCTCTCTCTCGCAATCTCTCTCTGTCTGTCTGTCTCTTTCGCTCTCGCATTAAATCGCACATAGCAAAACATGAGTTGTATCCCCAGGTTTAAGAACGAGGCGATCGTAGCGGAGGTGACAAAACTAGTGAGGCTGGACCCCGGGGCGGTCAGTGACGTCCCTGAGGCGGTGAAGGTGAGACGTCCCACTGGCCTCCAGGACCACTCACACACACCTGTCTGGAGGGGGAGCAAGAGATAGAACTACGAGCCCATCCAGACAACATTGATTATTACACGCTGTATACACATTTGTATTCATTGATGAATTAATATTATCAAATAAGAATAACACAGACAGCTTCACAAATATTGAACACCAATATGTTAGACAAAAGCAGGCCGATCTCAGACACCACTGACTGTGCCTGTTGACCTCTGTCTCCTATACTAGATGAGGCCCTGATCAGACAGATTCATCATAACGCTGTATGGCGGTAGCTGACCCCTGCCTGTGTGTCTCCACCCCCCCGCGGCTCTCTCTCTCTCTCTCTCTCTCTCTCTCTCTCTCTCTCTCTCTCTCTCTCTCTCTCTCTCTCTCTCTCTCTCTCTCTCTCTCTCTCTCTCTCTCTCTCTCTCTCTCTCTCTCTCTCTCTCTCTCTCTCTCTCTCTCTCTCTCTCTCTCTAGTTCCTGGTGACCTGGCACACCATCGACGCCGACTCCCCTGAGCTCAGCCACATCCTGTGCTGGGCGCCGGCCGACCCCCCCACCGGCCTCTCCTACTTCTCCTCCATGTACCCCCCCCACCCGCTCACGGCCCAGTACGGCGTCAAGGTGCTGCGCTCCTTCCCCCCGGTGAGGCGTCCCCTGGCTGGGCCCCCCCCCCCCAGTCCCTCTTTCTTCTTCTGATGTCAGAGTGGCGGGTTGTAATCGATCAAAATGAGTGAATTGTTCGTGACACCAATCGTGTTTCACACAAAGGGTTAGGAGGTTGATGAATTAATTATATTTGATTTACACAAAATATTTAATTCAATTTAAGAACATGATCCTGGGAAGATACAGGTAGTAAAGTTACCAAACATACATTCAGTACAAACTTTGACATCGTGGCTAGTGAATACAACGGAAACTTAGGTGAGGGGCTCATGGCGGGAGTAACAATTTGAACGTGCATCAGACTATGAAGAAGACTGGATACATCTGCAAGGCTGCAAGCCGGTCAAAGGAATTTTACAATACAAAGAAGTCTTTAGCTTGGCGTGGCCTTAGTGCCAGACTACAAAGGCCTTTATGATTGATTCGTGATGATGTGAACAAGGTTGATATCATTTGTAGATATTTTGTATAAACATTACAATTAATTATTCCACAACAGATGTGCATGTGGCAGAGCTTCAAGGAGGACAATAACGTTGTATCATCATTGTCTGACGGCTTTTGATCGTGATTTTATTGTTTTTGGACTCCAGGACGCCATCCTGTTCTACATCCCCCAGATCGTGCAGGCCCTCCGCTACGACAAGGTGTAGTACCACCCAGACCCCTCCCTGCTGTTAGAAGTCGTGTAGGACTTCAATGGGGGCCAATTCGTTGGTTTGTCAACTGACAGAAAACTGACTAAAACTATTTCCAGATTATCCAAATTATTGTATTTTAGCAATCAATTGCTTTTCTCTGACTACTTCACTTTTTTATAATAATATACAATATCTACGTTTTCCTTTTGGGCTCCAGGGAGATGGTCATTTGCCATGATCTGTCATTACTTAATCATTACGTATAGAAAACATATTTTATTTCATACATTATTATGGCCTACAGAAGGGTGAAGCTTCAGCCATAGCAGACTGCTCCATATCCCAGCCCTTTGGCTCTGTCAGGTAGCATGGTGAGCTCGTTGACCCTGACATGGGCTCTGAGCGGTGAGAGGTACTGACGGAGCTGGGACCCTCTGTCCCTCCCAGATGGGCTACGTGAGGGAGTACATCCTGTGGGCGGCCCAGACCTCCCAGCTGCTCGCCCACCAGTTCATCTGGAACATGAAGACCAACATCTACCTGGACGAGGAGGCGCACCACAAAGACCGTAAGCTGCAGCCCTAGCTTCAGATGTCCTGGTGATGCACACACCAGCATGGATGGGCTCCCCTTTATGTCATTGTTTTCAATCCTATCAAATGTATTGTATTAACAAAGATTAGTTATTGCATTAGGGCATTTATTGTCCTTTTCTTCTTGTTTATATTTGCTTTCCCTGTGATTTTGAAATTCAAACCATCGAATTCTTGATTTAGATTCAAATGCATTGAAATGGTATGGAAAATTGTATTTTCCATACCCTTAAAACATTTATTTTTACCTTAATTTTTTTTTTTATATATACTTATATAGGTAGTATCCATCATCTCTTCCTCTGCCCAACACACGCGTACGCCCTGCTACAACACATCCTATTGGCATGGTTAGCACCTTTAGCATGGTTAGCATTTGTGTTAGCGTTGTTAGCCCAGTAAACCCATTGCACCCCCCCATTACGATCCACCTCCGTGGATCCGTGCAGCCGACATAGGGGAGCTGCTGGAGGAGATGGTGGAGGAGATCACGGGCGCTCTGTCCGGTCCAGCCAAGGACTTCTACCAGCGGGAGTTTGACTTCTTTAACAAGATTACCAATGTCTCCGCCCTCATCAAGTTAGTATTGTTATGCCAACAATATAAATACGTTTAAATGAGTAGAAATGGTTCAAGGGTGGTGCATAAGATCATGTAATGCATTCCAGTAGCTTTATTTTTTCGCTGAATAGTCTTTCTATGGACACGTGTAAAGTTGTATTTGGTTTCTGTGTGTAGTATTTTATCTATGGGTAGTACTCTATCTGTTCTTAGTGCTAGGGTACTCTTAACACCATGCACCTCAGCAGTGTCTGCTTCAGGCTTCTCATCTTCGTCTTTTTCATCTACCTGGACCTCAGGCCCATTCCAAAGGGAGAGGAGAGGAAGAGGGCTTGCCTCAAAGCCCTGTCAGACATTAAGGTCCAGCCAGGTAATCACACCTGCCGTGACAGTACCCTTGTAAACCTCCCGATAAATCAAACATTTATCCATTCAAGTGTTTGCTTTGTGAACATGTTCAAGTATTCCTTGATTTGCATGATTGATTCTGGCTCGTGGAAGGTAACCTCGACTTCGTCTCGGGCCTAAAGCCGTCCACGAGCCGGGCATATCAAACTGTTTATTGCCCTGCCTCTCTGTGATTATCCCTTATTATGTATTATGTATTTATGAATGTATGTATTGATGTAATTATTGATGTATCTTTTTATGAATGTATTTATGATTGTATGTATGTATTGATGTATTTATGATTGTATGTGTGCATTGATGTATTTATTTATAGATGTATGAATGTATTTATTGACGCATTTATGACTGTATGTGTTTGTTGTCGTCGACAGGCTGTTACCTACCCAGTAACCCTGAAGCTATAGTTCTGGACATTGACTACAAGTCTGGGACGCCGATGCAGAGGTAAACACACAGCAGCTGTTTATATTCCAAATTTACCACTATTTAGTTTTAGTTGCCCTACCCCCTCCTACTCCTTAATGTCATTAAGGAGTAGGCATCTTGCTCTAGGATGCAGGTAGGTAGCTAGGTAGGTGGCGGACATTGGGGATCGAACCCGGTGCCTTTCAGCTAGGAGCAACACCCTGGCCACTCAGAGGATCCTGCCTCGGTTACCCTGTGTGTATATGACTCCTGTGTGTACAACATGTTGTGTTTCCCATGGCGTGTGTCCCCCCCAGCGCTGCCAAGGCGCCCTACCTGGCCAAGTTCAAGGTGAAGCGCTACGGGGTGAGCGAGCTGGAGAAGGAGGGGCTCCGCTGCCCCACCGACTCCCCCGACGAGGGGGACGAGGGCTCGGACGTGGCGCGCAGGATCTGCTGGCAGGCCGCCATCTTTAAAGTGGGAGACGACTGTAGACAGGTACGATGCTACGCTGTGCGGGGCTAGGCTAGGGTTCTCTTTTATTTCTAGTATAATATTCACATGCTCATTATTATCATGGGTACAGATTATTTATTTATTTTTGCTTTGCATTTTGCTTATTTTATATATGTTTACTGTGTTGTTACTTGCCTACTGTACATGGCTCCTTTAAAACGGCTTCCATTGATAAATAAAGGTTTGATTGATTGATTGATTGATTTGATGCAGCGCTCCACTATGCTAGGCTACACCCTGCTACACTACATTATGCTAAACAGCACCATGTAGCTCCCTGGTCGTGTTATTAAGCGCGTCCCTAGCAAAAATGGCCACAGTTAATCCACTATAGATGTGTGCCGACACCTTCATTCACTATCACTATCACTATCACCACCAGCATCACTATCACTATCCCTATCACCACCACCATCACTATCACTATACTATCCCTGAGAGGAGAGCCTTCCTGCAGCCCTAACGCTCTCTCTGTTTGTGACGGTGTGCTCCCGCTGCAGGACATGTTGGCTCTGCAGATCATTGGCCTGTTCAAGAACATCTTCCAGCTAGTGGGCCTGGACCTCTTCGTGTTCCCCTACAGAGTGGTGGCCACCGCCCCGGGGGTAAACAACAACAACCAAAACAAAAATAAGCTCTAACCTCCTGTCACTTCGTTTGCATGCATGACTTCTTATCAGCTGACAGGGTTACAAAATAAACCACAACCTGGAGGCATTTCTTTAAAGCGATGTCAGGGGGTTAGGCTCTCCTTTAACTGTCTATCTTTTTGTTTATTTGTCTGTGTATTTGTTTGTCTTCCGTTGTCCCCAGTGTGGCGTGATCGAGTGCATCCCCGACTGTAAGTCCCGGGACCAGCTGGGCCGGCAGACAGACTTCGGGATGTACGACTACTTCAGGAACCAGTACGGGGACGAGTCCACCCTGGCCTTCCAGAAGGTGGGGACTAGAGCTCTCTGTTGCACATTTTAATTCCTAGCCTACCATATAAGGGCATTACAAATGACCAAAACATCTGAAAACATAAAGGGCCCCTATGTTACCATCTGTCTGTTGATGGGCTAATATGAGGGATTTCAAAATATTTCCCACAAGACACTCCCACAAGTGGCAGTATCCCCTCAGATGTAGGGTAATGGACAGGTCATCTCGAGCCCTTTCCAGTTGATTCAACAGTCCACTCATCAACTCCTTCCAGCTGGTCGGACACACACAAAGTGTGTTGTTAAAAAGGCCAGATTTGATATTCTTTATGAATTTAAAATGCTGACAATTCTTACAGCAGCGAAAGTCATTTACTTCCTGAAACGTTGCGTGTCAAACATACCACAGAATGCACTTGTCCAGTCCTTTAACTTCCTTTGCAGTTTTACGGCCATCATGTTGTTATTATATCAATATGTATTGTGTGCTGTGCATTGTATATATTAGGGATGGGCAAAATGATTCTTTTCCGGGAACTAGTTCTTTCAGTTCAGTTCACTATAACGATTCGTTTATTTGATTCGTTCGTTTTGATTCGTTCGTTACGTCAGATTACATCTTAAAAAAAATTAAAAATAAAAAAACTTTTTTTAATAATATATATATTTTTTTAATTGGTCGTGGGTCCGGATATGTCAAGACCGCAGTCCGCCGTTTGGAGATGCCTGCTTTATAGTAGGTCGAACGTCCCACCAATATTTATACCACTTGCTTACTCTCTATATTTCATTCATGGTTTTACATTTATAATTTTATTTTACTTTACATTTAATTCTTCATTGATCAGGCATTACAGAACTTGCATGGTCATAAATAAAAAATACGAACTGCAGTTTAATTTCTTTGTTTGTTCTTAAATTGACATAGAGTGGAGCAAAGACTCCTGGGATTGGGAAATGCGTTTATCCAATAAACATATGGAGGTCAAGTCTATTTTCGAAAAAATGTAGGGGGATATATGAGTCGAATGGTATGACCCAAGATACGTCAGAGAGAGAAAGCGCGCATATTCGACGGTACCGCCTTGTCATTGGTTTACCCAGGTGCCATTCCAACACCATTGCTACCTCTCATTGGCTGAATCTTTGAGGAAGTTGTAAACTCAATCAATATAAGTCGCGGGGAGACGGAGCTCTGTTCGTTTGTATATTTTATTTACGTGACCATATGTTTGGTTGATGTTAAAAAAAAAGAATCAAAGAACCAGTTCTTCTTGTTTTGGGGAACCAGTTCTTGTCGTTCACGTTCGGGATTCGTTCGTTGTAACGAATCAGTCGCGACCGACACATCCCTAGTATATATTGATGTATTGAATGTCAACATGTCTTGATGTGCTCACCTCAATTGCCAACCTCTCTCTCTCTCTCTCTCTCTCTCTCTCTCTCTCTCTCTCTCTCTCTCTCCCTCTCCCTCTCCCTCTCCCTCTCTCCCATCAGGCCCGGTACAACTTCATCCGCAGCATGGCGGCCTACAGCCTCCTACTGTTCCTCCTGCAGATCAAGGACCGGCACAATGGCAACATCATGCTGGACAGCAAGGGACACCTCATCCACATAGGTACGATTCCCTACTTAGCGTGGTGACGCTATGTAGTCGTCTATTTGCAACAAAGATAAATATATATAAATGGTGTTATATACAAGGGGTAACGCCACAGGGGAAGTATTTGTGTCTGGCTACCTGCGTTATGTTTGTTATTGGCTCGATGGCTTTACCAACTTTAGTAATATGGCCAGAGAAAGGCCAGAATAGGAGCATATACTTACAGGTTACAGGTCGTTTTTGAATATATTTTTATTATATGTTGTTTGATAAACGTTTTACGTTGTTATCTACTTAACAACGCAGTTGCAGATGTTTACTGTGACAAATGTTACTGTAATGAATAAAAGCCTTTGAATTACAGTGTCACCATAACTGTGCCCTTAAGGTGGAAGTGATAGGGCCTTACATGCTGCTATCTTAACCAACTATGGTTCTGGTCAGTGAATGGGGCTTGGCTGTAGCCAGATCACTGTGTGGGGAAGTCAACGTTTCCCATATTATGTGATGTGATTTCTTCTTTTCTTCCTGCAGCTCGGGTTGCTATTTTTATTGTTCTCTCTGTTCTGCTTTGTTTATGTTCCGTTTTAGAGAAATCTAACAGGAAGTCTGAGACAATGTTCATACAATTGAACATCCATTTCATAGTACACGCACTGTATGAGTTGCGATGTTATCATGTCCTAATTATTATATTTAGTTCATGGAGGAAACTTCCCGGGATATTGTGCCCTGATTGGCCATCCCTCAGACTCATTATGTATAGAATATGTAAGTAGCAAAAAATAATTGACCGCAGAAAGTTGGGAAGGCCCATTCAAGTGGAAGGAGCATTCTACAGCATTAAGAAGAGCCGTGTTAGAAACATGTTTACACAGAGTCCCCCTGGAGGCTGACTGTGTTCTGTGTTGTGCTGCAGACTTTGGCTTCATGTTCGAGAGCTCCCCCGGGGGGAACCTGGGCTGGGAGCCCGACATCAAGCTGACCGACGAGATGGTGATGATCATGGGGGGCAAGATGGAGGCCACGCCCTTCAAGTGGTTCATGGAGATGTGCGTCCGGGGCTACCTGGCCGTCAGGTGAGGAGCGAGCAAAGGGGAGGTGCCGCACGAGCGATCTCGACAATTAAGTCTGAGTGCTGGGCCTTCTGTATGCTGATGAAGTCAAGTAGTAGCTCAGGGTTTAGCTTCTTGTTCTTCACTTGAGAAACCTGTACAGGGAAATTACTGCTCCACTGAATAAAATATGTTGACCTTTGTTTACCTTACCGCATCAGGTTTTGGTTTTGCTGAAATTCTGAAGTACATAAATGTTGCACTTCGGTTTGATTATTGTATCTAACTTGTGTCTACTTTTAAGTAGAACGGGTTTTATAGGGGGGCTTAGTTATACAACCTACCAAAAAGGATGATTTTGTGCAAGGACTGGGGTTTTAACTGATAGATTGACCAAACCCCAAGGTGAGGGCTTTGGGGTTCTGTAGTTTTAGTCCCTCATGACTCCTGTCTTACTGTGACCTCTCCATGACCCCCCACAGACCCTACATGGATGCCGTGGTTTCCCTGGTAACGCTGATGTTGGACACTGGCCTGCCTTGTTTCAGAGGACAGACCATCAAACTACTGAAGTGAGCACTAAGTGTACTAGAAGTGTTTTACTTATGGTCCAATTTAAACACTAATGGTACCAGCTGTGTTTTACCTAGGGTCAAAGTGAAGCAATAAAGTATTCTATCCGTGTAGGGTAAAAGTTAAGATGTTTGGCTTTTTTTCTATATCTGTAGCTGGAGTTTCATTTTTGCTCCATCAGTTTTGGAAAATGATGTATAAGTCCTTTTTTGTGTTAGTTAGTAAATTTTGATCTAATTCGTCTGAATGTTAAAACAAGTTGCTGTAAACGTTTCCATTTTCAGAGGCCGTTTTAACCCCCAGATGAGTGAGAAAGAGGCTGCAGCTTACATCATCAAAATCATCCAAAGTTGTTTCCTCAGCAGCAGGTAAGAATGGATACATAAGACTATTAAGACACTACGACTGGTCATTATTCTGACAATAGTGGGCTAGCTGCTAGCGATGGATAGTCCATGATCTCTGCTCACAGCTGTATGTGTTTTGTGTCGTCTTCACCAGGAGCAAGACCTACGACATGCTCCAGTATTACCAGAACCAGATCCCCTACTGAACAATCTCAGCTCGGGTCCTGGGAACCCCAACACAGAGATCACTAGTCACACACACACACACACACACACACACACACACACACACACACACACACACACACACACACACACACACACACACACACACACACACACACACACACACACACACACACACACACACACACACCTACTACAGCCGTCTTGCTCACAGCTCACGGACGATTCTACTCTTCAAGTTTTATTGAAACCCAATTTTATTTGTCTTCTTAGCTAACTTGTGTCTTAGCTCGTTGTTTGTACTTTGTTCAGCCCTCTCTCCTCACCTTCGTCCTTCAGACGTTTCATTAAACAAATGGGATATTGCTAAATGTTTAAACCGTGACAATTATCCCTATGTATTGAAGAATAACGTCAATACTTTATGTAATAATATACATGTTTTTCCTATATTGGGGATTAAGACCTTTCTCTGTTTACCAATGCCGCAACAAACGGGTAACAATGCATCGTTTTAAACGTGTTTGCTGTCGATGCTTTGATGTGACCCAGTGGGAACTATGATGGCACAACATCAATGGTTCACCATCGGAGGAGAAATGCTTACAGAACTCACTCGTCATTAACCCTGGTCAATTATTCACTTTAGCTGTAATCCACGCGTATGCACTTTATCGTCTTCAGTATTTCATTGAGTTCTTTCCCTTTCTGATCAAAAGCTGTAATTGACAGTTGACCAATAGGACTCAAACAGAGACCAAAACAATCCGAAACTATTGAATCGTTTAAATGTGTGACGGTGCATTATATTTTTAAATCAGCAAGTATTATCGCATATGCTATCATTACTTTATAAGAGTTTCTTGCAGTTCAAATACGCATCTATGCTATCCTAGTTAGTTGTATTAGGTTGTATAAGTCATATAGTGAGAGTTTAGGATGTAAACCAGTACAACACTAGCTTCACCAGTATGAAGATGGTGAGGTCAGACCAGATTCTTGGCTCACATCCGTTACCAAGGACTGTGGTGCTCAAGCCCAGAATATGCTCTGTATTTCAAATCTGCACATTTCAAAACAGACGGTTTTGTTTGAAGAACCTCTCCCGTACAGACTGCGTCCGTCTGCCTAACTCGTCTGGGTAAAACCTGGGATTTGAAACATTCCACTGACCGCTCAGAGTGGAGTGTTTTCCTCATCTTGACTATGCTATGGGATAGTTTAGTTGTACTACTACAGTTGTTTGTTTGTAATAATCAACCTATGTTTTTTTGTTTGTTGCGTATCCTGATATTGATGAAGATGATGACTATAACCTTAAAGCCATGTACCTTTATTCTCGATCTAAATACACTGATAGTTATATTGAGTCCAAATGACCTTATGCAATCTGAGTGTGTAATGATATTTATGTGTTTACAAACAATATGTAAAAAAAAATACTGTTTGGTTTTGTATGTCTGAATTGGTATATGTGTTGTTAGGAACGGTAGAATATGATGACCAATGTATAAACAGAAAATACGTTTATAACGTCCTCTGAAACAATTTGAAGGAGGGTTTGAGGAAACTGCTATTGCTGTAACTGTGGAACTTCCAGGTTCATAAATGTCGAAAGTCCACTGGGATCCATCTGGATTTGGTGATAAGCACCAAGCCAGAAGTTGCAACTAATGAGTGAAATCAGTACACGGCTGGACCAATAACACATGGAGGACTTGAGATTTCTAAACCTGGGCCCCGTTTCCCGATAACGATGGATCTTCGCTCGTACGATCATTCTCCCGATGGATCTTGCGATCCATCGATAATTTCTTTGGAGCGTTTCCCGAAACTCCTCTTAACGTGAACGCGCATTCGCTGCACTCACGACGTCGTAGGATTGTAACTGTCTACTGACACGGTGCTGAAATGGGCTCCGTAGGAGGGGGAGACGCAGGAATGTCGCAGGAAAATTGTGTTAAAAAGGGTTACAATATATCCCCATCAAGGACAACAGCAAAGTAGCCTACGAAAAAAATAGACTGCAATTATATGAATGCTAAAGACATTAAAACACAATTGATTAGGCTTAAACCGACATATATCAGTCCTAATCCTGAATGCACTGTGCGTTTCACGGCATTTTCCTCCCTGAAATAATCCATATGACAAAAAATTAAAAATAGCTTGTGTGACAACTACATTTATCTTAATGGGCTGATTTCTGAAACATGCTTTGCGCAGCAAAGAGAGCCGACTTAATCTGAATCCGCATAAAGGTTTCCTTGATTGATAATTTGATTGGCTATAAAAGCCCCTCCGGAAATAGGGTAAGGTATGTATTGATGAGGAATACAACGAAGCCCACCGTCTGGCCCGGTGCATCGTTGAGCGCACGATCGGGAGGTGGAAGGCGCTTTAGATGCCTTCACAAGTCAGGCGGAGGGCTCCAGTTTTCGCCGGCCAAGTCATGCGCCGTGATATGTGTGACGGCTATGTTGCACAACATTGCAGCTAAGGCTGGGGTGGCATTGCTTGAACCGGAGGACGCTGAGGACGATGACGACGAGGAAGATCGGTGTGAGGACGGCCTCCCTCATAACTACGCGGCTGGTTTTCATGCGCGTCGAAGAGTGATTGAGACTTTTTTTTAACCCCCTCCAGCCTCCCACATGTCACTAAACAATCCCGTCAACGTGACCAATCCCCACCATATCCCAGCCTTTTGCCTGCTCCTTTGCCAGTTTTTTATAATTTTTTTTATTTTTTTTAATTGTTTTAATTTATTTCTTTTTTTACATTATTTTATGCTACGTTTTATGAGTAGCCTATGTCAGTCTGCACAAATCCCCCCACTTTCTCTCACACATTTTGAGTGCCCTGCCTGCGCAAACATTTTCTGGACTGTTTTATTTTGGCCATTTTAACATCTTTATTAATAAATTAATTAATAATCTTTATTAATTACCAAACTAAGAACATAAAGGCGCAATGCGTTTTAATAAAACGCATCCAATAGACGGAATGTCCGATGGTGTCGCCACTGAGGCTATAGCTGACGATGCTCTTAGCGTCCTACGAGTACCTACGAGCACCCCTGGAGTACTCGTTAGCTACGAGCGTTTTCAAGACGTTCGTTCCCCACGATGCTTTCGGGAAACGCGGTGAAAACTCTACGATGCCCTTTCGACGCACTTCACGATCCACTTAGGCTAACGACGCTTTCGGGAAACGGGGCCCTGGACTGTATCCCCTGCTGTGATCTTGGCTGAGCTGATTTTGTTTTCTATCTGTTATTCAAATACTACCTTTTCAAAATACATTCACTGTCCCTAATGTCTACCACTGGCATATTTTGTCTTGCAAAGATTGACATTATGAAGTCATTATGTGTGTCTGTGTATAATGTGCTTGTGTGTGTGTGTGTGTGTGTGTGTGTGTGTGTGTGTGTGTGTGTGTGTGTGTGTGTGTGTGTGTGTGTGTGTGTGTGTGTGTGTGTGTGTGTGTGTGCTCTGTGTCTATGGTGTTCCAGTAAATAAATTACCATTTATCTCTATGTTGTCTGTATCTTTGTTGTCTCAAGAGTCTGTCATTCTGTGATTTTTTAATTTAATGTTTTTTTGCGTTTAGAAACTAAATGTGTTTGATGCCATGGCATCAGTAGTTATCATATCAAACTTTATATTCTGCAACATCCTTTAAGCCTTTTCTGTATGATGAAGCTCGGTAAACATCACACCAAGCATATATACACTGTAAATCTTCATGTTTTAGGGCGTTGCCTTGATGGGGCAATTCAAAACTAATGATTTCATAATCTGAATAAAATAATTGAAATAAACAGTGCTTGTTGTTATGTTTTAAATTTTGTGGTTCGGTTTTGAGTCCAGTCCATTGTATCGGTCGTTGATGCATTTCAAGTAGGCCTACTGTAGGGGGCAAGGTTCACTACTTGGATTATTTGATAGTTCCAGTACTCACAACATGTCTGCCGCTTGTTTGAGGACGTGAGAACCTTTTCTACCCTCTGTGCTATAAATAGTGGTGTCGTAATCTGCGGAAATGTTTTCATGTAAATCCAAGTTTCGATCATACGTCTGTACCGTCATAGGTTGGTACTACCGGACAGCGGCTCGCACCCCACCATGTGAGTTTCTACTTACGGTCGCTGGGTGACGTCATCGGGATGGGCAGTCCCTTGGCTCCGCCCCATCTGGGAACCTGTGCGCGGTTTCGCCTCTGAAATGAGGGAACGACAGGGAGGACAACCAAGGAAATAAGGTATGCACTACGCGACTGCTTTCAAAAAATACCTAGATTTTACTCGTTGAAAGTGACATGTGGGTTTTTTTACATGAAGGTAGATGTTGTTGCCCGTCTCCAACTCACCTTACACAAAATGTTAAGTAGCAAACTTAGTGAGGAAATGTTCGAGTAAAGTTTTGGTTTGGTGGAGCTAACGTGTGGCCGCAGGGCGCAGGTTAATAACAGAGAGGAATAAACAACCACTGTCCGCTGGGGTTGAGGACGATTCTCTTGCTAAATAAACACATTTAACTGAAATTTCCCCTCTAATTTTAAATTACCATTCTCCCATCTGCCCTAACAGCCAGACTATTGTCTCGACACTCTCTAAGCGAGTTACAGGTTGTAACGTTACCCGACGCTTCTTTGAAGCTACAGGCATAAAAGTATAAGAAGCGGTGTTATTATGCATCCATTATTATACGACTGAACGTATCCATCAAAATGTAATGACACTGTCGTGATGGTAATTCAATACCCGTATACCAAAAATGCCCATACGATGAATATTCATAAGGAAGTAAACCAAACGCGTCCCGCTCCCACATTGTTTTTGGTGTTTCTTGTTACAGGTGACTCCAGAAAAAACTATTTTCATGCAAGGTTTGCAATCTGATCTGCAAGCCCATGTAAGTCGTGTTGAGTGACGTATGAAAGAGGTATGCAAGCGGAATGTTTTTTTATATTCTATCTCACCAAACCTAAGTTTATTGGAAAGGGCTTTGTCAAAATGTATTTTTGTGCTGCTTCCCAAAGATATTCAAACTGAATATCTTCCCAAAGATATTAGTGTTCAAACTAAACACTATTACTATTATTTAAAGTGGCACAAAAATATAGTTTTGACTTTGCATGTTTGGGTGTCGCATGGTTTGACCCTGGATAAAAGTCCTTTCTCTGGTGTATTGATATTGTTAGCTGGTTAGGTCTACATACCCTTGCATGAATATCCCTCTGGTGTTGTTGGCAACTTGAATCTGACATAATGGTGTCTTTTAGGGTAATTAAGGGATGTTGCATGAACGCTAGTTCTGATCCCTGCCTCACTGTCATTACACAACTCTGTCCCCAAACCCCTACCTGCCGAATGGTCCACAGCTCAACATGTAGGAACGGATCTAATCACTCACTGTATTACTAATGAGCCTGACTACTACAATTGTAGTAGGCAATTATTACCCACACAAGCACATAAACACAAATCTTCAAAGACCAAACTTAAAAGGACAAAAAGGCACAGCATCACTAAGCAGCCTCTACACTTATACACTTAGTTCAGGGCCTCAGTGTCTGTGTATATATATTTCATATTTGCTTATTGCCATATATGAATCGATATGTTTTGTCACTCAGCCTGCATTACCTTTGAACCCCCCTGATGGTCAGTTCTTGTTAGGACAGCTGCTTCAAAAGCTTCCTCAGCACTTACTCAAGCATGAAGAGCATTTTGAACATAACAATGTTGCACTCACTGTGTGTGTGCGTGTGCGCGTGTGTGTGTGTGTGTGTGTGTGTGTGTGTGTGTGTGTGTGTGTGCGCCTGCTCCCTCAGGGCCCTTCATCTTCCTCATGTCACATGGTGCAGCCTTCCAACGCCGCGCTGAGCCAGCTCGCCAGCCGCACCGGTATGACTCCGTCCCCCGAGACACCCTGCCCCGCTACTACGACCCCGGACCCCTGAGGGACCGCCAGACGCCCCCGCCACTAGCCGCCAGCGCCGACCCCCTCCCCCCGCCGCCCCTGCCCCACCAGCCCGCCGTCGGCCCCGAAGGGGACCCCGGCGACGGCGAGGGCGACCTGGACCCCTCCGACCCGGCCCTGGACATCGACCTCAAGCCCGTCCACCGCTTCGTGCCGGACTCCTGGAAGAGCTTCTTCTCCCGGGGCAGCAGCAGCGGCCGCAGCAGCAGCAAGCCCTGGCCCATGTCCGCCCCGGCCTCCGCCCTCGCCTCGGCCCCGCCCTCCGCCCTCGCCTCGGCCCCGCCCTCCTCCGCCTCCTCCAACAACAACAACTCGAGCGAGGGCGTGCGCTGCTCGCCGCCCCACTCCCCCGTGCCCGCGTCCTACCGCGACCCGTACGGGGGCGGCGGCTCGGGGGGGGCCAGCAGCTACAACTCGCGCCGGGAGCTCCTGGACCCGCGCGGGTCCCTGTCGCAGCGCACGGGGATGACCTACAGCGAGCGCGTGGAGGAGTACCACCAGCGCTACGCCTACATGAAGTCCTGGGCCGGCCTGCTGCGCATCCTGGGCTGCGTGGAGCTGCTGCTGGGCGCGGCTGTGTTCGCGTGCGTGTGCGCCTACGTGCACAAGGACAACGAGTGGTTCAACATGTACGGCTACTCCTCGCCCGGGGGGGGCTACGGCGGCGGAGCGGGGGGGGCGTACGGGGGCTACGGCGGCTACGGCGGCGGCAGCTACTACACGGGGCCCAAGACTCCCTTTGTGCTGGTGGTGGCGGGGCTGGCCTGGCTGGTGACGGTCATCATGCTGGTGCTGGGGATGACCATGTACTACCGCACCATCCTGCTGGACTCCCACTGGTGGCCGCTGACCGAGTTCACCATCAACCTGGCGCTGGCCGTCCTCTACATGACCGCAGGTGGGCCGTGAGGCAGGGCCGCCCGCTTTTGGGATACATCATAATCCCGATTATTTAAGTCAATATTGAAATCAGGTTGTTTGTTTTTTACATTAATGCAGCCTTTCTCTCCAGAAAAACACTTTGTGACTGAGAGCTTTGAAATTTCTCCTTAAAAAAATACACAAACTGTTCAAATATAAATTGTTAAAATCAAAAATAATGCACAAATATGTATCCAGCTATTTTTTTTTATAACATTTATTGAATAAAAGAAATATACTTATGCTAAAAAAATATTAATATTTTCGTTGTTTGGAGATCGTTTGACCCAACAATTTAAATCACGGTCGAAATGAGATTAATTGCCCAGCCCTATCGTGCGGTGACCTTCTTCTTGTACTGTTATTTTATTACGTATTAATGTTTACTTAATGTTATTATTAATTTTTTTTACAATGTGTTCCCTGCCTGTGTAAAAAGCACTCTACATTTCCCTTTGGGTTTGAAGGGTGCTATGTAAATGAACGTCCATGAGTCAGTGGATTTTATCCAACGTGAGATCCCATGTGGACTGTGGATCTGAGTGGATCTGTCCTTAGTGCATGTGGAGGAGCCACTTGAGATGTCACCAACGGATCATCCCTAAAAGGTCTAGTGACGGCGGATCGCCCTCAGGTCCGGGGTTAAAACAGGGCGCCATGAAGAATCAAGAGCTCTTATGATTCCCTTCTGTCCCGCAGCGATCATCTACGTCCGGGACACCACCCGCGGGGGCCTCTGCTCCAACCCGGTGTTCAGCAACCCCATCAACGGGGCCTTCTGCCGGACGGAGGCGGGCCAGACGGCCGCCATCATCTTCCTCTTCCTCACCATGCTGCTCTACCTGATCGGCGCCTTGGTCTGTCTGAAGCTGTGGCGCCACGAGGCGGCGCGGCTGTACCGCGAGAAGTACGGCGTCCAGGTGAGACCCCCGCCCTCGTCAGAACGTCAGCCAGGGGTCCGCTTCCCCGAGGGGGGGCCCCTACCGATGCTCTTAATGTGTGTACTCGCGGTTCGGGGTGAAAGGGTTCACTAACTGGCTCATGTCTGTCTGACGCCGGTCTATCCGTGGATACGGTGCCTAAGTTATACGATAGCAAGTATTATGATGTTATATGCAATGAGACTTTTATTTTGCTTGTCGACTTGATAGATGCGGGCAGCTGAGGTGGTTGATGCCCATGCCTTGGTAAGCATTCTTTGTATTTTGGTTTCAAGTGAAGGGCAACACAGAATTCCATGAAAGAAATACTATTTTTAACATTATACTTTAATACAAAATGTAGTGGCACATCCCTCTACAAAGGTCCAATGTCAACTGATTTAAAGGTGACATATTATACCACCAGGTGGGATTGTGTTTAGCTGTTCTGAAAATCGGCCTCTTCTGACATCACAAGTGGGCGTGTTCACCTAGATGTATGACGGATAGATCAGTCTACCGGCCTACCCAGTGGCTACAGCAAATCTGTCCAGCACACATCCAGGTGGACACGCCCACTTGTGATGTCAAAAAGGTTTCAAAACTGCTTGTAACGTTTAATCACACTCGCGCGTGGTGGTATAATATGTCACCTTTAAACACATTTCCACACACGACCCATTGACTAAAAGTCAATAATCTATAGGCAGATCATCAATATAAACCTGGGCACTTCCCTCGCCGAGTCCTTCTTCCCCCAGTCCACGCGGTGCGCTGCGTTGGGCAGGTTGTTGGTTCATACGGTTGGTCTGCCCCCCCCCCCCCCGTCAGACGGTGCCCCTGTCGGCGACCAAGCCCCCGGTGCAGGTCTCTGAGAGCACCGTGGTGCCCATCCTGGTGGGGCCACGCCAAGGGCCCCCCCAGATCCTGCAGGGGGCCATCCCGTCCGGACACATCCCCAAGCCCGTCATCATGCCCGACTACATTGCGTGAGTACCGGTGCACACACACACATGTTGTTTATCTGTCCAAAAGGGGCCCTTTACCCCCCCCCCCCCACCACCACCTCTCCGAAATTGTCTAAAAGGGACCATATTTCACCACCATGTGTCATGTAAGTTAGCCATTATAGACATTTCCAAATGTACCCATTTGTGACATGTGACATGTGACATCACAATGTGTGAGGGTCGACTCTATCAATCTGCAGGCTGAATGGACAGTCCCACTTGTTATGTCCAAAGTGGGGTAAAATAGGGCCCCTCTCCTTTAATGTAGAATGTATTCTTGTGTGTATCTTTCTCTGTGCTGTCGGTCAGCAAAAGCCAATTGAATTACAACCTCACGCAAATCCAACTATACGAGCGGTGGATTTGCATTGCAAAGTACTTCGTATATCACAATGAAAGTCCAATGTGTATTGACATGCAATCTAGTTTATAAATAAAAATAATAAAGTTGGGTGTGTCGTATCATAGCTTGTATGAGCGATAGGTTGTTCGCCTGACACACACACACACAGAAACTAACACACACACACACACACACACACACACACACACACACACACACACACACACACACACACACACACACACACACACACACACACACACACACACACACACACACAAAAACACACACACGCTTGTTTGAACAGTGGCAGCTGTACGCTCCGCATTCAGCTCTGCACAGTAAACTGAACCTAAGGTAATCTTCGACCAATCACATAAGCGGCCCCAGACAACATCACAATCCTGTCCCACATCGTTCGCTCTCCCCCTCTCTGGTGATTGGTCAGCGGCTTGATGGGTTCGTCCTCCCCCTCTCTGGTGATTGGTCAGCGGCCGGGGGTACGTGAGGGTTAAAGCGTGTTCATTGGTGGGTTCGTCCTCCCCCTCCCTGGTGATTGGTCAGCGGCCGGGGGTACGTGAGGGTTAAAGCGTGTTCATTGGTGGGTCTTACAGGAAGTACCCGACCGTCCGCGCGGACGAGGAGCGCGACCAGTACCGTGCCGTGTTCAACGACCAGTACGCAGAGTACAAGGAGCTGCACGCCGAGGTGCAGGCCGCGCTCAAGAGGTTCGACGAGATGGACGCCATGATGCGCACGTTGCCCCAGCAACCCAGCAGCCAGATGGTGATTGGATGCAGCCCGACTCCTTTCTTCTTTTCTGCTCTTTTTCTGTTTGTTTGTTTGTTTGTCAATCCTTAAAGAAGTAGAATTCCTGTTTTAAATTCTATCTTTTGTTCAGGAGTTGGATCGCATCAACAGAATTCTTCAGGATTACAAGAAGAAGAAAAATGTATGTTATTTACTTTTCTTTTGTCCTTAACTTCCTGATTCAAACCATTTCAAGCGAAGGTACTTTGAAGAACTTCTACAGGGTTATGGGGAAATGGGCTGCTAACATCTTTGTTGTAGAAATCACTCTTCCTTTTCTCCCTAAGCACATGACATCTTTATGCTAAAAGGAAACGGTTTCCTAACCTCTGGTTGTTTTCGTTTCTGTTTTTTCCCGGGGCCAGGACCCGACGTTCCTGGAGAAGAAGGAGCGGTGCGACTACCTTAAGAACAAACTGGCCCACATCAAGCTGAAGATCCAGGAGTACGACAAGGTCATGGAATGGAACGACGGCTACTAAAACACCGCCCAGAGCGTGGACTAGAAGGGGTTTTCAGTACGGACGATGTACGAGTACAATTGAAACACTACGGAAAACGTGAACTAGAACGTGTTTATAGTTTGGACGATCTACGACTAAAGTCGAAACACTACGCAGAACGTGAACTAGCACGGTTTATTAGTTTGGATTATCTACGACTACAGTCGAAACACTACGCAGAACGTGAACTAGAACGTGTTTGAAAAATAACATGCTTTTGATTGGAGGATGTGATCAAAATATCAACCAAGCGTTGAACAGAAGTTGCTGGGTGTATAATTGGTGGTTGCTGTTAAAATACCTGGAAACGGGCTGCCTAGAAGTGCCTTTGAACAGGTTTTAAGGGTGTGATGTTTTACTGTAGGCGACAGTGAAAGTGGACCTACCTATCTGAACGAGGACTTTAAAAGGACAAGGTTGTTATGTACTTTTTGTGTTGTTTTAGTTTGGTTTAAATTGCTGGCTGGCAAGCGTTGTCTTCTTGTCTAGTGGGGGGCAGATTGGAGCTGTAGGGCTGAGGACTGCTATTGTTAGCCCAAAGACACATGACAGAACGTTAAAGATCTGGGCTGTTGCTTCGTGCCCTGTGTTAAAGGGACCTGATTCTAACCCCAAATGCGATGTCAGTTAGCCACTAGAAGCAAATTCAAAATCGACCCCATATAGGCACATCAAAAGTGGTAGTGACCGACTAGATGATTGATGGGCACATCAGCCTATCACTTGGTGCAGTCCACTCTGTGGGCGTGTATTTACACAGGTGAACACCTGATGTACACCTGATGAGCCAAACACCTGGCAAATCAACAGCCCACACAGGGGCAAACGATTGGCTCTCTAATGGCTCTTTTTGGACGACAATGGAGGTCTACGGCACTGAGCTTTTGTCATTTGCTATTCAGAGGACGACTGACAAAAATGCAAGCACTGAGATGATGTTTTAACTGTTAATACCTAAAATGGTCTGAATATGCTACGATTACAATATATGCACCACATGGGGACCTATTATTTTGTTATCGTAGCAAGCTACACCTCTCATTTCATAAATGATGCTGGAATCCAATGTGAATGTTTTAATTATGCTGTAGCAATTAGAGTGAGAACACTGCAAAGCAAATTAACCAAAGGGGTTCCAAGAGACATTGCTGAACCGAATGCTGTGCGACCCTGTGACCCTTAATGCTGCAATTCCTTCGGTTCGTTCCTTAATTTCGTTTCATTCCAAACTCTCCTGGTTTACTAGACAGTTTGGTTGCTTTTGTGGATGACGCTAGCATGAAAGATTAAATATTGAAATATTGTTTGATATATTTTTTGTGTGTGTGTGTGTTTACTATGTATTTTGGTTTGTATTTCTCACATGCTTGCTTGGTTCTTCCATTTCATGTGATGTCAATGATAGTCCCACTTATTGCTAGTGCTTTTTTGACTGCCCTAATAATACACTGTTTATTTTGTTCTTCATTTTACCTTCCATCTGAACCACTGTTGTGACATGGCATGAATTTTGGACCTTTTGATCTATTTCCAAATCAAAACAGTTTGCAAACCATTTAAGTGCTTTTTTGTTTCTTGAACAGTTAGAATTAATTGCATTATCTTGTGTATCCTTGGTGAGTGTAGGTGCATTTTGTGTCTCCTAATACAGGCTTATTTATGCACCTTTTGACAGGGATTGTCTTATTAAACTAACAGTTGGACATGACTTATTTACACTTAAAATCTGCTTCCCCCAAAAGGTTTCAAATGTGTATTTTAAAGTTCAACTCTCTTAAAAAATAAATAATCATTTTAGAGATGCAGGCTACTATTCTTTTCAATTGATAAAGAACATTTTTCTAGGTAGCCTAAATGTGTTTCCTTATTCATCTTTTCTAAAGACAATCAAATGCCATTATTTAAATATTTGTGTGCGATCGCAATCTCGATTACAAAGCGTGTTTGTCCCTATGGTGTGAGAACGATGAACTCGTTTGGCCAACTTCTTTAGCAAGAACACAGACTAGGAACCGAAAGTGGTCCTCAGCATTGGTATTTACGAAGTATTATCCGACTCCGGAGAATCAGGAACTGCGTCTTCCCATGTTCTTTGGCGGTATGTTTGGTATTGTAGTGTACATTTTATTTTGGTTTAAGATAACACAATCGTTTACACTTACACTTGCACACACACACACACACACAAATAAATGCTTGTCCTCGGTAACCGGAGAGGTTTCGGCCTACCTGGGAAAGTGGGCGGGGTTAGAGAGCCTACAAGTTGATCAAGGTGTGGCCCCTCCCGATCGCAGTTCAACACTCGGGGACATTCTGTTTCGAGACGGCTGCAGTTCGATTCTTTCCTATGATCTAATAACGTCCATCGGTGAGTAACTCAACGAGATCTCTCGTCGATTTTTTTTGTAAACTCTTGTGGGTTTGACATGCGTTGATGTCGTGTGACTTCAGAGTTGTGTTATTCTGCATCAACATTGTATAATATGCGCGCTAGGATTACATGAAGCCAGACAAACAGGTGTGATGACAATAGGGGGTTTTGTTTTAAGGATCCCAGACCGAAGGATTCAGAACCCGCGATTTCTCCTATTCTTGCTATAATCCCCGTTTATAAAAGCATAGGCCTACTATTACTACTATTATTGTTACTCACACCTGTTCGTATTTGTCTATAGATCAACGTTAATCTTGAAAAATGCACCTGTTGGGCGGTGGCTTCTATTGGCACATTGTTTAAAAAACAACTTTTATATGAAGTTAAATGATTGATCATTTGAATGCTTGTGATTTTTGATGTTTGACTTTATGGGCAAACAGGACGAAGCGAGACGCGAGGAGCTCGACAATACGAGGAATGTCCTCCAGGCCAAACGGGAGTCCGCCTCCCTACGAATCAGAAAAAGCATAGTAAGTATTCTCCCAGCTTCCTTCTAGCAGGCTTTTCTCATCACCTGAAACAACAACCAGTGTAGAAACACCACAAGCAACCAGCACCACAAAAACAAAGTAATCTTGTGTGTTCTCTCCAGTCCGCCCCCCACTGTCCAGCCAGCCTACTCCTACTACCCTGAAGATGAGTTCCAACACTTCTACCGCTGGACCTCCCCCCCAGGGATCATCAAGATCATGTCGGTCATCGTCATTGTTCTGTGCCTGGGCATTTTCGCCTGCGTGGCCTCCACCCTAGCCTGGGACAGCCAGAACGCTATGTCCGGGTTCGGCGGAGGGGGGTACGGCGCGGGGGGGTACGGCGCTGGCGGTAGCTACGGCGGTGGCACCAGCTATGGCGGCGGCTACGGTGGCGGCAGCTTCGGTGGCGGCGGCGGCGGCTATGGCGCGGGCAGTGGCTACGGCTACGGTGGCATCGGCGGCGGCTACAACGACCCCCGCAAGGGCAAAGGGTTCATGATTGCCATGGCGGCCATCACCTTCATCTTCGCGATGGTGGTGTTCATCATCATCGTCTCGCACCAGAGCCTGTGTCAGTCCAGGAGGTTCTACCTGGCGGTGGTGATCCTGTGCGCCATCCTGGCGTTGCTGATGCTCATCGCGACCATCGTGTACCTGGTGGCGGTGAACCCCATGGCGCAGTCGTCCAGCTCCATGTACGCAATGCAGATCCAGGGGCTCTGCGCCCAGTTCCAGCAGCCGGCCACGACGGGGGTCTTTGTCAACCAGTACCTCTACCACTACTGTGTGGTCGAGCCCCAGGAGGTGAATGGTGGTCCCAGGATGGGTCTTGTGGGTTTTGAATCTCTCTGTCTCTGTCTCTCTCTGTCTCTCTCTCTCTCTCTCTCTCTCTGTGTCTCTGTCTCTGTCTCTCTGTGTCTCTGTCTCTGTCTCTGTCTCTCTGTCTCTGTCTCTCTGTGTCTCTGTCTCTGTCTCTCTGTGTCTCTGTCTCTCTCGGTCTCTCTCTGTGTCTCTGTCTCTGTCTCTGTCTCTGTGTCTCTCTCTGTGTCTCTGTCTCTGCGTGTGTGTGCATTTAGGTTGCTCAATACTTTGAGTTTTTATCTCGTTTTAAGGTTTGTTTCTTGTTATGGGTTCATGGCTGGTTTTGGTTTCTACTTTTTTGAATTTGTTCACCTTTTCGGAGTGTTTGCAGTCATTAACCCTTTGGTTTTTATTTCCCTGGTTTCGTCAGGCGATCGCCATTGTCTGCGGGTTCCTGGTGGTGGCGGCGCTGATCATCATGCTGGTGTTCGCTCTGAAGACCCGCCAGAAGATCCGCGGCTACGGGAAGAGCAACATCCTGTGGAAGAAGATTAAGGTGGTGGACGACCTGGCCCCCCCTGGGGACGTGGAGGCCTGGGTGAGCATCACTGCGTCCTGTTTCTGACCTTCCCTGTTTAACCTTATTTACTATTGCGTCGTTTTGTAAATGCTTTTATCCAAAGAACCTTTGAAGTGCATTTTAGGTTATGCCATTAAGGAACAGGTAGGAGTTATTTTGCTCAAGGGTATTGGGAGGTCGAAATTAAATTCCTTTTAGCTCATGGTTGAACAACCTCATCGCAAGACTATCCTGTTCTATTAAAGTTCGAAGTGCCTTTAGAAACACCATAAATATATATCAAATATTCTCAGCCGCAGGTACAGAAAGGACGAAGGCCCCTGTTGGGCAGGAGATATCTTTCGTTGAGTTGAGAAACTATCTTGTATGTTTTTGAGGAGTGACCATGATCCTTGACCAAGAGTTGTTTTGAGAAGTTAACTTGTTTGTTTGAGCCGCTAGCTATTGTTATTTTGAGGAGCTAGCGTGTTTGGGGTGGAAACGGCAATAGGAGGGAGAACTGCCTGGGTCTGCCTTGGCCTATCTCAAGTTGTTGTTGTCAAAGAGCTCCCGGAGGGTATCGCTCCCGGAGTGGTCGGACCGGTTTGGTCGCTGCTGCAGGTAGGTTTGACAGAACGGGGGAGGGGAACAGAGTGTGACACCAGGAACAGCGCTTGGTTTCTGGGTGTGGTGTTGACATGGATTGGGCTTTCATACTCCACGGTTTACAGTTGTTCCTGTTAGACTGAAACTCGAAGTCTCTCAAGGCGATATCAGAGGGTGGATTAGTCATTGTTGATGTTTATTAGTCACACTTGGTTCAGTGTGGTGGATAAGGTCTGATAGAATAGTTCAGTTCAGGTGGATTTGTGAAGGTGTTATTGTTGAACACCTTATCTATCAATGAAGCCCCCCTGTTACCCCCACTATTTACTTTGTTTGATTGTTTACAGTCAACATCATTTGGGCCTATGGGGGTAGTTTTATAACTACCCCAAAATGCCATGGGTCGACAATTAAATGTCATATTAACTTTTGTAATGTATTTTATTATAATTCACTTTGGAATTATTATTATTTACTTATAATTATTCCACTGGCCAGCTCTGGTCTTGTTTTGGCCTCCATTTTGAGCCCCTTGTGCCTCCTGTCTACCAGGTGAACAACGTGTCCGCTCTCCCAGAAGAGGAGCCCATGTCTGATTACCCAATGAAGCGGGCCGGCTCGAGGGAATACCTGGACGACTCCAGCTACTACATCAAGCCCCCCGACTACAGCTCTGCGTGAGTATGGCTATGGGTGTGTTTTTCTTGTTGCAATAATCTGTAAATGCGATAAAGTCGCTCTTCTCGAAACAGTTGAAGGCCAAATTTAACAGGAGCCAACAGGTTTTCAGATGCAGATACAGTTTTAACATGTTAAAAACTGGTTCAGCTATACTTTTACAGTGCTACAGAAAGGCCAGAAAGACAGTATTATTAGTTTTAACCCTACATTTAACAGGGACTATGATTTAATAAATTGTTCGACTTGAGATCTGAGATAATGGACTCTGAGGTGTGTTAACTAATGCATGGGAATCAATAACATTGTTGGCACTGTTTCAACAAGCTGAAACAGAAGGCTGTATTGTCTGTTGGGCTCAGTTAGTTGCTCTAGCAGATCATTTACTGAGACAAATAAAGAAGGTTGAAATTTATTTATAAATAAAGGGAATATCAAAAGGAAAGGGGCACAGTTGAATATAATTTATGGATCAGGATTATTATTTTTTTGACCGAGGAAGAAAAACATCTATCGTGAGCAGGGGCGATTCTAGGTTCTGACTTTTGGGGGGGCTCGACTCCAGTAAGCCACAGGGGTATATGAAGTATTTAAAAGTTCCTGTCCAAGATATTTTTTTTCCACAACCTTTATTTTCTTAGTTACTATGCTGTTGTATGTCTAAGCCAATAGCTGGCAGGGTCAGCTATTGATAATGCAGTTCTGAACCACTAAAGTGATGAAAGGAAAAAAGATTGTTTGGATGAAGGAAAAAGCAATGAATGTGAACTGTAATAACAAATTTGAGGTGGATTAAATTTCCTTTGCGTAAATTTCACTCAAAAATGACCATATTTTCCTGAATATGTTACTGAAACAAATTGGTACCACATGTACTAGATTATTAATATGAGAAATATACCACTATTTCAGGAGCACTAAATTATGTCGCCTCACTTTCATGGACCCATACAATTTTATAAATTGTATCAACATACATTTTTATAAAACTTGTGATGCAAAAAAATCCACAAGTACATCATGTACTAGCCGAATACTATGAGAAACAGACCACTATTTCGGGAGCACTAGAGCACTATGTTGTCTCACTTTCAGGGACCCATACATTCTTTATAAAACGTATAAATAATAGGGTGCTAATTTTCAGTTGAAAAACAACCGCTTGCATTATTTCATCAGCTGAGTGCGTTTTCATTGCCATAACAACGTGAGGTATTCAACTAGTACAACATATTTTAGTAATAGTAATACAATTAGCAGAGATAACATCTGCAACAACTTAAAACAATTTCCAAGTTCAGTTTATTAACTCAACTTCTAATATTAAAACAAGACTGCTCAAAACAGAGAAACAAGAGCAAATGATTCACTGGGGTTTGCATTTAATTAAAAATATTTTTAAACGGTAAACATTGGTCACTTATCAGCTTCACCAGCTTATTCCCTTTCAAAAGAAAATATATGTTCATCTTTCAAGCATGAATAAAGACACCAAGTCCCTCTGTCATGACTTTGTAAGATCTAAATTCTTGTAATACTTCTGGCCATTGGTATTATGTTTATTGAAAATAAAATAAAATACGCAACTTATTAAGTTAAATAAATAAATAAGACACTAAGTCCCCTCTGCCACTCACGCCCCCCCCTGACACCTTTAATCAGCTGAGGGCATTTTCCCGAGTCTCATAGTATTAGAACATGTTGTACTTGTTGATTAGCTCACGTCGTTATGGCAATGAATACCGCCATAGCTGATAAAATAATGCCAGCGTTTTTTTTCAACTGAAAATTAACACCCATGCCAACTTTTCTACTCCTTGCACCTTATCATGCTTATCATGCTACGCAGCATTACAAGGCTCTGCCGACTAAAACATGAAGCAATTCAAGAAGAGGCATAGATAGAATCACCTCGTGGTCAACTGTCATTTAATAGACATCTGACAGATTATGTCAAGGTTTTAAAATGATTTATTATTAATGCCCGGTCATGTTATAACATTTTCTGATAAAGACTAGCTAGCCTCTTTGACAGACAAAACAGCAGAAACTATGTTGGTTGCGCTCGTGCTGCATTTTTGGTTTTGTCAAACTGGAGACGCCCACCCACCAATCGGAGGTTAGAGATTCCTGCAGGAAGGTTGGCTCGATTTCACTAGCCCATTTGAGCCTGTTCATTAGTGTACAGCATCCATCCTTTCATTGCTTGCGTAAAAAAAAAAAAGGTAGATTATTAGATTTGAGGACGAAACGATAGGGTGGGCTAATTTAAGTTTTGGGTGGGCTTGAGCCCACCCAAAAAAGGTCTAGCTTCGCCACTGATCATGCCATGAGTAATATTTTGTAGTGAAATCATTTGAAGGGTCGTCTATTTTACAAGATGAAACTCATTACCATAGTACTGGTTCATGCTGGTTCGTACGTGCTTCTAATAAAAATGTACTGCCACCCGCATAGAAAAAACAGAGTAAATGCTGAATCTGTAGTTCCATTGTATTCTTCATGTGTGCATATTGTGCTTTAGCTCTCATACCCACATTGCTGACATCATCACTATAGAACCAGTATAACTTCTAATTCTCCTGGTTTCTAAAAAGAAATAAGGGAAATTATAGTTTGTGTATTATTCCAATAACGATGAAGGTAATGTAATATTACATCAGCATCAATAATACTAGCAGTCACATCTTCTTTCCACAATAAAAAAAGTGGCAGGATAATGGTACTGGCTAAGGTTTGATTCCCCTCGAAGTAGTCATCCTTGAGGAAGATTTCTAAGCCCTAACCTGCTCCTTCAACCTTCATCCAAGTTCACTGCATCTAAAATAGTCTGCTGAAATAACCAAGTAATTTAAATAAGTGGTAATTAGAGTAGTCAAATAACTATAAAGTTAATATTAATGCTCCATAGTTTGTAGAGTAACTAAATAGTTAATATAAAGGGTACATAGTAAGTAGAGTAGGGTCAAATACCTAAATCGTTTTATTTTAATGCTTCATATTAAGTAGAGTAGGGTCAATGTTTAGTATCCACAAGGGGGCGTTGATTTGTTTTACAACAGTGGTCACAGTGACCCAGCAATTCACAAAACAAACAAATGATGTTATCCTCGGCAGAAATGGAACGCCTTCTAATCATCTGTGCTGTTGTTGACCAAACTGAAAAATGAAACTGAAACTCTCTCCCCTGCGTCCAGGCCCCGGTTGGACGAGGACTTTCTTTCCAGCAACAGCGCGGCTCCGTACAGCAGGATCTCCGAGCCGGCCAGCTCCACCGCCAAGCCCAAGAAGAGGCGCCCTCGCCGGGCACGCCAGCCCGACGGACAGACGTACGAGACGGACTACAACTCCTCGGGAGACGAGCTGGACGACGACGACTATGACAGGTAACGGAGAAGTGCAGTGGGGAAGGGGGAACCTCGGCCCAAGAAGGTACAGGGTTCGATCCCCTGCCCCAATGGCTGTAACCTTGAGCCAGATGCCTAAGCCATCCCTGCTCCATAATGCCAGCGTTTCTGGTTACGGATCCAATATTATTATTGCTATTGTTAAAAGATGATTTATTATTATAATCAATATTGAGATGTATTGTTGCTATTATTATTGTTATTAATCCCCACTTTGTTTAACCTTAATTTTTATAATATCTTTTTAAAAACTTTTTTCTTACTCACTTTTAATGTTGTATATATATATTTTTTACTTTTCCCCCTACAGCGAGTTCCCCCGCATCACCAACAACGACACTCGCATTGCGTACAAGCAGGAGTTTGACCGCGACCACCTGGAATACAAGGACCTCCAGGCCGAGTTGGACAGCGTCAACAGGAAGCTGTCGGACGTGGACAAGGAGCTGGACGACCTGCAGCCTGGCAGCCCCCAGTTTCTGGTGAGTAATCGATTTTTTTTCCCCCTCTTTCCCCCCCCCCCCCCATCCTGGTTGGGATCGTGGATCGAGGGAGAGGCGAAGTTTTGCATGCATGTGATTGGTTTGTGTTGAGGGAGGACATCTTTTTATACGTGTTTGAATACAGACAGGATGTAGGTTGAGATAGACGGGTAATTGACATGTAGCATCGGACAGCATGTTGGAATCGAACCTGCGGTCGCTTTACACATCACATTTCCGCCGTAGTTGGGCGCACTAGATCATCCTTAAGCCGTTTGTAAATCTCTACTTGTGTAACATGTCTTGGTTGGGGGATTCTCTAATACTGTGTCACACGTTGTCTTCACAGGATGCACTGGATGAGTACAACAAGCTGAAGGACTATAAGAAGGTACACAATGGCCACTGTATTCAATAGACATCAGATTAAACTGCAGATTCAAGACTCGTACCAATAGCACCTTTTTCGTAATTGTGTTTATTCTCTCGTGTGAACAGATTTAGGCGTGCTTTATTTGATTTAGTCACACAGTCTGCATATCACCTAATGAATAAGCAACTGTATTTCACAGCAGTAAACTCACCCAAACTGCACATTGGAGAACAATCCATGATTCATTTTCTTGTGTGAATTCTAAGCATAATAACATCTAAATATTGGCTGCTTTTAAAGATGAATAAGCAACTGTATTTCATAGCTTCATAATCATAATGATTTCCTGCATTATCTTTTGTGTGAATTTGTTGGCATGTAAATCTATATAATGAATTATAATATTATATAATTATTATTTTCCCCACAAAGTCTGCAGATTTACAAATGAATAAGGAATTTCAAAGCTTGGAAATGAAACTCAAATACCACTTTTTTGCCATTTTTGTGTGTGTATGCTTGTGCATTTCTAAGCGCGTAATACCTCAATAATAATAATAATAATAATAAATAGAAATAGCCTCCACTAATTCATTTATTCCCCCCCCCAGTCTGCAGACTACCAGATGAAGAAGCGGAGGTCTAAGTATCTGAAGGGGAAGCTGAACCACATCAAGAGGATGGTGAGCGACTACGACCGTGCCTGAACAGAGCCCCTCTCCTCCCTCCACCTGTCCCGCCCTTGTGGTGCTCTCCTCCCAGCCAGGAGCCTCTCTCTCTGCTGTGCTCTGTCCCTTTTGATCTCTAAGCTGGCAATCAACCAACCACGCAGAGTTTTGAGCCAATTTTAAAAAGCCAACGAACAGGAAGCTGTTGGCTAAGCTGGATGACTTTTACCTGATGGACGCTGCGGGGAATGTGTCCTCACTATACACATGTTGATTTTACTCTTAACTTACTGTATTTTTTTTATTTTTTGTGATAATCTTTTAAGATGTGCTCAGCCAGCGTCCTGGTCGAGTGCAAAACATGTAAATATTTGGGAAGCATTTTTTATGTCATTGTCGTGTCGTCATATGAGATGTTTTTATGGTACATGAGAAAAGTCAACCTCGGCTCTTAATAGTTTTTAAACTTCTTTTATGATGTGTTATGTCTTTTTTTAATTATAATAAATAATGAAAGGACATTGTTGTGGACATGTTTTAAGGTGTTTTGTTTCATCTGCTTAGTCATACTACACTCAAAACACTTTCTTTTTGTGGTGGATTGTGGCTTTCCAACATTCTTGTTGACTTCTAGTTTGGGCACAATCTAGCAGCTGAAGCTGACGTTGGGGAAGTTATTTCTACTAGTTGGAGCAAACCAACACACTAAAGCAGCAGAAGCAAGTTATTTAGCCCAAGGTACGCCCAGCTTTTGTTTTCTAAACTGCTATAATTTCCCATGCTTTAATTGATGGACAACATAATCTAAAAACTTTAAGGTTAAGATGTGAATACTGTTGCATTCATCTCAAGTAGGACCTTGTTTCTGAAGATGCTGGTATGGGTTAAAGATCCATTCAGAATCAATGTACACCAAGCTTTGCCCATACTTCGGAAGTAAAGAGATGGAAAAAGCATCTAAGGACGTAATATAAGCAGTACATATCACAGATGGAAGTATCCACTACACACCTACTATGTGATTGGTCAGCCGCTTGGCTATGAAGCCAGGAGGGAAATAGACCCCGCCCATTAAATCAGCATAAAGGAATAGAAGGAAATAGACTTAAAATTGCAATGGATTTCATAAAAAATGCTTAATTCAAAGCTTGATAACCCTTAATATCATAATTGTAATTACATGATGGATTTCTGTTGTCCATCACTTTAAGTTAAAACATCAACCAAGTTGCGTTTCGTCTTGGGGCCTTCGTGGCTGAACATCCAGTCGATATCAAACTCTGTTTCGTTCTAATTCGATAGAGTACACCCCACTTTAGAGTTCAATCATAAATGGCATTGTTTTTTTGGTTGCTTGTTGCTTTTATCTTTCGACCAGTATTGCCCGTACACACCAAACCAGGAGCAGTGTTGAGTCTAGTGGAGGGCCTTTCTGGGGGTCAGGGGGGCCCGGTCGGTCAGGCCGCTTTCAGCTGCTCGCTCTGCATGGAGTGCCTCCTCAACAAGGCCCTCCGGCTCACCTCCTTGGGGGGTCCGGGCGGAGCGCAGGGGACAAACGTCTTGAGGCCCGACATCTTCTCGCAGGGGGGGTCGTGACCGGCGGTCCGAGCCGCCCTGCCCCCGCCCCCCGCCGGGCTGTGGTTGTACTGGGGGCTCAGCTGCAGCGGCGGCAGGCTCCGGGGGGGGTACTGCCCCGAGCCCTGATCCAGGAGGAAGGCCCCGGACCCCCGGCGCTCAAACCACGGAACGGCCCTCCTGGCCGCCGGGCCCGGCCCCTCCAGAGACTCCCTGGAGGCGGAGAACCCGGAGCCCCCCAGGGTGGAGGAGCGCAAGGTGGCCAGCCGCCGGCACCCGGCGGCGGCTGGGGGAGGTCTGGCTCTCTCCTGGGTCTCCTCCGGGCTGGCGGTCTTCAGGGTGAGCTGGGGGTCGGAGGCGTAGTGGTCGGCGCCCAGCTTGCGGCGGTGGATGATGCTGTCCAGGCCGGAGAGTGCCGCGCCGTGGGTCTTGCCGCAGCAGAAGGAGGCGGAGGGGGAGACGGCGCCGCCCGGGCCCGGGCCCCCGGCCGGGTGCTGCGGGGTGTGGAGGTTGGGGTGCGAGGCCGAGTGGGGGGAGCTGATGCCCGGTAAGGAGATGGTGTGATGCCCTCGTTTGGGGTCGCCCCCCCGCACCAGCGCTTCCTCCCCGGCGCCCTCCTCCCCTCCCCCAGCTTGGCTTCCTCTCTTCTCCGCCGCGGACCTTTGGTTGGACTGGTTCAGGCCGTCCGTCACCATGGCGATGCCGGGACCTCTGGGGCGGTCGTAGCTCACCAGGGCGGGGGGGTAGGTGTTGTGGCTGTTGCTGCTGCTGCTGCTGGCTTTCCTCCCGGTGTCCGACGCGTCGGGTTTGGGGTGCCCGTGGAAGACCTCCACCCTGGGGGGGCCGCTCTCCCACGGGCGGTTCTCCGGCAACGAGGGCGGGGGTTCGGCCACGGCCGGAGGAACCCGCGAGGAACCCGCCGACGCGGGGATCTTGAGCCAGGGTTCGGAGTTCAACCTCAGGAGGGGCTGCTGCTGCAGGCGGCCGGGCCAGCGCCGCCTCTGCTGCGGCCCCGGGTCCCGGAGCCGCGTCGGGGAGCAGGGGTTGGAGTGATTCCCGCCGCCGCCGCTGCGCGCGAAGCACTGGTTCTCCTTGAAGGAGAACACCTGCTTGTGGGGGCCCGAGGCCGACCCGAGCCCCGTGCCCAGCGGGGACGTGATGATCTGGATCTCGGAGGGCGAGGCGGGCGCCTGGGAGGCCCGGACGTCCAGCGCGAGGTGGGGCGCCAGGCCTTGGCGGTACTGCCGGGCGCGGGCCCTCCCGTTGGGGACGCTGTCGGTGGTGATGATGATCACCTCCTTGCCCTGGCCCTTGTAGGCGTCCAGCAGCAGCCTCAGGACCTTCTGGTCGCCGGCGGTGACGGCGTACACCAGCGCCGAGGTCCCACTCTGGTCCTCCAGGCCGAGGTCTGCGCCGCCGGCCAGCAGCAGGGCCACCAGCTCGGGGCCGGCGTGCTCGCGGCAGGCGTGCATCAGCGCGGAGCGGCCGTCCTGGTCCTGGATGTTGGGGTCGGCGCCCCGCTCCAGCAGGTACTTGAGGAGCTTGCCACGGCTGGCGCTCTGGCCGTCGGCGTGCTGCGTGCGGCACGCCACCATCAGCGGCGTCTGGCCGTGGCGGTCGCTCTCGTTGATGTAGGCTCCGCCCTCCAGGAGCAGCCGGGTGAGGCGCAGGCGCCGCAGGTACACGGCGCGCAGGAGGGGGTGGGCTGAGTCGCCCGCCACGCCCGTCACACACTCTTCTTCATCCATGGCTGGTTCAATACACCCTGGCAGGGGGGGGACGGTCTGGGAACTGCGGGATTAGAACACGATGCTTAAAGGCCATGTTGCAGGGTTTATTTTCAAACGAATTTGTGCAATTTGCTTGTTGGTAATAAAGATTATTATTTATTGTATTTATTGTTGTTAGGTATCACAAAACGGAATGTAATAAGAAAAAGTAGGTACTATTTTAGCGGTTTGCTATTGATTCTCATTTCCCCCAGAATGCATTGCATGACGACACGTTGGGGAGACACGGACCAAAGCCGCATTGAGACCCTTGAGGGTAGAGAGTGTTCAGCAGATTATACAGATATATAGATAAATGCATAGATATTATATATAGTTAGTATATGCTACACGTGAACCTCCTAAGATGGCGCAATTTGATTGGTTCGCTATCTCGGGATATTGGGCAATATCCCATGATTGAAATCTCAAACTCGATATTGTTTTCATCGCAAAATGTCCGCTAATAACAACAAATAAACCTTCGGTCTCGGTGGGTATTCCCCACTATTCACTTCGCCTTCGGCGAATAATTGTTCATTTATAGCCTAGATAGATATATAGCCTAGTCAAGTCTTGATTAATACCAAACTACACAAATCGTCGGGAATTCATTTAGGTGACTCGGCTCACGCAGTATAGACCACACAGAATAAGGGAGACAACAAGTCTGACTGGACATACACAAAATAAATCGCATTACAACTAGACACAAGCGTTGATAGATAGATGGATTGACAGATAGAAAGATAATTAAATATGTTCTATTATTTGCCTTGCGGAGCCAGCCAATCCTGTGCGTGTATGCAAATTAGCCATGTGCGCCTAACACAAGAAAGAGTGATGTTGAGAAGTCGTACTGAAAACGGATAGCAAGCGAAAGCTAAACCAGACTGTATCAATCACATACTTTGGGTCCATTCTAACTTATGGTAAGAGGCTAGTCTTTAAATCTTTGCAGTGACTGAATGTTGATGATAAAACTGATTGTTTTGCATAAATTGAGTGTGTGCGACTGCCTGTGTCCTTCCGGCTTCGGCATACTGCATGGTTATGAAGGCCTTGTGGTTAGTTGCGGTCTTAGTGAAGCAGCCTAGCCTTGGAGTTGGAGTGATTGTGTACTGTACGGGCGTGCGAGAGTGAGAGAGAGCTCACCCGGCGTGGTGATGTTTGGCTTGTTGTGGGCTGTCTGTCAGCATCCGCCGGGTTGGACGATGTGCTTTGTGTATGTGTTCAATGTACATCTGTCTGATCGTATTTGCGATAAGATGGTTAAATAATGTCACACCACGATCGGTTATACTTGCAGGCACTCATTTGCAAGTGCACTGATTGGGTGTCCGATAGGCTAAGTTAGCCCATAGCTAGCATTATGCCTTCTATTTCTAGATCTTCTGACTAAGTTTACCGGTACAAGACATAATTGCTGTCGCTAGATTTAAAGAAAACGTTGACTTTCACTCGGTGCTATTCACTGACAGTAAAAATAAATAAAAGTGTCGTTATTGTATGCACTGCTGTTCATTGACTTGCTCAAGCGCTCTGCGTTGCTAAAAGATAGCAACTCTCCACTCATTCTCCTCTGACCATGCATTTAATTGGCTTTGACCGCCATCAGTTCTCGGCAATTCCCCATTCGCCCTCTCACGTCTGACAGGTTCGAAATTATACAGCTGTGGGCCATCATACATGTTATTTGGGCTTCTTGCCACCTCTTAGACGCCATAGTTCTAGTACTAGGCTGAGGCTACCTTCCACCACGTCTCCCCAACGTGACGTCATCGCCGAATGGGTTAGAAAACACCCGTTACTGACAAAAACTGGACCTTAACATTATTTTGGAGACATTTTGACACACATATTTTGAGTGCTTTACGTAACCATTAATCAAAGCTTCCGGTTAAC